>NW_027507686.1:83560387-84092887 GCF_037356315.1 Lithobates pipiens | reverse complement strand
TTTGGGGTTTTATTCAAACCTAAAGCCAAAGCCAAATGGGGATATCGGACCAAGTCTAGATCTACGGAATCTAAATCGGTTCCTGAAAATCCGCTTCATTTGCATGGAGTCAATCAAGTCGGTCATTTCCATCCTGCAAAGAGGAGAACTTCTGGCATCCATCGACATCAGAGATGCATAGCTGCTTGTACCTATATTTCCTCCTCACCAGAGGTTTCTGTGGTTCAAAGTAGAACAGAAGGATTTTCAGTTTATAGCCTTGCCCTTCGGGCTTGCTACAGCACCTCGGGTATTCATTAAGGTATTAGCCCCAACTCTAGTCAGGTTAAGGGCACAGGGCATAACTGTCTTGGCTTACTTAAATGATCTATTGTTAATAGACCAGTCAATGTCTTGCTTGAAACAAGGTATAGCCATCACAAGCAGTTACCTGGAAGGTTTGGGTTGGATTCTCAACCTAAAGAAATCCTCCTTAAAGTGGAAGTAAACTCCCCTATCGTTTTCAGCCAAGGAAGCTGCCATCTTTGCCTCTGTTTAATCTTCAACTGCTATAGTGCTGCACATGTGATTCGTTATGACACCAGCCATTGGATGGTTTGATAGTTTGGCTGAGAGCACAGCCAATGTGCAGTTAGCATTCCCGGCATGCCTTTTTTTTTATTTATTTTTTTTATTTTTATTTTTTTAACTGTTTAAATCGATGGGTTTACTTCCACTTTAAAGCCACTAAGAAGGCTGGTGTATCTGGGCCTGATCAGACACAGCCCAGAAAAGGGGTGCTCTTGCCTCCCACAAGGATCAGCTCCATACAGGAGCTGGTGAGGATGATCAGGTCGAAGAGAAATCCTTCAATTCGCTTTTGCATGAGGTTGTTAGGAAAGATAGTAGCTTCATTCGAACCGGTTCCCTATGCTCAATTCCATTCCAAACTGAAAACCGTATTCTGTCTGCTTGGAACAAAATGATTCAAGCTTTGGACTTGCCAATGTGGCTGTCCCAATGAGTGTCTCAAAGCCTCAGTTGGTGGTTTCTATCTTGGAACCTGCTGAAGGGAAAGTCCTTAAGATCAATTATCTGGAAGGTAGTAACGACAGATGCCAGCCTTTAAGGCTGGGGAGTAGGAGCCTTGCCCATCAACATCCTAGAGATTCCGGCAGTGTATCTGGCTCTAGAAACCTGGACCTCCCCAGGTTAAAGAATTGTCCTGCCAGGATCCAGTCCGACAATGTACCCCTACCATTTCACAAAGAAAGTGTAAAAAGGGTTAAATAAGACAAACACACTTTTGAAAAATTCCTTTATTAAAAAGATTCCAGCGGTGGTAATCCACTCTTGCTATCCAGCGACGGATGATCATCTCTCCGGGGTCCAGCGATGGCTGATCTGATCCAGCGACGGGGGATCTCAGTCCAGTGCTGTCCATACATGCATCCGTCTTCTGTCTCCACTGCGGAGACACTGCGGGGATCCCATTGCTGACGTTTCTTATTAGGAGGGCCGGGCCACCCGTCACCTGACCCCGTCCCCTCTGACGTTGGTGAGGGAAGCCATGGGGTTCCCCAGTGATGTATGGGTGACCCCGCCCCCTTTGATGTAACGCATCTGCAGTGGAGACAGAAGACTGATGCATGTATGGACAGCACTGGACTATGAGATTCCCCCCCCCCCCCCCCCCCCGTCGCTGGATCAGATCAGCCATCGCTGGACCCCAGAGAGATGATCATCCGTCGCTGGATAGCAAGAGTGGATTACCACCGCTGGAATCTTTTTAATAAAGGAATTTTTCAAAAGTGTGTTTGTCTTATTTAACCCTTTTTACACTTTCTTTGTGAAATGGTAGGGGTACTTGTGTACCCCTTACCATTTCAAACGGGGGGGGCGGGATTTGGGGGTCCCCTTGTTAAAGGGGGCTTCCAGATTCTGATAAGCCCCCTGCCCGAAGACTCCCACAACCACCAGCCAGGGTTGTGGGGATGAGGCCCTTGTCCACATCAACATGGGGACATGGTGCTTTGAGGGGTCACAGACCCCCAAAGCATCCTCCCAATGTTGAGGGCATGTGGCCTGGTACGGTTCAGGAGGGAGGGGGCCGCTCTCTCGCCCCCCCCCCCCTTTTCCTGCGGCCTGCCAGGTTGCGCGCTCGGATAAAGGGTCTGGTATGGATTTTTAGGGGGACCCCACGTTAATTTTTATTTAATTTGACATGGGGTTCCCCTTAATATCCATACCAGACCTGAAGGGCCTGGTAATTGAATTTAGGGGAACCCCCTTTTTTTTTTTTTTTTTATCAATGACTGAATTGTCGACCACTCATTGAGTGTTCTCTGTATTACGGGAGCCGACAATGGAAAGTGATTTTAAAAGACTTTTTTTCCCTTGCGAAATGACACTTTGTGCAGGGACAGTTCTGAGCACGAGAAACATAAATTTAAAGGAATATTACACTTTTATTGTTTCACTTTAATCATTATTAAAATCACTGCTCCTGAAAAAACGCCCATTTTTAAAACTTTTTTTTTTTTTTGCATTGATCCATGTCCCCTGGGGCAGGACCCGGGTCCCCAAACACTTTTTAGGACAGTGACTTGCATATTAGCCTTTAAAATTAGCACTTTAGATTTCTCCCATAGACTTGTACAGGGTGTTCCGGGTTTTCGAATTTGCCGCGAACAGCCCAAATTGTTCACTGTTCGCTGAACAGGTAATGTTCGAGTCGAACATGAGTTCGACTTGAAGCTCATCCCTACTCCTGAGTATGGTGAGACTCCTGGGTCCCCGGTAGCTCGCGTGGGCTGCCGGAGAGGGCGTGGCAACAAGCACCCGTGTAATTTTCAAACTTCGGGAAAATGGCGGCAGCGTTTTTACCCAGGAGGGAAGGCTGAGAGTCAGTAGGAGCAGGCGCCCACATCCTCCTTTCTCTAGAGCGAGGAGGCACCAGTTTACTACGGTGGATGTCTGCCTTAACCACCTCAGATGGGAAGATGGGAATGAGGAATGGAAGGCATTGCCCCCCCCCCCCCCATGTATATAGACTGACTGGTACAGTGCAGGACACAGCCTAACCTGGCACCTCCCTATGGGGACAGCAGTTGGGGGGGGGGGGGGGGGGGGAGCACTTTGGCGGCTATCCTCCTTGGGTGTGGACCATAAGGACGGAAAAGCAAGCCCGCTGGCTGTGGCAAAAAGAGGAAGACGACAACGGTGAGTACTTTCCTTTTGCCGTGGGAATATAGCTGCAAAATCCCCATTTCCAGCCAGAGGGTTTCTGGGCATTTGAGATCTCACCTGGGGTCTGGATTCAAATAGCCCTTAAGCTTCTGCTAAAAACACCAGCTGCAGCTCCCTCTTACATCAGAGAAGCTGTATGGTGGACAGGTGGTGCAGAGGAACGAGTGTGCCTAAACCACCTCCAGATGAGAAAGAGGAAGGTAGGCCATTGCTCCCCCTTCCCCGTGTATATACTGACTGGTGCAGTGCAGAACCTGGGGTCGGGATACAAATAGCGCAGACGCCACTGCTAAAACCACCAGCCACAGCTCCCTCTTACAGCAGAGACACTGTGGTTATCGCAGCAGTAGGTTGCCAGCCTCTCCCTACATGCCCAGTTGTGGTAAATTAGTAGGGATGAATATAGCATACAGAGGGGATCTGGTAGATACAAAGTTACTTACAGGCCAGGTATACCACTGAACAAGTTATTAATTGGGCAGTGGTTGGTGGATTCAGTAGCTCCCCTGGTCAGCAGGTGCAATAGGTTACCGGCCCTATTAACCCAGCTGCTAGGAATCTGAAGTTGCTTCACGATGTTTTAGGCTAGGTTCACACTATAGCGATGCGGGAACGCCGCGAATCCGCTGCGTTTTCCCGCATCGCATGACTCCCGCCGGCAGTTCACACTGCCCTATGCGGACTGCTGGGAGTGTCAATGAAATCTTAATGACACCCCCAGATCCGTCCGCATATCGCAGTGCGATCTGCACACTCGCACAGGAATCGGATCGCATGTGGTCTGGACACAGCAGTGAAGATTGCTTGTCTTTTTCTGATTTTGTTTTTGCTGCTCAGCTGAGAGACACATTGAGGATGGTGGCATCTCTACTCAGTATTGGTATATTGCTACACATCAGACATACACAAAGATTGAATGTTTGTGTCCTGTATGTCCTATATTTACTGCCTTATCGTTTGTACATCAGGCACAGCAGTGAGCAGTGTTTCTCATGGATCTACCTTTCTGCATCTTAGGGATACACAGCAGGGGTTTGTTGGCTGCAATCCTCCAGGAAGTCGCAGCATTGGGGACCCCTTATTTGTTCGACCTGAAAATTGCAATTTTTTTTTCCCTGCGACCTGTGTAATCTTGAGGTCTGTGGATCCAGGAATCGGGGACTGCTGGTGTCGCACAGACACAAATGGTACCCATTGGAAGCCATAGTATATGACTTCTCATGCGTCTTGCAGTCCCAAGTCGCAGGTTGGGTCGCACGGGTGTGGGAACCCTAAACTTATCTGTCCCTTCTGATTGAGGTTTTGCTGCACAGCAGGAATACTCATTATGGCGTTTTATTGTTTTATTTTGCAGCAGACCAGAAAGATTGCAGCTGTAAAGGCTGTCTGTCTTTTTCCTCAGTGTCTGCTTTTATATTGTTGCACAGCAGAAATACTCAAGATTGAAGCTTGTTGGTGCTTTCTGTTTCAGAAAAACACAATGCTGCAGGTTGCTTGTGTCCTTTCTCAGTGTTGGTTCTATCTGAACTACACTACAGAAGTGCATGACAGAAAGGATTGTCTTGTGTTCCATATTTTTCCCTGTGGCATAGCAGAAATGCACAACACGGGAGTTGGTGTTCATATTAATCTTATAACTGTATTTGGTGGTTTGTCAGAAATACACAACATAGAAGTTTGGGTCTTTCTGTCTTTATATTTATAGCCTTGTTTTGCTGTACATAGGTAAAACACAACAGTAAAGGGGGTGCCTGTCCTTTCTGTATTTATATATCAGTTATGACCTAGCTAGCTGCACTAAAGAAATACGCAGCATTTAGGGTTTGCTTGAGTCTTAATGTTTTTACGTCTTGGCAGCACATCAGAAAACCAGACTGTGAGGACTGTTTGTCTACATTGAGGTTCAGATTTGGGTCTCTTCCCATATTTGATATATTGGTTTAGCTAGTCACACTCAGGCACACAACATTGTTGTCTATGCTTGTGTCCTTTCTGTCTAAATCTATTGTGCCGTGCCCACAATCTATGATCATTTTATTTGTGATATTAATAATACATGTATCACCTTTTTGTATTTCAGCCTTCTTTTCCATGGAGGGGCCAGGGGTTCGGACTGCAGATGCCACATGTCAGAAAACCTCGATCACTTACATTCAGGGATGCCAGAACCATTTCCTAGGGTTGAAGCCCTGTAGGGTTATGGGACACTGGAGAAAGGGGATAATGAATCGCCCTGTTTAGTAAGAACTTGGAGAGTTCTGTTCAGAGGAGTATTATGGCCTGAGGATGAAGTATAAAGATGTATACCCTATCGAATAGGTTTCGGCTCGGTGCATGGCCTTCATTTCGTCCTTTTAACAAAACTAGACGTAGCAATATGGGTAGTCTACTCCTGCTAGGGACTTTAATCTCCTGAAGTAGGCTCTCAGGCGTAAGTAAGGACATAGATTGGGCATGCCTTAAACCCAGGGTTCAAGCTTCTGTTAATCTATTTCCCTTAAGTAGGCTTCCCTTTAGTCTTTTGCTGACATAAAGATAAAAAGGAACAAAAAAAATTGTCTGTCGGGGCCCCCCCTTTTTTGCAGTTTTATTTCCCTCAACAGGGTAGTCTTAAGACAGGCCCTCTTATTGATTAATGTAGTGTCCTTGTCTTACACAGGTCTCTTATTTTATCTTTTTAGTGGTTCTAAGTAGCACATACAGGCACAATAGGCCATGGTTGTTAGATG
Source organism: Lithobates pipiens (assembly GCF_037356315.1). NCBI lineage: Eukaryota > Metazoa > Chordata > Amphibia > Anura > Ranidae > Lithobates > Lithobates pipiens. The sequence goes on along the minus strand of NW_027507686.1, from coordinate 84,086,930 downwards.
TGTGAGATAGGCAACATTGCTAACCTACAAGTTTAACATGTTTTCTGATTCCATTTTTAAGAGCCCATTTCACCTAGATACTGCATCCAAAGCGGAAAAGGCAGGAACATCTGTGGAGCAGACCTGCAGATCAGCCGCATGATCCAGCTAAGATGCCTTCATCAAGCATATGAGCGTATGGAGTGGAGGTAAAGCTTACTGCAGAACCAAGGTTCGCCAAGAGGGTCTTGCAGTGGCCCCACCCTAAGGTAGGCCTGAGGTACTTGTTTATCCTCTGAGGTGTGTCGTCCTGGAAGATGACTTGAGAAAGGTACCAGTTACTTACCGGTAACTGTCTTTCTGGGAAATCTTCCAGGACGGCAGGCCTACTTCCCGCCCGTTGGAGGACAGAAAATTCTAGAACACTAGAAGGTGAGTACCTATGAGGAATGATTTCCCTTGTGAACCTGGTTCAGGAGTTACTTCTCTACAAACTGAGGATCAAGGGGAAGGATGGGGACTTAAAACAGCTGTCGATTGATTGTGTTTCCTGTAGGGAGGAGCCTCTCCTCTCTCAGGTCTGCCGTCCTGGAAGATTTCCCAGAAAGACAGTTACCGGTAAGTAACTGGTACCTTTTTATTATTTTAAATACATTTTTTTTTTTTTTTTTTGCAAAGATCCTAGAGAATACAATGGTGGTTGTTGCAACTTTTTATCTCGCAAAGTATTTGCACAGCAATTTTTCAAACTCATTATTTTTTTTTTTTTTTTGGAAAAAGGTTTTTTTGTGCTTTAAAAAAACAAAACCGTAAAGTTAGCCCAATGTTTTTGCATAATGTGAAAGATGAGGTTACACCGAGTAAATGGATACCTAACATGTCACCCTTCAAAATTGCACATGCTCGTGGAATGGCACCAAACATTATTTTTTTTTTTTTTTTTTTACTGGTTACATGCTTTGAGTTAGAGGAGGTCTAGGGCCAAAATTATTGCTCTCGCTCTAACATTTGCAGTGATACCTCACGTGTGGTTTGAACACCGTTTTCATATGTGGGCCGGACTTGCGTATGCGTTCGCTTCTGCATGCGAGCACATGGGGACAGGGGCCCTTTAAAAAAAAAATTTTTCTTTTCATTTTACTTTATTTTAGTTTTTGACTTTTATTTTTGGGGAGAAAAAAAATAAATTATTGATCACTTTTATTCCTATTACAAGGAATGTAAACATCCCTTGTAATAGGAATATGGCATGACAGGTCCTCTTTACAGTGAGATATGGGGTCAATAAGACCCCACATCTCACCTCTAGGCTGGGAAGCCTGAAATAAAATAAAAATAAAAATTCTGGCTGTGATCTTATTGGCAAGTCGGTAGAAGCACCGGAGGGCGGCGGGGGGGGGGGGACAATGTCCCCTCTCGCCTCCTGTAAGAACAATCAAGCAGCGGAATAGCCACTATGATCATTCTTATGGTGTAGGGAATCGCCGGCTGAAAAAGCTGATATCTGAATGATGCCTGTAGCTACAGGCATCATTTTAGATATCCCCGCAAAAAGTCAAGGGCATCATATGACAGCTGGCGGGCAGGAAGTGGTTAAAATGCATTTTGTGTTTAAAAAAAAAAAAAAAATTGTCCATTTATACAATATTTCTAACACCTAGCATGTACCTAGCAAAAATGACATCCAAAATAGATTCTCCTACTCCTGAGTACGGCGATACAACATGTGTGAGACTTGTACAGCCGAGCATGGCTGGGTGTCGCCGAGTATCGCAGGGCATGGCTGGGGTTAATTGTCAGTGTTGTGGGGTTAATTGTCAGTGAGCAGTGCTGTATTCACTGCAGATCCAGCCCACAGCGCTGCTGACACCGATCTCTCCCCTCCACTGTACCAATCGATTTGTTTACAAGTGATCGCTCCGTCATTTGGATGTTGGATGTGTTTGGATGTTGGAGCTTGTTCTGCCATCATGCCTCCAAAATGCTTGTAATGGTGATTCTGCCACACCTCTCCTCCACCCCCTCCTCTTCTTCCTCTATGTAGATTTGTCCTCAGAACCAGCATTGCTCTGTAATCATTCTAGGGGCTATACAAGCACTTAGGCAAAAAGATGCCATGCGGTGCTTGAGTTGGTCTGCTTAGGGGACAGGAACCACACTGGGGCAGAGATTCTGGCAGCTCTGCAGGGGCAAGTTCAGAGGTGGTTGACTGCATGCCATCTTGGCAATGGCACCAACCTCCTCTCTGTCCTCCGACAGGGACACTTGACCCATGTTCCCTCACGTCCTTAATTTGGTGGTGAAGCGGTTCTTGTGCAGGTACCCAGGCTTACGGGATCACCTGAGGCAGGCCAGGAAAGTCTGTGGGCATTTCTGCCGGTCATATAATGTCAGTGCTTGGCTGGCTGACCTTCAAAAGGAAAAACCTTCCCAAGAACTACCGGAGGAGGAGGAGGAGGATGTTTAGTCTGCAGAAACCCATGGACTTGTACGTGGCTGTGGATCATGTAGTCTTAAACCAGAGGACTCTTAACCGAATGCCTCAGCAAACCTACGCTGCATGGCCTTTATGATCATGCGAAAGGACCCTTGGATTCATGGTATCAAGGAGAGATCATTAATGGCTGGCAACCCTTCTTGATCCACGTTACAAGGGTAAGGTTGTGGAACTTATCCAGCCTTCGCAGAGGATGAAACCTCTTCAGGAGGCCTTGCAGAAAGGTTTATGCTATGTGTTTCCAGAGCCTGGGAGGTTACAATTTGAAGAAGGTGGCTGTCTGACAGATGTGTTCAGACAATTTATGTAGTTGGCAGCCCCAAGGTATGATCGGTTCCAGCAACCATCCCCAGCGTCTGATCTACATGGTGCAGGAATACTTTAGGGCAAGATCAGACTTTGAGACCTTTTCAACCGAAAATCCATTGGGCTACTGGGTGTTGAGGATGGATCCCTGGCCAGAGATTGCACAGTATGCAATTGAGCTACTGGCCTGTCCTGCATCCAGCTTTTTATCTGAATGCATATTCAGTGCTACTGGAGGCTTTATAACCGATCAGAGTGCACCTGTCCAGACTCAGTTGATCGGCTCACCTTCATAAAAAAATCAATCAGTCTTGGATCACCAGCTACCAAGCACCTGATGCTGATATAACCGATTTGACATTTTTTTTATGAGTGTGAGATTCCTTGAAGACTGCCTATGCTAAGTGGCTATCCTATTCCTCCTCCATGTTCATGTTGATAGCGTCTAAGAAAATTTTTGGTTCTGAGCACCAGTGCCTAAGCCCAATTTTTCTGCCCCTGTTTAACAGGGATGTGTAACTACAATTTTTGATCGAATATTTCACAGCAGGGCTCGTCCTGCGCTCAACAGAATCTGTGAGGGGTTACAGTATTGTGGCACCACCACCACTGCCTAAGACCCAATTTTTCTGACCCTGTTCAACAGGGCCCGTTTCAGCGCCCACCAAGTGTAACTGTGAGGGCTTTGTGTTCTGGTACCACCAACACCTAAGGCCCAAATTTCTGCAGAGTATATAGGGCAGGCCGTATAGTATATACAGGCGGTCCCCTACTTTCAAACATCCGACTTACAAACGGAGGGAGACAACAGGAAGTGAGAGGAAATCTACCCCTAGGAAGGGAAATTCTCTTCTGTAAGAGTTATGGCAAAAGTGTCTCCACTGATGCTTTATCGCTAAACCTTGTTTCCCTGAAAAACCCCAAATTTTCTAAATCCAATTGTCATTGGGACAGAAAGTGAGGTGAAATCTTCTGAACAGGGGCACAGACAGCAAAACGAAGGTTACAGGGGTGACGATAACACTTCCCTATGTTATCCAAAAAGCTTCAAAATAGATTTTTTTTGGCTGGAGCTATGCTTTAAAAATGTACCTGTTCCACAGTCCCTATCTTGTTTGTAACCCGGGGACTGCCTGTATACTGCTGTTCAGAGTATATAGGGCCTGGGGGCCCCACACCTTTTCTTTTTTTTTCATTTGGGTGTGGGGTTCCCCTTAATATCCATACAAGACCCAAAGGGCCTGGTAATGGGCTCGGGGGTTACCCATGCCGTTTTCATCCATATTGCTGGGGCCTGACATTGCATTACAGCCGCAAGCAGTTTTAATTTACTTTTTATTCCTTTTAGAAATGTAATTTTATGCAGGGACTGTTCTAACCTTCTAAACACAGGAAACACGCGCCACTTTACAGGCATACTAAAGATGCCCCCCCCGTATATTTAACCACTTCAGCCCAATTTGGCACTGCACTGCTTTAACTGGTAACACTGCTGTCATGCAATGTTGTAACCAAACAAAATTTGCATCTTTTTTTTTTTTTTTTGTGATAAACGGAAAAAGACCAAAAATTTTGAGAAATATTTTCAAATTTTTGTTATAGGAAAAATCCAATAAACTCAATTTCAGTCATACATTTAGGCCAAAATGTATTCATCCACATGTCTTTTGCTTAAAAAATATAAAAATTCAGTTGGCGTATATTTTATTGGTTTGCGCAATAGTTGGAGCATCTACAAACTAGGGTACATTTTCTGGAATTTGCGCAGCTTTTAGTTTGACTGCCTATCTCATGTCTTGAGGTGCTAAAATGGCAGGGCGGTACAACCGCCCCCCCCCCCCCCAAAATTACCCCGTTTTGGAAAGTAGACACCCTAAGGAAATTGCTAAGAGGCATGTTGGGCCCATTGAATATTTTTATTTATTTTTTTGTCCCAAGTAATTGAATAATGACAAAAAAAGTTATCACTAAATTTATATATTGCTCACACATACCATGGTTATCTGTGGAATTGCACCCCAAAATATATTTTGCTGCTTCTGAGTACGGGGATACCACATGTGCGACTTTTTGGGAGCCTAGCCGCATATGGGGCCCCAAAAACCAAGCACTGCCTTCAGGATTTCTAAGGGTGTACATTTTTTTTTTTTTTTTTTTTTGATTTCACGCCCTCACTACCCATCACAGTTTTGAAGGCCATAAAATGCCAAGATGGCACAACAACCTCCCCCCCCCCCCCCCCCCCCCCCCCAAATGACCCCATTTTGGAAAGTAGACACCCCAAGCTATTTGTCGAGAGGCATTATGAGTATTTTGCAGCTCTCATTTTGCTTTTGAAAATAAAGAAAAGAAAAAAAAAACGTGCATATTTTCAATTTTTAAAACTTTGTGACAAAGCGAGATCTGCAAAATACTTGTCATACCTCTCAGCAAATAGCTTGGGGTGTCTATGTTCCAAAATGGGGTCATTTGGGGGGGGGGGTTAAACTGTCCTGGCATTTAATGCACAACATTTTGGAAGCTATGTCACACATCACTCGATCTTCTAACCACTTGAAGATAAAGCCCTTTCTGACACTTTTTTTTTTTTTTTATTTTTTTTGTTTATATGAAAAAAAATATTTTATTTTTTTGCAAGAGAACTACTTTAAAATAATAATAAAAAAAAATGATATATGCTGCAACTAACGATTAATTTGTCTGTCGACTAATCTATCGATTATTTTTTTTCAATTAATCAACGACTATCCGATTATTTTTTTTTTAATGAATCTAGTGTTTTTTTTGTTTTTTTGGTTAGCTAATTAATCCTTTGGATAACCTTGAGAGTATTGGTATTGCAGAGTATTGCATTGGCATTGCAGAGTATTGGCATTAGTGATGGACAAACTTCCGACGGGACGTTTCGCGAACGCGGCCGATAGTTTGCGAACCGTAACGTTCGCGGCGGGCCCCATTGACTTCAATGGGAGGCGAACTTTGCAAACCTACAGGTCAAATTTGCAGCCACAAAATAATTACTAGCTGTGCAAACATAGTCCTACCACATGGCCAATGACATAACACATGTATGAGGTGAATCTGGGATCGACAACTACAAGCATTCTTCTTTTTTTTTTTTTTTTTTTATATGTGAAATTGTTGAGACAATTCAGGACTGTGGAGCGCATGAAGGCAATGGAGGAGAGGGTGCAGGAGATGATCACCAGCGCCGTGACATACAGCACTGACACCTGCATCATAAGCAGCCCCAGGAGGAAGTTAGCATAGCACAGGGATGGTGGGAGCCCCTCATAATAAGCAGCCCCAGGAGGAAGTCAGCACAGCATAGGGATAGTGGAAGCCCCTCATAATGAGCATAGCACAGGGATGGTCATATCCGAAGTCACCAACACATCTTCAAACTGGCCTCTTCTTGCAGGCGCTGTGGGAGTGGGAATTGCTCCTCTGCCAGCGCACGCAAAAGCAGAATGATGCATTTCTTGAAGCAAGGCCTGGAAGTGCTCCATTCTGACAGCCCTCTGTGACGGTGGTACCATTTCCACCATTTTGTGTTTGTACCAGGGCTCTAAGTACGTTGCCACCCAGTACTGGTCCTTGACCCTTATGCTTTTTATACGGGGGTCCCTATTAAAACACTGGAGCATGAAGGCCCCCATTTGCACGAAACTGGAAGCGGTGTGGTGGCCTGGCTCCTGCTCATCATCCAGGATAATGTCGTCCTCTTCATTCTCCTCTCCCCATCCACGCACAACAGGGATCCCAGAAAGGTTTAAAGCATGCTCTTGCTCCTCCTCATCCGCCCCGGCACCATCCTCCTCTGACTCCTCTTCAGACTCCTGTTGTTGACTTGTCTCAGAGTAGCCCCCCCTGGGAATGCATCCAGCATTGCGACTTCCTCATCTTCCCGCTCCTGCTCCTCCACAGCTTGATCAATGACACAACGCAATGCACGCTCCATAAAGAAGGCATAAGGTACCATGTCACTGATGGCGCCATGGCTGCGACTGACTAGTTTGGTGATCTCCTCAAATGGCCGCAAAAGTCTGGCGCAGTGAAAAAAAGCTCCCCCGAACCTGTTTTGCCCCAGAGTTCATACAGGTAGACGTTAACTGCACGTTTTTGCTGGAGCAGCCTATCAAGCATATAGAAGGTTGAGTTCCATCACATCGGGCAATCGCAAATAAGACGTCTGACCGGCAGATTGTGTCGCCGCTGAATGTCAGCAAGGCGAGCCATGGCCGTGTAAGATCTTCTGAAATGGGCCGAGATTTTCCTTGCCTGGACCCCAGGGTATTTGACAATGAATCGCTGCACGACCAAGTTTGACGCATGGCACGTGCGTAATTTTGCCCTGTTTCAATGCGCTAAGCAGATTGGCACCCTTGACACACACCACTTTACGAACTGTCAAACTGAGCGGTGTTAGCCACTGATCTGCCTGTGAACGCAAAGCTGAAAGGAGTGCCGGGCCAGTGTGACTCTTGGCTTCCAGGCACAACAGACGCAGCACGGCATGGCAATGTCTCACCTGGCATGTCGGATAGGTTCTGGGGAGCTTGGGCGGCGCAGCGGAAGAGACGCTAGCAGCGGAAAAGGAGGAGTCAGCCGAGGAGGAGAGGGAGGAGGAGGATGGAGTAGGAGGAGGAGGAGGAGGAGGGGGAGGAGGAGGGGAAGAGCCAGGCCTGCATGCAATCCGTGGCGGTAAAACCAAATCTACACGGGTGCCACGGGTTACATGCTTGACGGCCGTCAGAAGGTTCACCCAGTAGGCAGTAAAAGTGATATACCTTCCCTGCCCGTGTTTGCTAGACCACGTGTCTGTGGTCAGATGTATCTTGGCACCGACACTGTGTGCCAGAGATACATTCACTTGCCACTGAACATGGCCATATAGCTCTGGGATGCCCTTCTCTGAGAAATACTTCCTTCCTGGGACCTTCCATTGTGGTGTTCCAATGGCCACAAATTTGCAAAAGGCCTCCGAGTCCACCAGTTTATATGGCAGTAGTTGGCGGGCTATGAGTTCTGACAAGCCAGCCGTCAACCGTTGGGCAAGAGGGTTGTCAGGCGTCATAATTTTTTTTTACGCTCGAACATTAGGCCCATGGAAGCCTGCCTTTTTGCAGAAAAACGTGAGCTTGGCGTGATGGAAGGTGGAGTGGAGGACAATTGTGAGGAGCGAGGAGAAGAAGTAGAAGACTAGGCTGGACGGTGAGAGCCTGGAGTGTGGCTTTGTGTGTTCCGTTGCTCCCACTCGGCTCGGTGATGGCTGCTCATGTGCCTTCTTAAGGCGGTCGTCCCTAGGTGAGTGTTTGTCTTACCGTGACTAATGCGTTGACTGCAAAGATTGCAGATGGCAACGCTATTGTCAGCAGCGGACACGTTAAAAGCCCACACTGCGGAGCCATGTGCCGGTGTCCTGGGAGCGCCAGATGTGACCGTACATGGTCGATGACTCGCTCCTGATACATTTGCAGTCTGCTTTGTCCCTCCTGTGCAATGTAAGTTATTCCTGCTTCTCCTCCCTATCTGCTGGTCCATATCTCCCTCTGAACTCCCCCTCCTCTTCCTCTTGTGGGCACCCATGTGACATCACTAGACACGTCATCGTCGACGTCGCCTTCTCCAGAGCTATAAGTAGAGATCTCGGAGTAGGCAGCAACACCGGGGACCAACCTCCTCCTTGGGCTGATCTGGGTATTGTCGTCAGACTGCTGAGTAGCGGTTGTTGCTACCTCCTTTTACTGATCCAATACCAAAAGTGGCTGCGCATCAGATGTCTTGATATGGATCGGAAAATAATTCCTGTGACTCAAGCGGAAGGTATGTGGTGGTGGTGTTGTTGGTGGTAGTGTCTTTGGGGGTGCACATAGCAGAGAGTGAAGAAGAGGGTGCAGATCGAGAGGATGAGGAGGGTGCAGAAGAGTAAGGCTGAGTGAGCCACTCAACCAAGTCTGGTGCGTCCTTTTAAAGTAATTGAACGCACCTTCTGCAACTTCCCACTTTGGCTCAAGCCTGTTGCTCCTGCCCTACCCCTACCACCCCTGTGGAGGGGCCTGCCTCTTCCTCTGCCTGTCATTTTTTAAATGACCCTGTGACAAAACTCAGTCCCTATACCGATGAAGGACTGCTGCAGTATAGGGCAGCGGTCAGCAGTAGTGCACCTCAACCCTATGTATTGTGGACCTATACCTGTCCTTATAGAATGGCAGACTGTACCTCACTCAACCCTATGTACTATAGCACCCTACACCAGGTTATTACCAGTCCTTATAAGGAGCTTTGTGGAACAAGTAGGTTGTGAATGATTAGCAGACTGCAACAGAAGGGCAGCAGTCAAGTATAATATTCTTTCTATATTTGGAAGAAAGAATATTATACGTGTACAAGCCTATTACCATACCACTGATACCAGTCCTGTAAAGAACCTTTGTGGACCTAATATAGTAACAGCTACTGATTAAACTGACCCTCACTGCCTCACACACTGCTTCCTGCCTGTCCCTATATAAACTGACAAAACAGAGGCTACTGGAACAATAACTGGAATAGCACTTTTGTGGACCTGATAGTAACAACAGCTAATGACTAAACTGACTGTCCCTACAGCAGACACACCATCCTGTCCCTTTCTCTAAACTGACAAGACACTCAGGCTGCTGCAACAATCAGTAGCACAGCAAACCTATATACACCTAACACCTATACCAGTCCTGAAAAGAACTTTTGTGTACCAAATAGCGATTTGGGTCACTGCAATGTCTCCCTGCTCCACACAGCAACCTCTCCCTATAGTGACATACGAAAGAATGTAAAATGGCCGCCGGATCGGGTCTATTTATAAGTTAGGGGGAATGTCCAAGTGTCCATGTGCTGTAATGTCTCAATTGGCTGTCCTGTACCCCATGATGGATGTGTCATCATAGGTCAAAGTTCTCTTACACAGTAAACACGGAAGTCCGCCGGGCGAACGGCGCCAATAGTCCACCGAACGGGCGGACCGCGAACAGCCGAAATTCGCCGCGAAACGACCGCCGGGCCAACCGTTCGGCCATCACTAGTCAGCAGTGCACCATAATCTACTTGAAAGAGAGTATATTCTAAGTGTATTACAACCCTATATACTGTATACCTATACCAGTCCTTAAAAGGACCTTTTGTGAACCTAATGGTAATAGCTAGAGATTAAACTAACTGTCCCTGCTCCACACAGCGTCCTGTCCCTACACTGACAATGTAAAATGGCCGCCATATCAGGTCTATTTATAAGGTAGGGTTTATGTCCAATTGTCCATGTGCTGAAATGTCTCAATTGGCTGTCCTGTACCCCATGATGGATGTGTCATGGGTCAAAGCTCTTCACAATGTAAACAAATATGGCTGCCGCGAACAGCGCCAGAAGTCCGTCGGTTTGGCGAATCGCGAATGAGCAAAATTCGCCGTGAACCGACCGTCGGGCGAACCGCAAGGCCATCTCTAAAGGTGAGTATACAATTTTCTATTATCACTGTTGTAAACCCTGCATCTTGTTGCAGGTCCTCTTAAAGAGGAAGTAAACCCTGATGGGTTTACTTCCTCTTTCATTCCCTGCAAAGGCAAAGCATAATGGACTACTATGCATCGCATAGTAGCCCATTATGTGTCACTTACCTGACACAGGAGCCAGAGATGTCACCGCTGTCCCCTGTAGTCCGGCGCATCCATCTTTTCGGTGGGGTCTCGCAGCTCCGCCGCTGTCATTCGGCGGAGCCCCGATGACGTCACTCCCGCGCATGCGCACGGGAGCCGACATGCGCGGCAGCTCCTTTGTTGGAAATGCCGCGCTCAGTGCGCCTGCGTGCCGCTGTCTAAAACTGGAAGCTGATTGGTTTGTAAGCAGAGCTGCACCAGATTTTGCACTCTCCAGTCTTAGTCCTAATTCACACCTATGCATTTTTTTGTGCTTTTTACATATTGCAGATTTGCACTACAATCCATTTAACATGATTTCCCATGGAACACGTTCTGTTGTGCAAATCTGCAAAATGCAACAATTACTAAAAATGCATAGGTGTGAATCAGGTCTAAATAAACCAACCCTATAATCTCTCTAGGTCAATTCTTCTGGTAGTGGCAAGTGGTAGTGTGATTCTGCTCTCAGTTCTCTTGACTGTTTTGTTGATGTGGTGTTGTGCCCTCTCCCCCTAACGTGCCATCACTCCTGAATGCTGCAGGAACTTGTATTGGCCCATTTTCTGTAAACAATTTGACAAGCCTAGCCCCTACAGACTGGGCCCTCCCACATTACAGAACAGAAGAAAAAAGTGGGCCTAGAATGTCATGCAATCGGAAAAAGGTATTTAAATCAAAATATTTGGGGCTTTTTTTTTTTTAAGTTTGTGTGTGTGCCTGTGTGTGTAATATATAAAATAAGGCAAATGCTAATCCAGCTACAATTCTACGAATAATCTATTTTATAATCTAGTTTATAATCTGTTAAACACAGGACAATACAAGGTGGTGATGATTTTCCCCAAAAAAAAAAAAAAGCGGGGGGGGGGGGGGGGGGGGGGGTGCTCCTCCAGTCTCTCCACAGAATGCGCCCAGTGATGATGGGTGAGAGGATGCTTTGTTCTAGGTCAGTGATGGCGAACCTTGGCACCCCAGATGTTTTGGAACTACATTTCCCATGATGCTCATGTACTATGCAGTGTAGTTGAGCATCATGGGAAATGTAGTTCCAAAACATCTGGGGTGCCAAGGTTCGCCATCACTGTTCTAGGTGGAAGCAGTCTGGTAAAAAGCTATCCATCACTTGTTCTGACCCAGAGTGCTCTTAGAAATTGCAGTCCAGTTTCTATAGTCCAGCATCTGGCTACACACCTAATTTTTGCTATGGGACTAACCCCTTGGGGACACTGAGAACATTGCTGCCAGTAAGGAATGCATCATATGTCTCCTTGAGAGTTCCAATTGTGAAAGAGGAAAAAATAATTCGCATTTTGCAAACGCAATCTTACTAGATTTTTTCATAATTGTTGCTCTTTTTTGTGCTATAAAACATAAAAATAAAATAAAAATCGGAGATGATCAAATACCACTAAAAGAAAGCTCTATTTGTGGAAAAGGATGATTTTGTTTGGGTACAGCGTCTCACAACCACACAATTGTCAGTTAAAGCGCCGCAGTGCCGTATCGCAAAAAGTGCTCTGCTCTGGTCATTGAGCAGCCAAATCTTTCCAGGGGCTGAAGTGGTTAAAGGAGCAGGATCCTTTTTGAAAACCAGAACTCCTAACCAAATATTGTAATATTCCTGTAAACTCTGCATGAGATATTACTACATAGTATTTCTGTATTTCAGACACACAGAAAATGGAAGAAACTCCAAATGTTTTCAGACAAATGTGGCATAAGTGGGACAGTTTAACCATCTCAGGTAAGACTAGAAACCGCTGTTCTTGAAGCCATTATTTTGGTACAAATTTCTCTAAGTGAAATCTACAATGAAGCTAGACTCACTAAGGATGGCTGACATGTGTGAAAAACCTAGTTTTTGAATTTAACCTTTGAGAATCTTTGCACCACAGCTCATTAACGACAATGGGACATTTTAGTGTTGTAGTAATTCTTTTGTTTCAGCTTTTAGTAGACTTTGCAGTGCTAGATATTCGTGACCCCTACTGCTGAGTCCTGGCACTGCTTCTGCTGTTGTACTTTAGATACTGCAATATTAGTCAGGCTGGTTTGGGATTGTAACCATCCTTTATTTCTTGGTTAAAGGAAAATAAACCGCACTTGAGTAAAACAACAAAACAAAAAAAAAGGGAAGAAATATACAATAAACTAAAAAGGCCGCAGCAATAAGTGAGATACACACACACACACACACACACACACACACACACACACACACACACACACACACACACACACACACACACACACACACACACACACCCAAAAGCAATAAAAAAATTCGAAAAGCTGCGCCAACAGGGAAAATGGTCTATACCTAGCTACCCAAAAAATTTGTAAGAAAATGTAAAGGTTATAAATAAATATCACATTCACTATACATTAAATGAAAAGAATGACAAATGTTGTGATTTCCCAATTGAAGAGGAAGAAAACGAGCAAAGTTCATCAAAGTCCATAGACAATCCACAGTTGCAATCCTTTACAAGAACACCACGGTGGTTACACTCGCAAAAATGCACACAAGTGCCCGTCACCAGAAAGTGAGTGCGCTTACCAGATGGAAGCTTAACCACTTCCCGACCTCCGCACGACGATGTACGTCGACAGAATGGCACGGGCAGGCATATGGGCGTACCTGTACGTCCCTGCCTTCCCGCGGGTCGGGGGCCCGATCGGGCCGGTGCCTGCGGCGGTCGGTATTCGTTCGCAAACGATCCGGGATGAGGGGGCGGCCATTCATTCATGGCCACCCCCTCGCGATCGCTCCCGACGAATAGAAATCCTTCGTGACATCACTTCCTCTCCTGTAATGTAAACACAGGAGAGGAAGTGATGTAATCTCTCCTCCGTGTCGGTATTTTTCGTTCCGACACCGAGGAGAGAGGATTGGTGAGTTGCACCAACACGACACTTCACAGTAGAACATGCCAGGCACACTCACACCCCCCCGATCACCCCCCCAATTACCCCTGCCCCCCAGTCACAGTGACACCAATGTCATTTTTAATTTTTTTTGCATTGGTGTCATTTGTGACTGTAATAACTGTTAGGGCAGTTAGGGTTAGCCCCCTTTAGTTCTAATGTACCCCCCTAACCCCCCCAATAAAGGTTTAACCCCGTGATCACCCCCCGTCGCCAGTGTCACTAAGGCTGGGTTCACATTGCAGCGGTTTATGAGAACGAATGTGATTCGCACCGCACTGCAGTGCAAATCACATCCGATCTCTGTGCGATTCGAGTTCAGCCATACAGATAGTATGGCTGAATTCGTGTCGCACCCGCCGCAAACTCGCACGAGACCCTTTTTTTGGTCCGCAGCAGAATCGGATCGCATGGGTGTTCACACCATGCGATCCGAGTTTGCAGATCGCACTGCGATATGCGAACTGATCTGGGGGTGTCATTAACATTTCACTGACACTCCCAGCAGTTCGCATAGGGCAGTGTGAACTGCCGCCAGGAGGCATGTGATGCGGGAACCCGCCGCGGATTCGTGGCGTTCCCGCATCGCTCCAGTGTGAACCCAGCCTAATAAGCGATCGTTTTTCTGATCGCTGTATTAGTGTCACAGGTGACGCTAGTTAAGCAGGTAGGTATTTAGGTTCGCCGCAGCTTTTTATAGCGCCAGGGACCCCCATATACTACCGCATAAAGCCCCCTGATTGCCCCCTAGTTAACCCTTTCACCAGTGATCACCATATAACTGTTACAGGTGACGCTGGTTGGTTAGTTATTTTTATATAGTTTCAGGGCACCCGCCATTTATTACCTAGTCTCACTAGTGTACCCCTAAATTTAGGGGTGTCTACTTTCCAAAATGGGGTCATTTGGGGGGGGTTGTGCCATCTTGGCATTTTATGGCCTTCAAAACTGTAACGCCCTTAGAAAGCCTGAAGGCGGTGCTTGGTTTTTGGGGCCCCGTACGCGGCTAGGCTCACAAAAAGTCCCACATATGTGGTATCCGCGTACTCAGGAGAAGCAGCAGAATTTATTTTGGGGTGTTATTTCACATATGCCAATAGCATGTGTGAGCAATATATCATTTAGTGACAACTTTGTGTAAAAAAAAAAAAAATATATATATATTTTTTTTTTTGTCATTATTCAATCGCTTGAGGCAAAAAAATTAAATATTCAATGTGCTCAACATGCCACTTATCAATTTCCTTAGGGGGTCTACTTTCCAAAATGGGGTAATTTGGGGGGGTTTTGTACTGCCCTGCCATTTTATCACCTCAAGAAATGAGATAGGCAGTCGTAAACTAAAAGCTGCGTAAATTCCAGAAAACGTACCTTAGTTTGTAGATGTGACAACTTTTGCGCAAACCAATAAATATACAATTATTGACTTTTTTTCTACCAAAAACATGTGGCTGAATACATTTTGGCCTAAATGTATGACTAAAATTGAGTTTATTGGATTTTTCTAATAACAAAAAGTAGAAAATATCATTTTTTTTCAAAATTTGCGGTCTTTTTACGTTTATATCGCAAAAAATAAAAATCGCAGAGGCAATCAAATACCATCAAAAGAAAGCTCTATTTGTGGGAAGAAAAGGACGCAAATTTTGTTTGGGTACAACATTGCATGACCGCGCAATTACCAGTTAAAGCAGCGCAGTGCCAAATTGTAAAAAGACCTCTGGTCATTTACCAGCAAAATGGTCCGGTCTGAAAGTGGTTAATTAAAGCGTTGTATGCAAATTCTCAATATCCTCAATATGCTCCTCCTTATACCTTGTATTCATGGATCAGCTAGCCGCAGTGAAAGGCAGCATTCACATATATATGTATCTCATTCGGCGATCCCAAAAAGTGCTATCAATGGCTCCAGAAAAGAAGAGGAAACCCACATAGTATAACACCGTTTGGTAATTTTATTTAAAACGTAGATAATGCACTTACATGGGCATCGGTTCAGATGCAGCATGCAGAGTAAAACATAGAAAGCTGGCCGGCATTCGGGAGCCCGTCCTCCCCTTCTACAACATGATGGCGTCACTGCATGCCTTCCCAGACGCGTTTCGTCATAAATGACGTTGTCAATGGGGAATTGTCTATGGACTTTTAATGAACTTTGCTCGTTTTCTTCCTCTTCAATTGGGAAATCGCAACATTTGTCATTCTTTTCATTTAATGTATAGTGAATGTGATATTTATTTTATAACCTTTACATTTTCCTAAAAAATTTTTGGGTAGCTAGGTATAGACCATTTTTCCCTGTTGGCGCAGCTTTTAGAATTTCTTTATTTTTTGGTGTATAGCAATTACTCTCTACTACTGTCATTTATCCTTCTTATTTATTTTTATTTTTTTTGTTTTTTTATTTTGATTTAATTTTTCTTTGAGGCATTTGCATCATAGTAACTAGATTTTGTCATAGTTTGTCCTGTCATAAAGGACTCTGGAGCCTTTGGCGGTACTTTAATCCTTCCACACCAATTGATATATACAGTAAGGGTTACAATAGAACAGAACTGCTTGTAGATGGATTTACTTGTCTGATCAACATTCAGAGCTAAAACTTCATATGGAGGGGGAGAGTCAGTAGTGTTGCAAAGACTGACAGGGATTGTCAGGGAGCTATTCAGAAAAATACATGAGCATGTGCCTCTGGACTTGCTGCTGAATCCCTGGTTTTGACCCCGGCTTGACCTCTTCTTGTTCTACCGTGCATGACTCTTGCTTGCTCTTGACCACTCTTCTGCTTGCTCCAATGGATCCCTGTGAATGACCTTGGCTATGTTCTTGACCACGCTTCTGGCTTGCTTTCCTGTGTATGACTTTGGCTACCATCCTGATAATGCTTTTCAGTCTGGTCCCACCAGCCTGCTTTTGTCTATTCCTTAGGTGTCGCCTTGCCTGTGGTTGCCACCCTGGTACCGCTACATCTCCAGGGACAATGGAAGTCTTCCCATCTGACCTCACAGCTATCCAGTTCAGCTGTGCTGCTAACTAGACATGTGCAGAGTAAAATATTTCGTTTCGGAATTTCATTTTCGTCCAAAAAATTAATTTATTTAGTTACTCCCGAAATTGTTTTTATTTATTTTGTTTTTCGTTCAAAAATTGCATTCGTCCAAAAATCCACATGAATTACGGTCGAATCTGTCTTTGAAGGCTTATGGTGTTTGTCCAATGTATAAAGAAGCGGAGCTAGTATATAGCATACTTCGTGTGAACTTTAGAACCCTATTAAAGTCTATGGGACTCCAACGTTCAAAATCTAAGGTGCTAATTTTAAAGGCTAATTTGCAAGTTACTGTCCTAAAAAGTGTTTGGGGACCTGGGTCCTGTCCCAGGGGACATGTATCAATGCAAAAAAAAGTTTTAAAAACGGCAGTTTTTTCGGGAGCAGTGATTTTAATAATGATTAAAGTGAAACAATAAAAGTGTAATATTCCTTTAAATTTAGTAGGGGGGGGGGGGGGGGGTCTATAGTATGCCTGTGAAGGGGCGCATGTTTCTGGTGCTTAGAACTGTCCCTGCACAAAGTGTCATTTTATGCAGGGAAAAAAGCCCTTTAAAATCACTCGCAGCTATTATGAATTGTCGGCTCCGTAATACAGAGCACACTCATTGAAAGTCATTGATAAAAAAATTACTAAAAAAGCGTGGGGGTCCCCTAAATTAAATTACCAGGCCCTTCAGGTCTGGTATGGATATTAAGGGGAACCCTGCGTCAAATTTAAAAATGACGTGGGGGTCCCCCTAAAAATCCATACCAGACCCTTTATCCGAGCATGCAACCTGGCAGGCCGCAGGAAAAGGGGGGGGGGATGAGAGCGGCCCCCCTCCCTCCTGAACCGTACCAGGCCGCATGCCCTCAACATTGGGAGGATGCTTTGGGGGTCTGTGACCCCTCAAAGCACCTTGTCCCCATGTTGATGCGGAGAAGGGCCTCATCCCCACAACCCTGGCCGGTGGTTGTGGGGGTCTGCGGGCGGGGGACTTATCAGAATCTGGAAGCCCCCTTTAACAAGGGGACCCCCAGATCCTGCCCCCCTGTTTGAAATGGTCAGGGGGTACAAAAGTACCCCTACCATTTCCCAAAGAAAGTGTAAAAAATAGTTAAATAAGGCAAACACACTTTTGAAAAATTCCTTTATTAAAAATAAAAATAAAATAAAAAAAAGATTCCAGCGGTGGTAATCCACTCTTGCTATCCAGCAACGGACGATCATCTCTCCAGGGTCCAGTGATGGCTCATCCTCAATCAGCGCAGCGAATCCATCCATCTTCTGTCTCCATGGAGGAGACACTGCGGGGATTCCGGCGGCCTGACGTTTGTTATATGCGGAGGGCGGGGCCACCCGTCACCTGACCCCGCCCCCTCTGATGCAAGGGGAAACCCAGAGTTCCCCGTGACGTATGGGTGACCCCGCACCCCTCTGATGTTGGATCTTTCGTTTTTCGGATTCTGTGCTTTCGTTATCGTTTGTCAAAACGAAAATAGCTGAAATTCAGACGAAAATGCATTTGGACAAAAACGAATGCACATGTCTACTGCAAGCAGCTACCAGTAAATCTACTTAAACAGCAACCTTGCTTGTATGAGCCTAGCAGTCCCTGTTCTCACTTTCAGGGGTGCTTGCAACTTGGCAGCAAGGAAAGCCCTCCCACCAAGTTGGCCTTAGACCAGGTACGTCACTGGGTTCTTCCCGTGGCTTTGTTACAGTGCCCTTGGTGAGACCATTTCAGGAATTATCTCCACCCCAGTGTCCTTTCCACAAGAATCTTCTTTTGAGGACAACAAACACCACAGCTAGGATATAAAATGCCTCAGGTTGTCCCGCTATAGAAGAGTCAAAGGTCACCTTGATTGGCTGGTATCCAATCCATCATAGGGAAACTTCTGAGTTTCCAAACCCTAAATCTCCACATCTTCCAACTACTGTGAGGGTAAATTTTTCAGCTATTTATCATAGAAGTGTCAATACATCAGGATGACTTTGCGCGCTTGCGTCTAGGAAGACCCAGGTATAAATACCTTCCACTTGAACTGGTACTGTGGGGAACTGCTTGGAGTAGGTTCTGTAGTCTGGATCTAGGCTTTCATAGTTAGTAAGGTTGAATAAAGACACCAGTCCATCCAGTTCAACCTGAGTGAGTGTCTACAATTGTCCCTATCCCTGTACATTGCACACTCACATTGGTCCCTTCCCTCAAGGAGCCCACAATCCAAGGTCCCCATTCATATACTAACCACTACACCACTGTGCCGCCCGCTTTCTTCTTGATCGGTTTCTGTTGTAACTATTTTGATTAAGTTATTGGAGTTTGGTGTGCATTGTACACAAGGCTCGTGCCGGAGGGCTTATCCATAGTGCAGATAATGTTTTAAGGTGCATACATGTGGGCAGGCTGGCGAGTATCTGTGCAGATGCGCACATAAGCGCAGCATTGCCATGTACTGCATCCTGTTAACAGTTCCTGTGCTTAACTTATGTTACTGTCCTGGCTTACCTCTGATCAAAAAACAGCATGTTGCCGTAACATACAGTATAATCTGGTTAGGGGATAACAAACACATTTCACATTTACAGAAAGCAAACACAAAGTTACAGCATATATCATATCATAGGTCTGTTGTGACTATGCACCAATGCATTTCGACCCATATGGTCTTCTTCAGGGGGTAGGTTCGCTTTAAAGCAATATATTTAGTATCTCAAAAGAAGGAGATATTCCAACATGTATTCAAGTTATATTCAAGGTATAGTTACCACTGAAAGGTGAAAAGAGAACTCCTGACCAGAAATTTAAATTCCCCAGGGTCCATCCCCCCCCCCATTCGTGTCCCAAAGGCAGGAAGGATCATTCCGATGAGACTTGCAAGCGGTCACGCTGAGGACACCCTCAGAGGGTAAGTGAACCCAACACCTGCAGCAAAGTCCCAATGATATCTGTGTATCAAGAGGGGATTCCAAAAAGTCCTAACTTATTACAAAATGTCAGATGGATTCCAATTGTTCATTATCTGTCTCCTTTTATGAAGATCTGGAACACCAAATGCCAAACAGATTCCATATGTTTATTGGGTATTAAGATGGTCATATTATAGTAATTTGTATTAGTGTATATGTGTTCTGACAATAGTATGATGATGTGTGAAAGAGGGGGGAAAAAAGTGATGTGAAGGGTATGAAATGAGTGGATGTGTTATGTGAGGATGGACATTACAGATAGTAGATCAGGCCAACATCCTTCACATAAGTTAAATGCAATTATCATAGTTTGAAATGCAAACCATAATTTTTTTTTTTGTTTTTTTTTTTTTTACAGGTTCACGGGTATTTTGTATGTTTCTTTGCATAACAATTAGCGCAGCCATGATTGTCCTAGGTAATACAATATTGTCTATACTGTAAAGAAGCCAGATACTTTCCAACAATTTGATAATTATTGCATATTCTTTTTTTTTACCTAAAGGTTCCTTATATATAGACAAGTGTCCAGTGGAGCCCAAAATTCCTATCTATCTTGTAGCGTCAGGAGCTGTTTATTTGAATGGATTTATACTTTTTTTACTGAAGATGGTCTCTGTAAAATTGACTTGTTTCTTGGGGATAATATTGAGCCTGTTTTCAATTTGCTGGTTTATTGCAGGTAAGACTGATTCCTGAATGATCTGATCTATAGAGTTTAAACCGTTGAAGCATGCATATCTCTTGTAGGGCAGGTTGCTTGGAGCACCAGAGTGAAAATGAAGGTCATTTGTGTCCATGAATCTTCATATAATGGTGAAAAATGCAACCTACCTTGTATTGAGTAACGCTTTTATGAAGGGCAAAAAGCCCTTCAAGGGCTGATGTGTGGAGTCTAAATCACTCAAACTCCTACCTATGAATTGGCTTTTAAATTGACCATAAATTTAATATGGATAGAAGTTGAATTTCAAAGGCTAATTGAAACCTAGATTTGACTATAGCAATGGTAACACTTTTTATGGATGTTAATTCTAAGGGGTCTTTCAGACAACCGCACATACTGTATTTATTGGCGTATAACACTCACTTTTTCATCATGAAAATCGGGTGCAAATAGCGTGTGCGTGTTATACGCCAATACAAAAATTTAAGTTTTTTTTTCCCTGAAACTTCCCTCTTAAAATAAATGTGCGTGTTATACGCCGATAAATACGGTAGTTTATGGGTGTAAAGAATGAGTTCGCATTTTGAAAAAAAAACACTGCAGTATTTTTCTTTCTAAGCAGCCTGCAGAGCATTGCACATGCAATCAGCAGATTGTGTGTGCAATCTGCTGCTCCTACAGACTCTCAGGATGGTTGTTTGCCTGCATGTCGTATGGGCAGGTAGTTACCTGAGAGCAGGAAGAATCATTGAACTACCACCAGCGCCCTCAGTTCATTGAGCACTACAAGCTGTCAGCCAAAATGGCTGAGGGTACTTGTAGGCACTCATTCACAGAAAACTGAATGAATGACGCTACCATGTGGGCAGAAACCCGCACAGCTGTGCTATTTTTAAATTGTGATAGCGGGTGCAGGGAGAGGACCCCCACCTGCTGTCAGTGTGTGTGTGTGTGTGTGTGTGTGTGTGTGTGGGGGGGGGGGGGGGGGGGAAGAGAGAGAGAGAGAGACTGGAAAATGGTGTATGTTCCACCCTACTAAAAATGGGTAGAACATGTGTAACATGTTTTCAAAGGTGATCTTGGCTTTTAAGAACTAAATTTCTATGTTCCACACACCTGCACATTTAGTGTTTGGTGTGCAGGTATAAACTGTGCTTGAGCCCTTGTCCACATTGACATGCCAAATCGGTGGCTGTTGCCGGTGTCTTGTCAAATAGGGTCCTCCATCAGATGCTGTCCTCTGCGTACTGCGCATGCGCAGTACACAGGAGCACAGATTCCGAAAATTGCCGAGGACGAACGGCGCCTGCGCCGTGAGTCCAGGTTCTATCCCCACTATCCAAGTGGACATAGAGTTAGAATAAAAAAGAGCCGAGCGCAGCGAGGCCGAGCCCGAAGCGTGGCGAGCGAAGCTCGCCCGCGAGGGGCCCTCTAAAATTCTAAACCCTATGTCCGCTTGGATAGTGGGGCTACCTCCTCCACTCACGGCGCAGGCGCCGTTCAGCTTCGGAGATTTTCCGAACCTTCGTCTGCTCCGTACTGCGCATGCGCAGTACGGAGCCGACACATATGGATGGCCGGACTCTATTAGGCAGAACACCGGCAATGGCACCATTCGAATCGGTGAGAAGCTGCACCGATTCCCAAAAGTAGTTTTCTGTACTAGTTTTGGCGACTTTGGGGTTTTAAATCTGTGCCGAAACCGCCACAGATGTCTCTGAAATCCCCCCCAAAGTCAGGAATTAAATTGTACGAGTTCAGCTAACTCGCACAATTTTATTCCCACGGTTGGTGCGAATCTAGGCTCAATTGTGTTTTATTAACCACTTGAGATCCACGCTATAGCCAAATGACGGCTACAGCGCGGATCTCCTTTTCCGGGACTACGTCTATTGACGTAGTCCCGTGTACGAGCGGCCTGCGCGCCCCCTGAGGGGCGCGCGCGGCGCGCTCTGTGATCGGCGAGTCCATGAGACTCGCTTGATCCTCGATCCGTGCAAGGGGTCGATCCCGACCCCTTATCACGTGATCAGCTGTCAGCCAATGACAGCTGATCAGGTGATATAACGGAACCGGTAATCTGCTAGTATTCCTCCTCGCGCTGACAGCGCGAGGAGAAAAAAAAAAGCCGATCACCGGCGGCCGTGATCGGGACATCAGTCCCGATCACGGCCAGCAATGCAAGCGCCCACCTGCCCCCTGCTGTGCCACCCTAATAAAAAGTGCCCCCGTCAGTGCCACCCACAGTGCCACCCACAGTGCCCACAATCTGCCTCAAAGGTGCTGCCCAGCAGTGCCGCCCATCAGTGCCCAGCAGTGCCGCCCATCAGTGCCCAGCAGTGCCGCTTATCAGAGCCACCTATCAGTGCCACCTATCAGTGCCCATCAGTCCCATCTATCAGTGGTACCTATCAGTGCCCATCCGTGCCACCCATCCGTGCCATCTTATCTGTGCCCATCTTTGTCCATCAGTGCCGCCTTATCTGTGCCCATCGGTGCCGCCTTATCTGTGCCCATCGGTGCCGCCTTAACTATGCCTATTAGTGCCGCCTTAACTATGCCCATCAGTGCCCACCAGTGCAGCCCATCAGTGCCCACCAGTGCAGCCCATCAGTGCCCACCAATGCAGCCTATCAGTGCCGCCTAATCAGCGCACTTCAATGAAGGAGAAAAATGACCCGTTTGCAAAATTTTATAACAAACTATTAAAACATGATTTATATTTATTTTTTTGCATCTTTTTTTTTGTTTAGCAAAAAATAAAACTCCGAGCTGTAACTAAATACCACCAAAAGAAAGCTCTATTTGTGGGAAAAAAATTATAAAAATTTAATTTGGGTACAGTGTTGTATGCCCGCGCAATTGTCATTCAAAGTGCATCAGCGCTGAAAGCTGAAAATTGGTCTGGGACTGAGGGGGGTTTAAGTGCCCAGTAAGCAAGTGGTTAATAAAGTAAAAAATAGGATACATCTTACCTGTAAAATCCTTTTCTTGGAAATACATCATGGGACACAGAGCCATCATTGCATAGTGGGTTAGATAGACACCTTCGATGATTGGACACTGGTTAACCCTAATTAAGAGTTCCTCCCATTTAGGGAGCACCAGTTTTGTAGCAAAGCAATAAGTAACCACGTAAAAACCCGTAGAAGGGTGGGAGTCCTGTGTCCCGTGATGTATTCCCAAGAAAAGGATTTTACAGATAAGCTGTATTCAAAAATCCTATTTTCTTGTTCATGCATCACAGGACACTGAGCCTTCATTACATAGTGGGATGTCCCAAAGAAATGCTCAATTTGAGGGGAGGGAGACACCGATCAGAAAAATAGACCGCAAACAGACCAGAGGAACTAAACTGCAGCCTGCAGTACACTGCACCCGAAGACGGCATCCTCTTGCCCTCTTACATCCACCTGATAGAATCTAGGGAATGTATGGACTGAAGACTAAGTCGCAGCCTTGCAGATCTGAGCCATGGAGGCCTGGTGATGCACTACCCATGAAGCACTTGACAGCCCTAGTTGTGTACACTTTAACTTGAAAAGGAGGAGTCTTCCTCTTTTATACCGTAAGTCTGGAAAATAACTTGTCTAATCCATCTAGAAAGAGAGTGGATTTTGATGCTGCCTGGCCTTTTTTAGGGCCTTCTGGCAGGATAAATAAACAATCAGTCTTCCGTATCTGAGCAGTTGCCTGCAGATAAATATTGACTGCTCTTGCAACATCAAAAGTGTGTAAAGATTCTTCTTCCGCGGACTGCAAATCTGGAAAAAAGAATGGTAGGATCACATCTTGAATCAAATGGAATCCTGAAATCACCTTGGGTAAGAAGGATCACTACTCTATCCTTGTGAATAATCAAATACGGCTCTTTGCAAGAAAGAGCTGCTAACACCAATACTCTCCTAGCAGAAGATATAGCTACCAAAAAGACCAACTTCTTAGTCAAAAGTGCTAAAGAAGCCTGGTGTAATGGTTCAAAAGGTTGTCCCTGTAATGCGGACAAAACCAAATTCAGATCCCATGGGCATACTGAGGTTTGAGTGGCTGATTTAAGCACAGTGCCCCCTGAACAAAAGCCCGGACAAGGGAATGTACAGTGGTTTCTGAAAAAATACTGACAAAGCCGAAAATTTGGACCTTGATGGTGCTCAAGGCCAATTTAATTTCTAGGCCTGACTGTAGAAAGGCCAGGATCCTGCTTATGACATACTTTCTAGGATGCCACCCCCTGGGTTCACACCAGGAAACGTATGCCTTCCAGATTCTATAGTAAATAAGCCTGGAGGCCAGCTTTCTGGCATTAACCAGAGTGGAAAGGACTGAATCCAAGAGCCCACAGTTTTTAAGAATGTGCGTCTCAGCAGCCAAACCATCAAATGTAGACTTCATAAAGCAGGATGGTATATTGGACCTTGTGAGAGTAGATCTGGCCAGAGTGGAAGGACCCAAGTCCTGCCTACTGCCATCTTTACGATTTCTGCATACCAAGGAGCTACTAAAAGGAGTGACTTTGCTTCCCTTTTGACTCTCCCCAGGAACCGCGGAAGAAGCAGATTTGGAGGGAAGGCATAGTCAGAACATATGACCCCTGATCAAGTATCGTATTTATTGGTGTATAACATGCACCCCAAGTTTAGGATGGAATTTTAAGGAAAAAAACTTGCATTTAAATGCCCATCAATGCAACCTCATCAGTGTCCATCTGAAGCCTTGTCAGTGTCATTTGCAGCCTTTTCATGCAGCCTGTCCATCATTGCAGCCTTGTCATGCAGCCTGTCCATCATTGCAGCCTTGTCATGCAGCCTGTCCATCATTGCAGCCTTGTCATGCAGCCTGTCCATCATTGCAGCCTTGTCATGCAGCCTGTCCATCATTGCAGCCTTGTCATGCAGCCTGTCCATCATTGCAGCCTTGTCATGCAGCCTGTCCATCATTGCAGCCTTGTCGTGCATCGTTGTCCCCTTGTCGGTGATAATGTCAGCTTTTATTTTTAAAAATGGCGCTGCCGAGATGTCCTGTGTATTTCGGCGGCACCCGGTAGTTCTCGGCCGCCTTTGGCTGTTCTCGTCGGCCTTCGGCTGTTCTCGTCGGCTTTCGGCCGCCTTCGGCTGTTCTCGTCGGCTTTCGGCCGCCTTCGGCTGTTCTCGTCGGCTTTCGGCCGCCTTCGGCTGTTCTCGTCGGCTTTCGGCCGCCTTCGGCTGTTCTCGTTGGCCTTCGGCCGTTCTCAGCTTCCCTACCAGGCTGGCATCTGTGGTCAGGGGAGGGCTGGCAGCCTTAGGCCTGGGGGGCAAGTCCAGTCAAGTGGGCCATAGAACCGGTGGTGGCAAAATGGTGGATCGGGAAAACGGTCTCTAAGGTTTTTCATGATCGCAAAGGTGGGGGGTGCAGGGAGGACAATGTGGCCTTTCAGGGCCTGTGGGGGACTTGTACTAGCATGGCCTCTAGGAACTAAACCGCAAGCAAGTCCCTGTATGAATCCCT
The DNA here is from genome assembly GCF_037356315.1 of Lithobates pipiens. NCBI lineage: Eukaryota > Metazoa > Chordata > Amphibia > Anura > Ranidae > Lithobates > Lithobates pipiens. The sequence goes on along the minus strand of NW_027507686.1, from coordinate 84,061,390 downwards.
CAGAGCTGAGGACCTGCCCCCCGCCCGCAACTAGACAAACTACAAGTCCCAGCATTAACCCCTGAGATCTAAGGATGTGTCCCCTTAGATCCCACGGGTTCATGCTGTGCCCTGTAGTCCTTCACTAGTTGGGGGGGGGGGGGTGACACATCCTGAGCTCTGAGGGGTTATGCTGAGACCTTTAGTCCTTTACTTTTTGGGATGTAACACCCCAAAAGTTAAGTACTACAAGTTCCAGCATGAACCCTGGCTGAGATTTAAGGATGTGATCTCCTCCTCTGCTGCTGGCTCATGCTCCCATGACACACGTATGTTCTAATTCATTCACTTCTCCCAACCTCACCTCAGGCAGCTTGACCATAGGGTCTAATATGCTTCAAAATAGGGTGGACTCAGAGCGCAGATCATTGTGCTCAGAGCCCACCCAGGCGTGTTAGAAAAGCAAATTAATATTTGCTTTTCTAACACTGAACTGCCTCTCTGCCAATCAGGAAGAGAGGGTCTGATATCCATCACCTGATTGGCTGAAAGGACAGGTGCTTCTATTGGATGTCTAGCAGGAGGAAAAGCATGGAGTAAGCATAGAGAACACAGGAGCCGCTGCCTGTCCCACAGCTCCCAGCCATCACTCGCTGCCTGACCTGCCACCTAGATGAGGTAAGTGCCGGTCAGACAGCGGGCGAGGTGGGGTGCTGGTTAAATGCCGACGGGGGGTAACATTGGCTGCATTTGATGGGGCACAGCGAGGCTGCATTTAATAGCAGAGTGAGGCTATTTTTCAGTATTTTTTAGTTTGCACCAGACAGAGAGAGACATCGCTCCAAATTGTCCGCACAGAGAGACCACTCCTCAAGAAAATTGCTTGATTCCTTTATCAACATAGTAAAGCCTTGTACACACCACTATTGTTTTTATTCTCAATCCAGTGAGTTGAACAAAAAAAAAAAAAAAAAAAAAAAAAAAGCTGACAGCTCTGGTTGGAGCTGCTGAGCATTAGCAAAAGTGACCTGGGCATTGATCACTCTTCAGTGGAGTGGCAGTGCCTGCTGCAAGTGTGTACAAGCCTTTCATCGCACACTGGTGTGCTGCAGTTTCGCCGCAGTGCTTATGCACACAGTTTTCCTTAGCCGCAGTCCCATAGGCTTATTTTAGGTTGTGCGTTTTTGCAGCCGTTTTTGTGCACTTTCAGAAAATGCAGCAAAAATGTGCAAACTAATAGAAGTCTATGGGACATGCAGGAAGACCATGAGATGACCAACACTGCAGCAGACCAGTGTGAGCTCACATCATAGTACATAGGAGCAGCTACTGCACAGGCTGCTGAAAGAAACCTCCCTTATCTGCAGAGAGAGGGGGGGAGAGGAATTTGGGAGAGAGAGGGGGGGAGAGGAATTTGGGAGAGAGAGAGGGGGGAGAGGCCGGTCACAGCTCACTCACTTGGAAGGACTCAGCAGGCAGAAGGCTCGGTTATCAGCTTCCAGAGCTTCCCATACAGATCACCGAGGGATCTCAGTTTGAATGTTCCCGCCCACACGTCCGATTCAAAGACGCAGCACACAGGCTGCCCGGAGTGTGGGTGGGCACAGTGAGAGAGGGGGCTGGAGGAGGCGGGGCGGATCCACCCTCTTCTATTCGGCTGTGCTCAGTCTGAATGGAATGGATACAGACTGTCAGCTCAGAAGCAGGGAACAGCACTGTGACATGACAGATGTCCAATCACAGCGCTAACGTTCCTGCATGCTTCTGGGCTGTTATCCAGCCCTGCCAGCCTCCCTCAGTAGTAACACTCTGCCAACTGCACATGCTCAGTTCTCAGCTGGCAGCACATCGGCCTTTTTACGGGGATTTGGAGAGCAGCCTGGGGGGAAAATGCATCCCTGCCCCCTGGCCCAGCCCGCCCCTGTCTGTGGTTAAGATTTTCCATGGTAGTGGAAGAAAGGTTCTGCCTTTCAAAAGCTTTTTGGTTCGTAACCAATTGAGGCTTTGGTGTATCCTTGGGGATAGGCACATAGGAAGATCCAAGGCATGAAGCTTCTTGTTCCAACCCGCAAGGATGCTTCTCTGCAAAGGCCTTGAGTGAAATTTGGAGAATCGAACAGCCTCGACAGAGGTGACCATCTTTCCTAAAAGTCTCATACATAGCTGAATGGACTCTTGGATTCACTAAGAGCAGAGCTAGAAGTTTTGTAAAAACTTGAGGCGCTGTAGAGAGACTGAAAGGAAGGGCCACAAATTGAAAGTGGCGTTGGCCTACCACAAACTCTAGATATGTTTGGTGAGCGGGAAATATTGACACATGGAGATATGCATCTTTTGATATCTATTTGATGCAAAAAATTCTCCCCCTTTAACCTCCCTGGCAGTATGATTAGTTCTGATTTTAGGTGCTTAAAGCGGTACAATTATTTTGCATGGAAATTTGGCGTTTTTATATTGTAGGCCTGCAATTCTTAGGAATAACTATAAAATTTAAATCTATTCAAACCAGAGTCTGGCAGACATCCCAGGTATGATAACATTTATAATAAATGATAATAAATAATAAAAATTATTTAATAATGTAATCAAATCCAAAAACACTGAAATTTGCTCGTTTGCAGAATTGACGCTGTCATTAGATTTAGTGTTTGATGACGAATTTCCCCACAAATTGCTATCGCTCAATTCTGCAAGTGATTCCAATTTATTATCACTGTTTTCTAGTCTAAAATCACTTTTGACATAAAGGGACAGTTTTTGGTTGCTATGGACAATTCCAGGCAGAAAAAAAACTGTACATGCAGGGCACTGGACAGACCACTAGGGACAAAGGTTGTGTATTTTTTTATATACAGTACTGTAATCTGTAAGATTACAGTTCTGTATGTGTATTGTGTGTTGTTTTTTTTTTTTTTTTGAATTTAGAGCCGATCTCCACTCCCGTGCGTCGTAACGTCGCAGGGAACGGAGCTCGGTGGCACTTGGCACTGTGTGAATCGAGCAGAGGAGCTCGAACACACAGCGGGGGGACATCTCTGGATCCACGGTACAAGGTAAGTAACCTCTCCCTGTATCCTCCCTGTATCCAGCGATGCTATCCAGAGTCTGTTCTCGGGGTTACCGCTCGTGGTACTGAAATCCCAGCCTGAGCCAGACTTTGGATCACCGCTAGGGAGGTTAAGGGTGGAGGCCACTGAGCGGATTGACAGCATTCGGAAGGACCAAATGTGCAGGAATTGATTCGGGTCTTTTAGATCTAGGATGGGTCTGACTAGACATGTGCAGAGTAAAATATTTCGTTTCGGAATTTCGTTTTCGTCCGAAAACTTAATTTATTTAGTTACTCCCGAAATTCGTTTTTATTTATTTAGTTTTTCGTTCAAAAATTGCATTCGTCCAAAAATCCACATGAATTACGGTCGAATCTGTCTTTGAAGGCTTATGGTGTCTGTCGAATGTATAAAGAAGATTCGACGGAGCTAGTATATAGCATACTTTAGAACCCCTGTTAAAGTCTATGGGACTCCAACATTAAAAATCTAAAGTGCTAATTTTAAAGATTAATTTGCAAGATACTGTCCTAAAAAGTGTTTGGGGACCCGGGTCCTGCCCCAGGTAACATGTATCAATGCAAAAAAAAAGTTTTAAAAACTGACGTTTTTTCAGAAGCAGTGATTTTAATAATTAAAGTGAAACAATAAAAGTGTAATATTCCTTTAAATTTCATACAGGGGGGGTGTCTATAGTATGCCTGTGAAGGGGCTCATGTTTCTGGTGCTTAGAACTGTCCCTGCACAAAGTGTCATTTATGCAGGAAAAAAAGTCCTTTAAAATCACTCGCAGCTATTATGAATTGTCGGCTCCCGTAATACAGAGAACACTCATTGAAAGTCATTGATAAAAAAAAAAAAGCGTGGGGGTCCCCCAAATTCAATTACCAGGCCCTTCAGGTCTGGTATGGATATTAAGGGGAACCCTGCCTCAAATTTAAGAAAAAATTTGGCTTGGGGTTCCCCCTAAATATCCATAACCAGACCCTTCAGGTCTGGTATGGATATTAAGGGGAACCCCCCTCGTCAAATTTTTAAAAAAATTGACGTGGGGGTCCCCCTAAAAATCCATACCAGACCCTTTATCAGAGCACGCAACCTGGCAGGCTGCAGGAAAAGAGGGGGGGACGAGAGCGGCCCCCCCCCCTCCCTCCTGAACCATACCAGGCCACATGCCCTTAACATTGGGAGGATGCTTTGGGGGTCTGTGACCCCTCAAAGCACCTTGTCCCCATGTTGATGAGGACAAGGGCCTCATCCCCACAACCGTGGCCGGTGGTTGTGGAGGTCTGCGGGCGGGGGGCTTATCAGAATCTGGAAGCCCCCTTTAACAAGGGGACCCCCAGATCCCGCCCCCCCCCCTGTTTGAAATGGTAAGGGGGTACAAAAGTACCCCTACCATTTCACAAAGAAAGTGTAAAAAATAGCTAAATAAGACAAACACACTTTTTGAAAAATTCCTTTATTAAAAATAAAAAAAAATAAAAAAAAGATTCCAGCGGCGGTAATCCACTCTTGCTATCCAGCGACGGACGGTCATCTCTCCAGCGATGGCTCATCTCATCCAGCGCAGCGAATACATCCTTCTTCTGTCTCCGCAGAGGAGACACTGCAAGGATTCCGGCGGCCTGACGTTTCTTATATACGGAGGGCGGGGCCACCCGTCACCTGACCTCGCCCCCCCCTCTGACGCAAGGGGAAACCCGGGGTTCCCTGTGACGTATGGGTGACCCCGCACCCCTCTGATGTAACACAGGCAAGTTTCCGTTACATCAGAGGGGGGCGGGGTCACCCATACGTCACGGGGAACCCCGGGTTTCCCCTTGCGTCAGAGGGGGCGGGGTCAGGTGACGGGTGGCCCCGCCCTCCATATATAAGAAACGTCAGGCCGCCGGAATCCTTGCAGTGTCTCCTCTGCGGAGACAGAAGGAGGGATACGCTGCGCTGGATGAGATGAGATGAGATGAGCCATCGCTGGAGAGATGACCGTCCGTCGCTGGATAGCAAGAGTGGATTACCGCCGCTGGGATTTTTTGGGGGACCCCCACGTCAAATTTTTTTTAAATTTGACGCGGGGTTCCCCTTAATATCCATACCAGACCTGAAGGGCCTGGTAATTGAATTTGGAGGACCCCCCCCCCCACTTTTTTTTTTTTTATCAATGACTTTCAATGAGTGTTCTCTGTATTACGGGAGCCGACAATTCATAATAGCTGCGAGTGATTTTAAAGGACTTTTTTTTTTTCCTGCATAAATGACACTTTGTGCAGGGACAGTTCTAAGCACCAGAAACATGATCCCCTTCACAGGCATACTATAGACACCCCCCCCCCCCCCCCCCCTACGAAATTTTAAGGAATATTACACTTTTATTTCACTTTAATCATTATTAAAATCACTGCTCCCGAAAAAACGGCTGTTTTTTAAAACTTTTTTTTTGCATTGATACATGTCCCCTGGGGCAGGACCCGGGTCCCCAAACACTTTTTAGGACAGTAACTTGCAGAATCTTTTCTCTCTGTCAAATCTTTTTTTTTCTCTGTCAAATATTTTCTCTATATAATCTTGGACTAATAGAGGTAAGGTTAGGCACATTCGACCACAGGTTCTATAGACAGATTGTTATTGTCAGTCATGTCGAATCTCCTATTCTATATCGAACTGTTGTAACAATGAAAACGAAAATAAAGCATTTATTTATGTCGAATCTTTAGTTTTTCGGATTTTGTGCTTTCGTTATCGTTTGTCAAAACGAAAATAGCTGAAATTCGGACGAAAATGAATGCACATGTCTAGGTCTGACATCTCCATTTTGTTTTGGAACCGTGAAGAGATTCTAATAAACCCCTAAACCCTGATCTTCTGGGTTCACCTCTACTATCACCCCCTGGGGATAGTAGGCAATCTAAGGCCAGAAGAAGCGGCTTTCGCTTTACTGGATCTCTGGAGGCCTTTGACCTTAGGAATTTGAGATGGTGGAAGCTCTTGGAACTCTTGCTTGTAGCCCAGAGATACTGAGACTACCCATCTGTCTTGAACCTCTTCCCGCCAGGCTCCAGCAAATTGCAGGAGTGGGGGCGCCCCTTCATAGGGATGCCTTGGGGCCTTGCTTGGCAGATTTGTCTCCCAAGTCTTCTTCTGACCTTGGGTGTGACCTTGGGCCTTTCCTCTGGAACTAGATTGGGAAGGCCTTCACCACTGCCTAGAGCTTGATGCTCTAGGCGATGGGGAAAGAATGATTGGCCATTTACTCTTCCTTTTTTTTTTTTTTCTTTTTTTTTTTTTTTTTTTTTATTGGTAAAAGCGTAATTTGCCACCAGTAATCCTTTGGATGAATTTATCCAGATCATCCCCAAATAAGCGCTCCCCTTTGAATTCAGTTAAGTATTTCTCGCATGAAAGTTCAGCTGCCCAATGCTTAAGCCACAGAGACCTGCGCATGTTTACTAACAGGAGACACAAACGAGATGCTTGCTGGACTGAATACAGAATGTCATCAATCATAAAACACAGAACTTGAGGAAGTGAAATGGATAAGAACTACAGTCTAGTTCAAGGTTATCTGCTGCTGTTTCTAATAAAGTATAAATGTGCATGCACATTAGAAGTAAACACTCTCTGAGACACGTTCAGCTCGGTTACTTCTAACTGCTGATTTATTTCTGGGTGGTGTTAATATTTTATACAGAAAGATGCGTCATTGCTATATCAGTCTAATGGGTACATCTCATTGGTTAAAATACAAGCGAAATGGATAAACTTGATGCTTGAAGTTTGAAGCTGGTTCTGTTCTCTCATATGCATTCTTCTAATGCGTGGGATGTAGGGTCCAGATGCCATCTTTAACTCCAAACAGTCAATCTGTATACTACATAAGAAGTAAGGAGTTGCATAGAAACATGTACATGCATAAGAAAATAGACATTTTCTGATTATCATTATGAACATTACATTCCTTCACAGAAGGTCTGCATAATTCTTCACTTCCTCACTGGGATGGAGGTTAATCATCTGCTTAATTTGTTCCTTGGGGAATTGGCATAAACCAAGAACTACAGCGCCAGCCATGGAAAAGAAGGCTTTTAATAACGTTTCCAGCTTCTTATGAGTTGTATCCTTAAATACCTGAGGACAGGTCAGGTTTTTAGTCACACAAGAGACAGCCGCATCCACGGATGGAGCCTACCACTTCTTGGTGAAGCTTTCCTCCAGAGGATAAAGCATGGAAAAGCTTTTAGGAGGAGAAAATGGTTTATCGGGATGTCCCCAGTCCTCATACAACAATTTCATCCATTAAAGGATGAATTGGGAAGGTAAAGGCAGTCTGTGGGAGCTTTCTGACCCCCAAGGAGGAAACCGAGGATGTGACAGCCTCAGCAGAGGGCATCCTGAATGTGGTATGCACCAATTCAGTATAATACTGGACCTGCCTCTTGAGTGCCTGAGATGTAGAAACTTTCTCCTCCTTCCTCTGATTCATCTGACTGCTTTTGATCCCTATCCCTGGATAGGGATCTTTCCTCATTGTCAGAAGAATCCTCTGAAAGAGAAACTGCAGCAGAGGGAGGGGGATCTACCCCTTTTTCTGCTATCTTTTAAGGAAGCTGTAACAAAAGGAATAATCTTGCCTTTCAATGTAACCTTAAGGGAGTGTTCTGTGACATATGCTGGGGCTGCAGCACTGGGAGAGGCTGCAAAGCCTGACGGGGGCACCAACCCATCCTGTGAGTCTGGCTCCAGTCTTGCAGAGGGGATTGTAATCTACAGGCATCTTTAGGACCCCTGGACGTAGGATTTCTTTGTGCCTTTTATTGCCTGAGGTCCTCTTACGAGGAGACATAGTCCCAAGCTGCAAAGCAGAGGTACTAGTGCATATGCAATCACTGTTGTGCTAAAGTCTTATAATGTACAAATATGCTCAATACTGCACACCCTTATGCTGAGTAGGTGTCTTAGATTTGCCTGGATCCGACCACTTTAGGATGCTTACTGCTCACAGCTCTGTGTCCATCTGCTTACAGGGCTCTGACACTCTGGGCTTTTCAACATAGCCGCCTGGCACCTGTGCACCTGTGCACTAGTGCGCTGTGCACAGCGCCGCAACCACATCCCCCCCCCCCCCTTACCCTGCCAGAACTGTAAAAGTACGCCCAGGACCATCATGGCAGTGGATGAGGGGGAGAAGAGGACCACCGTAGGGGACTGTGTGGGACCTTTCAGGACTAAGTGGGACCCCCCTTTTATACATATTTGTGGCAAAGCCTGCAGCGGAGGAGGTGAGTGGCCTGGAGACCGGCTTCACGAAGTGTGTATCCTGGAAGCATGCAAGTAATACACCAGGTTTGCTCTTTACTCCCTATAGTGGTGGAAACCAGGTAAGGCCTACAACTACTCTCTGAAGAAATCCATAATATGCAATATATAGGATTAACTTCACTTATCTGTCCCTGCCGCAGGAACTGCTGAGTACAGTTTCCAGCCTTCACCCATCACGACGGGTAGCGTTGTGCCAAACCTTCAGGGTTTTATGGGTTCCTGCTCAGAGGAACCTCTTCCCTGGACCTGTAAAAGACTCTGCCAGAACTTTCATGCCACTGTCTTAATAGTACACCAAGCCTGGTTTACCCAGAGCCTAGTCCTCAAAGGAGAGACTTGCAGACAAAACCTAGTTTCTTCAGCTAACGAGGCCCGGGTACCATATCCTCTTGGGAATCAAAATATCGGCCTGAGATATGGATCCGGTCAGCATAGCTCCTAAGCCCCCGCAGGGACCTGGATAGAGCTTTTTTCATAGCATATGTGTTGCGTGACCAACCACCTTGGACACTGGCGAAAAAACTGAGGTGCTCCCCAAATGGGAGGGGTTATATGGGAGGAATTTTCCTTAATTAGGGTTAACCAGTGTCCAATCACCAAAGGTGCCTATCTAACCCACTATGTAATGATGGCTCTGTGTCCTGTGATGTATGAACAAGAAATTCACTTTACCCAATGTCTTAGTATTATTGTATAAATGCTAAGCAGGTCTGAACCTTGGCCCATTAGTTGTTGTATCTGAAATGCAGTAAAAGTCACCAGATATCATCATGTTGTAAAGGAGTACAAATAATTGTTTTTATTTTTTATATAAAGCTGGCTCTTTTGTTTACATGAGTCATATAAGGACGTAGTGGGTTTCGGCTTCTTAAAGCGGAGCTCCACCCAAAAGTGGGCGTTCCACTTTAAAGACTAGTCTCCCATTCCTCTTGAAGAATGGCTTTTTTGAGGAGCCAGGGGCGGTTGGCCGATCCAACTGCCTAGGCAATTGGAAGTGAAAGTTCTCTTCCCTCTGTCCCTAGATTATGTGACGATAGCAAAATCCGTAACCCTCAAAGGTACTTATGGGACTTTAAAGGCAACTTGGGTCAGAAGATATGAGCTTTTATTACATGCATATAAAAATGTAGTACATCTGTATAAATGATATAAACAAAGCCATCAACAATAAAGGAGCTGACTTGTTGGGGTAACACTGTCTTTCCTCTATATACCCGATGCATTTAAAGAAGGGTTCAATCCTTTTTTTCACTTGTACCTACAGGGGAGCCTATAATAATTAGCCCTTGTACACACGGTCGGAGATTCCGACGGAATGTGTCCTATCGGACTGTTTTGTCGGATATTCCGACTGTGTGTGGTCTCCATCGGACTGTTTTCGCCTGACTATCCGACGGACCAACTTTTCCAACTTGCCGGTAAAATTTTCCAACAAAATGATCCGATCGGACATACTCCGCTCATGTGTAGCCTTCTCCAATGGACAAAGTGCCAAGCATGCTCAGATCAAATTCCTAGACCAAAGCTATTGGCTACTAGCCTGAATGTAGTCCCGTCGTAACGGAATAACGTCATCACGTTATGTACAATCGGATTTTCCGACAACTTTGTCCGACTGTGTGTATGCGACAGTTTCGGACAAAATCCGTCAGACAAAATCCAACAGATTTGGTTACCAGAATGTCTGACCGTGTGTACAAGGGCTTACAGTACTTGCAGGTAAGCCTTTTACCATATGCGCTTGCACCAATGTCATTGGTGCATGCACTGTGAAGAAACAGCCCTCCGTGCCATTTCTCCACTAGCAAGTGCCGTGCCTGATCGCTCCTGCGTGCATGTGTGGGAGTGAGTCACGTGACTTCAGCCAGTGACAGAGCTGGAGTCCGCAACCCCGTAAGGCTGCCACCAGCGGGGACAATGCAGGCTTCGTTGGCAAGGAACTAGCCCATACTGTTTTTACCATCTGGGTTTACTTCCTCTTTAAAAGGTCACAAAAATTTGAGTTCTATAACCGAGCATAACCATTATGAGGCAAGGAAATAACATCAGAGGTACAAATTGGGTGCTAAGATGTTTTGGATAGCATACTACCTCAATGAACAGCATATGTAGGTCATCGGGTGTATGAATAAATTTCACTGTGCCACAGTTTAAGGTATCTCAAGTCCCCCAAGTGGATAGCCGGGGCTCCACATGTTCCACACAGGTATCCCCCCCCCCCCCCCCCGCGAAGAACCACTGAGCGTAGGCAAATATAAAGAGAGAAACCAGGGGTTCTAAAAAGGGGAGGGGGAGAGAAAAACTGTATATATCTGTATGTAGGACAACAGTCCAATTCATCATACATGTAGTTTGGGAGTTGAAGCAAACTACATCTTGGGATCTCATTCAAGAGGCCCCTGACAGTTCCCCAGGGATAAACCATACCCTCCATGGTGTCGTGTTCTGGGGAAGGTCAGACAAGATCCCACAAGTCTCAAAAGATGGTCTCAGCATGAGGAGAGAAGTCATGAATGTGGCTTGCCTTAAAGCTGTGTGTGGAGAGAGTATGGTGTTCATCCCAATGACACAAGCAGCAGTGCACACTTTGATCGTGCTGACTGCCATAAATGTGGCTATGGATGCTGGCAGTGTGTAAAAGTTCACACATGCGCAATGCGAGTTCACATCTACTCAACATGTGCCAAAAGAGTCACGCATGTGCAGTGTGGTAACAGGGTGATTGCCCTGAAGTGTTCATGCACGTAGCCAGTCTGTTGTGATGTGGGGTGACATCGTGCATGGGCGGTCCACCGATGCACACAAAGAGCGGCCTAGGGGGGAGGATGTGGATACTCAAGGGACAGTGGTGACCCCGACCGACCACCCTTCTACCCCGGGCTGCTGAAGAGGCCACCCGCATTACCTGCGGGAGTACTGGGTGCGCAGGGTGGGAGTACATGGGGCAGCAGAAAACCCCCTAGTGGCACAAAGTGAAATTATGGAAAATGAGAGAGGATGTTAATACATGGAAAGATTGGCAAGAAAACAAAGAACATGGCAGGCAGCAATCCATATGATACAGAGATATATGATAATTAATATCTACCAATGCATAGATCAGATACAAAGAATTGTACATTAATCAACAGAATATATTACGGTAATCTACATCATGATTAGTAAAAGACTCGTATATATCCAGAGGTCCATCTGGTGAAATCCTTCTACCTTGGTGCCCTCTATAGTAGTGCAGAAATGCTTATGTAAATATTTGGGCAGTTGGTGAACCAACTGGTATTTTTCACATCCCTCTGAAAAGTCGTCCAGAAATGTCCAAAAAAAATGATCCCAGGGTGAGAGGTCGCCCTATGCTCCGCAATCCAGCGTGCCCGTGCTCAAGAAGAAGCTAGTTCCAAACTCCCCTCGGGGTTGGAATTAGACATGTGCAAAAGGAAAAAATTTGTTTCATTTCAATTAGTTAATTTCGTTTAGTTATATTAAATTTGTTATATTCGTTTTCGTATTTCGTTTCGTTCACATTCGAAAATATTTCTACCGAATTCGAAATGATTTCAACATGATTCGAAATTATTTCAACCGCATTCAAAACTATTTCAACCGGATTCGAAAATATTTTGTGACCCGACATTAGGGCCACGTATCTAGGGGTCACTTGGTGTGCTAGTTCTATTGTGTTTGCATACCAAATTCTGTGTTTCTAGCTATAAGTGGCCCCAAATTCGGCTCGCAAAATGTCATTCTCTGCTGCAGAAAAGTACTTTCATATTGCCCATATCTGGGGTCGCTTGGTGGCAGGTGACGTGGCAAGTGGACAATCCACAACTTGGTCACATGACACTCGTGTCAGGCCACGTGGTACTCGTGTCAGGTCATGTGGCAGGTGTCGTGGCAAGTGGACAATACACAACTTGTGGCAGGTGACGTGGCAAGTGGACAAATACAATACACAACTTTTGGCAAGTAGACAATGACATACAGCATATGCACTTGCCTTGCGATCGACATCTGTGACTTCTTCAATCAGGCATGCTGACAACTTCATTGATGCCATAAATATAAATGAAATAAGATGTGTGTGTTATTTTGCACTGGTACACTGCAAGTATGAAAAGTTGATGTGACAGATATATATAAGTAAGTATAAGTAACTAACCATCTTCCAAAATTTCTAATTCAAATCGAAAAGATTAGAACAGAATAGAAAAAAAATTATTTAATAGAATAAAATAGAATATACAACCATCTTCTGAAATTCAAATTTGAATAGAATAAATTTGAATTTCGAATAGTATGAAAAAAAATAAATAGATGCTAACAGTCTGCAAGAGATCTTATTAACACAAATGGTAATCTGCAAAAAAATAAAAAATAAATGGATAGTATCTATATTCTATTCTGTTCTATTGTTTTTCTAGTCTATTCTCTATTTTATTCTAATCTTTTCTATTCAAATTATACGAAATTCAAATGTCGGATGGATATCTATCTATATCCCGAAATTTGAATTTAGTATATGATTTAGATTTTAATAGAAAAGATTTTAATAGAATATAAAAGAATAGACTAGAAAAATAGAACAGAATAAAATATAATATATTCTGTTCTATCATTTTTCTAGTCTATTTTCTATTTTATTCTTTTCTATCAAAATTTAAAATGAATTAAAAATTTTGAATTCATACTATTCGAAATTCAAATTTATTCTATTTGAAATTTGAATTTCAGAAGATGGTTGTATATTTCTATTATTCTATTAAATTATATTTTTGTTCTAATCTTTTCTATTTGAATTAGAAATTTTGGAAGATGGTTGGTTAGTTACTTGTATATATCTGTCACATCAACTTCTCATACTTGCAGTGTACCAGTGCAAAACAACACACACATCTTATTTCATTTATATTACTTTTCTGCAGAAGAGAATGACATTTTGCGACCTGACTTTGGGGCCACTTATAGCTAGGAGCCTCAAATTGGATATGTTGTAGTGCTAGTTCTACTGTTTGCATACCAAATTTGGGGTTCCTAGCTATAAGTGGCCCCGAGATACATGGCCGCAAAGTCGGGTCGCAAAATGTCATTTTTCGAATTTGATTCGAATTTCGTTTGAATTCGTTAGCAATTAATAATAATGAATAATAAAAATTCGTCCGAATTTCGATTCGAAACAAATGCACATGTCTAGTTGAGATAAATGCAATCCAGGATCAAGGATTGCATGTGGAGAAATCTTCCCTCATGGTGGTGCCTAACATGCTTGCCCAAAAGTAGATCTGGATTTGCAGTTTTTATACTGACAATATGCCAGTATGCCCTTTTGTGGAATTCCAGCTTGTTTTTTCCAGCTACAGGTTGTGACGTATGTGCGTGGGTTTTTTTTTTTTTGTTTTTGTTTTTTAACAGGAGACTGGAACCATTCTTTAACAACCAGCTATTCACAGGGACATTGGTGGCTGCTATACATTTAACTATCGCATGTCTGAACCATTTATTTTAATGCTGTTTTCTGCAGTATTTACTGATTTTTGTTGCTTTTTTTTTAGGTAAATGATGCATAAAGGGATAGTGAATTTACATTTTTAGTATTGCCTGCAATATTTGGGAAAAATTGTGTCACGTGACCCAAATATGTAATATGCTTTAGTGAATGGAGAACATTGGTTTGTGGACAAGCTATAATTTAATAATAATTTATATTGGAAATGTTACATTGGATTTTCATCAACATCCCAAAATTTTTTTTTCCTAGGAAGCATCTGGGTATTTAGCATCTATCAAGATAATAATAGAAACTGTGATGATATAATATATAAATTCACATTTGGAGTCTTGATATTGAAATATATCGTCTTAACCTTGATTTCTGCAATTGTTTGTTCATGCTACTGTTTCATCCGTTTTATGGTAAGTAAGGCTTGAATCTGAAAGCTACAAAATCATAATGCGCATTATTTCATGTTTTACTTAAATAGAAAAGTTTAAAAAGTAATGCTCACAAAAAAAAAACATACAAACAGAACCACTATACCTTCCTTTTTTACAGTACTGTGTAAAGAACACTAAAGGCTGTGCCATATTTCATCCTTTTGGTAGACTTGCTTTTTCCTTATTTTCTCACTATGGCAATATCTGTGTGGTGTGTTTTTTTTATTTTTTTTACACTTTTATAGAGGAGCTGACCTGATTATAGCTTACAGCTAGTGAAAACACAAAATTCTGTATCTCAGGAAATTAGAATATTATATAAGGCCAATAAAAAAATGATTTTTAATACAGAAATGTTGGCTTAAAAGTATGTCCATGTACTGTATAGAATGCACTCAATACTTGGTCGGGGCTTCTTTTGCTTGAGTTACTGCATCAATGTGGCATGGCATGGAGGCATTCAGCCTGTGGCATTGCGGAGGTGTTCTATAAGCCCGGGTTGCTTTAATAGCAGCCTTCAGCTCACCTGCATTGTTAGGTCTGGTGTCTCATCTTCCTCTTGACATAACCCACAGATTCTCTATAGAGTTTAGGTCAGGCGAGTCTGCTGGCCTCCAAGCACAGTGATGCCATGATCATGAAAGCAGGTATTTGTACTTTTGACAGTGTGGGCAGGTGCCAAATCCTGCCGGTCACAATGAAATCCACATCTCCATAAGGCTGGTCAGAGGGAAGCATGAAGGGCTCTAGAATTTCCTGGGAGAGGGTTGTGCTGACTTTGGACTTGATAAAACACAGTGAATCAACACCAGCAGATTAGAGATGGCCTTGCGGTTCGCCCGGCGGTCGGTTTGCGGCAACCTTTGCTTGTTCACAATTCGCCAAACTGGTGGACTTCTTTCGTTTTGTCAATGTCATGTAAGCGATACCGCAAATCCTTACTAAAACATCTCCTGAACGCGGCAAGGGCATGCATTCCCAGTGTATGGAAGCCACAATCTCCACCTGTGGTATCGCAGTGGTTTTCTAGGGTGTGTGATATTCAGAGGATGGAGCAACTCACAGCTGCCCTAGGGGAAAGGGAGGAGGAACAAAACACCCGCTGGGCACACTGGGATCTGTTCCGATTCTCAGACGAATACAAGTCCTACATTTGATTAACTTGTCTTGGAGGAATTTGAAGACTGGGACCGCCGACCCTACAGGAATCTGTTACCCCCTCCCCCCTTACTAACCCTCTCTCACCTTTTCTCTACTATTATTCTTTACTTTCCTTACCGACACCTTATGTGTCGTCCACTCTGCTTTCCCCCTAAAAGGAAAAATTCTCTTGGTTTGCGGTAAACCTTTGGTTCCGCTCCCGCGAACCCAGGACAGATGGCTACATACCGTAAAACATCCATTGTCCAAGTTTAGGCCTCCAAACTACAACGGTTAGATACCTGCCTATAAGGAAAAAAATTGCTTTAAATTTCAGGTTGTCTTTCCCTTTCCTTTAACGCTTTCAATCATTAGCCTACATAGACTCAATAAGCTGGTGCTTTGAGGTTCCTGCTGCTGATCAGGCCTAGCTACAGGATACAATCATTATGGAGATATTAGACTATAGACTCCTGATTTATTATCAGTAAGCAATTGCTAAAAAAAAAAAAAAAAAGGGAAGGGAGTAGATGTGGCGCTATACTTTCAAAATCCTTAAAATGATATGGTTGTTGATGGACAAATTCTGAAAAAAATTAAAAATAAATAATTGTAATAATAAATTGAATAAATTAATATGTGTATACCGACTCTCTGTGCATGAATAAGTGCCTGTGCCAATCTAATAAATATAATTAATATACATGCAATAAATGACTTCTTGTGCAATAATTCGTAAAACGTGACATAAATAATTTTCATCCGCATAAATTAGTGAAGAATATAAATAGTGAAATTAAAATGTTATAAAACAATCCCACTAGGGGTTAATTAATAACTATAGTGGAAAACTGTGAATAAACAAAATGATGAATAAAATTTTTTTTTATTTTTTTTTTAAACACAATCCAACTAAGGATTAGCCAATCAGTCCAAATAAGTTCTTATTGGTGCAAGTGAAAAGGTGTTGCCACTTCAAAGAGAGAGATTCCCCCAACACATGTATCCAAAAAAGTGCTCTTGTTGCCCTCGCCAGATCACCTGCCCCCTTCAGGGGAGAACTCGCTGCCAGAGTGTGAGCCCCTGTGTCGCTGTCTGGCTTTCCTCTGGGGGGTCCTTAATTGGTCCGTTGGGTGTGCCCCAAATAAGTAACAGTAAAAGAGAAGGGCATCCATAGTGTAAAACCACTTCAAATATCAGCTTTATTAATGGGAAAACTACTCCCATTTGTACAAGAGTAAGCAATTGCACCTTGATTGTTTTTTCTACGTTATATACTGACTTCTTTGACGAGCGGTTTCTTTTGTCAATCACCAAATTTCTTAGATTGACGCATGTTATAATGTCAAATTGTATTAACCGCATTTCTTAAAAAAAAAAAAAAAAAAAAAAAAAAAAAGACAGGCAGAGGAAGAGGCAGGCCCTTCCGCAGGGGTGGTGGTGGTAGGGCAGGAGCAACAGGCTTGAGCCAAAGTGGCAAATTGCAGAAGGTGCGTTCGATTACATCAAAGGACGCACCAGACTTGTTCGAGTGGCTCACTCAGCCTTACTCTTCTGCATCCTCCTCATCTTCTCGATCTGCACCCTCTTCACTCTGCTGTGTGCACCCCCAAAGACACTACCACCACCATATACCCTCCGCTTGAGTCACAGGAATTATTTTCCGATCCATCACAAGACATTGCCGATGCGCAGCCATTCTTGGCATTTTGATCAGGAAGAGGAGGTAGCAACAACCACCACTCAGCAGTCTGACGACAGTACCAGATCAGCCCAAGGAGGTTGGTCCCCGGTGTTGCTGCCTACTCTAATTATAGCGGTGGGTAAGGTGATGTCTATGATGACGTGTCTAGTGATGTCATGTGGGTGCCCACAAGACAGGAAGAGGAGTGGAGTTTAGAGGGAGATATGGACCAGCAGATAGGGAGGAGAAGCAGGCGGAACTTACATTGCACAGGAGGGACAAACCAGACTGCTAATGTATCAGGAACGATGCATCAACCATGTACGGTCACATCTGGCGCTCCCAGGACGCCGGCACATGGCTCCGCAGTGTAGGCTTTTTTTTTTTTAACGTGTCCACTGCTGACAATAGTGTTGCCTTTGCAGTCAACGCATAAGTCGCGGTAAGCCCAACACTCGCCTAGGGATGACCGCCTTAAGAAGGCACATGAGCTGCCATCACCGAGCCCAGTGGGAGCAATGGAACCCACAAAGCCAAACTCCAGGCTCTCACTGTCCAGCCTCTTCTACTTCTCCTTCTCCTCTCTCCACCTTCCTCACGTTTTTATGGGAAAAAGGCAGGCTTCCGTGGGCCAAATGTTCGAGCATAAAAGAGATGACGCCATATAACCCTCTTGCCCAATGGTTGACCGCTGGTTTGTCAGAACTGTTAGCCCGCCAACTACTGCCATATAAACTGGTGGGCTCAGAGGCCTTTCGAAAATTTGTGGCCATTGGAACGCCACAATGGAAGGTCCCAGGAAGGAAGTATTTCTCACAGAAGGGCATCCCAGAGCTATATGGCCATGTTCAGCGGCAAGTGAATGTATCTCTGGCACACAGTGTCAGTGCCAAGATACATCTGACCAGACATGTGGTCTAGCAAACACTGGCAGGGAAGGTATATAACTTTTACTGCCCACTGGGTGGACCTTCTGATGGCCGTCAAGCATGTAACCCGTGGCACCCATGTAGATTTGGTTTTACTGCCACCGATTACATGCAGGCCTGGCTCTTCTCCTCTTACTCCATCCTCCCTCTACTCAGCTGACTCCTCCTCCTCCTTTTCTGCTGCTAGCGTGTCTTCCACTGCGCCGCCCAAGATCCCCAGAACCAGGGCAGCACAGTGGTGTAGTGGTTGGCACTCTCGCCTAGCAGTAAAAAGGGTCGCTACCAACCACGACACTACTTGCCTGGAGTTTGCATGTTCTCCCTGTGCCTGTGTGGGTTTCCTCCGGGTACTCCGGTTTCCTCCCACACTCCAAAGACATGCAAGTAGGTTAATTGGCTTCTGTCTAAAATTGGCCCTACTATATGAATGGGGACCTTGGATTGTTGGCTCCTTGTACATTCACATCGTTCCCTACCCTCAATGTACAATGTACAGGGATAGGGACATTTTGTAGACATTAACTCTGGTTGAACTGGATGGACTGGTGTCTTTATTCAACCTTACTATGTAACCTATTCGACATGCCAGGTGAGACATTGCCATGCTGTGCTGTGTCTGTTGTGCCTGGAAGCCAAGAGCCACACTGGCACTGCACTCATTTCAGCTTTGCGTTCACAGGCAGATCAGTGGCTAACACTGCTCAATTTGACAGTTGGTAAAGTGGTGTGTGACAACGGTGCCAATCTGCTTAGCGCATTGAAACAGGGCAAAATTACACACGTGCCATGCATGGCACACCTTTTAAACTTGGTCGTGCAGTGATTCGTTGTCAAATACCCTGGGGTCCAGGACATCTTGCGGCAGGCAAGGAAAATCTCTGCTCATTTCAGAAGATCTTACACAGCCATGGCTCGCCTTGCTGACATTCAGTGGCGACACAACCTGCCGGTCAGACGTCTTATTTGCGATTGCCCGACACGAAGGAACTTAACCCTCTATATCTTGATGGGCTGCTCCAGCAGAAACGTGCAGTTAATGACTACCTGTACGAACTCTGCAGCAGAACAGGTTCTGGGAAGCTTTTTTTTTTTTTTTTCTCTTCCCGCGCCAGTGGCTGCTCATGCGCGACACATGCAGACTTCTACGGCCATTTGATGAGATCACCAAACTGGTCAGTCGCAGCCATGGCCCCATCAGTAACATGGTACCTTATGCCTTCTTTATGGAGCGTGCATTGCGTTGTCAGTGATCAAGCTGTGGAGGAACGGGAAGATGAGGAAGTCGCAATGCTGGATGAATTCCCAGTGGGGGCTACTCTGAGACAAGTCAACAACAGGAGTCTGAAGAGGAGTCAGAGGAGGATGGTGCCGGGGTGGATGAGGAGGAGCAAGAAGAGCATGCTTAAAACCTTTCTGGGATCCCTGTTGTCCGTGGATGGGAAGAGGACGGCATTATCCTGGATGATGAGCAGGAGCCAGGCCATTACACCGCTTCCAGTTTAGTGCAAATGGGGGGCCTTCATGCTCCAATGTTTTAACGGGGACCTCTGTATAAAAAACATAAAGGTCAAGGACCAGTACTGGGTGGCAATGTACTTAGACCCCCGGTACAAACACAAAGTGGCGGAAATGTTCCCACCATCACAGAGGGCTGTCAGAATGGAGCACTTCCAGGCCTTGCTTAGAGAAATGCTGCATTCTGCTTTTGCGTGTGCTGGCAGAGGAATTCCCACTCCCAGAGAGAGTTGCGGGTACCAATCCAACAGCGCCTGCAAGAAGAGGGAGTTTTGAAGATCTGTTGGTCACTTCTGATATGAGATCATTCTTTCAGCTGACCCATCGACAGGTGTAATCCGGATCCAGCATCAGGGAAGGCCTAGACTGACAGGTGTCCGACTACATCGAGTTAACGGCCGCTTTGAGGAGTGATGAACCCCTGGACTACTGGGTGGGCAGGCTTGACCTCTGGCCAGAGCTTGCACAATTTGCAATGGAACTGTTGGCTTGCCCCTCGTCCAGTTTGCTGTCCGAAAGGATGTTCAGCGCAGCAGGGGGATCGTGACTGATGAGCGTACTCGCCTAGCTCACGACAGTGTTGACTACCTCACATTTATAAAAACGAATGGGGTATAAATCTCGGCAGAATTCAACACATGTGACCAGTAGACCGTGTATATCTCTATAACTCTATAAACTATATAATCTAGCACACAGACCTTTTTTCTACCTTTTTGGCTCACTTGTACAAAAAAAACACACCGTACTATATGCCCGTACCCTCCTGTATGAAGAGGTTGAGCGGTGTCATTTTTGGGTCCCGCAGCGAGTTGCTGGTGTCGGTGCTCTCTCTCGGTGCTGGTGTCGGTGAGGGAGATGGCAGTGGAGAAGCCAATCGGCAGGCAGTGCCAGTGCCATGGCTGAGGATCAGCACTGGACTGGTACCTCCGGCCCACCGCAGTGGAGCCCTGCAGAGGGAGGGGCTCAAGCACAGGTTGGCACACGGACACTGGCACAGGACTGCGCTGCCCTGACTGTGGCACTGATCATCTCCTGCACCCCCTTCATAGCCTGGCCTGACCTTGCCTCTTCTCCATGGCCTTCATGAGCTCCTGAATTGACAAAATTTCACTGATTAAAAAAAAATGCTTGTCGTTGTCGATCCCAGATTCACTTAATACTTCTGGTATGTCAGTGTGTATTGGGTACCCATTCACATGGGTGAGCTCCATTCACCAAAAAAGTGTCAAAGTAAAAAACACAAGAGACCGTAATTAAAAAGTCCTTTTTATTAACCACTTGCTTACTGGGCACTTAAACCCCCCTCAGTCCCAGACCAATTTTCAGCTTTCAGCGCTGATGCACTTTGAATGACAATTGCGCGGGCATACAACACTGTACCAAAATGAAATTTTTATCATTTTTTTCCCACAAATAGAGCTTTCTTTTGGTGGTATTTAGTTACAGCTCGGAGTTTTATTTTTTGCTAAACAAACAAAAAAAGATGCAAAAAAAATAAAAATAAATAAAAATCATGTTTTAATAGTTTGTTATAAAATTTTGCAAACGGGTCATTTTTCTCCTTCATTGAAGTGCGCTGATAAGGCGGCACTGATGGGCTGCATTGGTGGGCACTGATGGGCTGCATTGGTGGGCACTGATAGGCTGCATTGGTGGGCACTGATAGGCTGCACTTGTGGGCACTGATAGGCATAGTTAAGGCGGCACTAATAGGCACAGATAAGGCGGCACCGATGGGCACAGATAAGGCGGCACTGATGGGCAAAGATGGGCACAGATAAGATGGCACGGATGGGTGGCACGGATGGGTGGCACGGATGGGCACTGATAGGTACCACAGATAGATGGGACTGCTGGGCACTGATAGGTGGCACTGCTGGGCACTGATGGGCGGCACTGCTGGACACTGATGGGCGGCACTGCTGGGCACTGATGGGCGGCACTGGGGTGCAGCACCTGAGGCAGATTGGGTGGCACTGTGGGTGGCACTGTGGGCATTATGGGCACAGACGGGGGGCACTTACTTTTACTTTGTTATATTTCAGGATGGCACTGCGGGAGGCAGGTGGGCACTGGCAGGTGGCATGTGGTGCCTTTCATTGCTGGCCGTGATCGGGACTGATGTCCCGATCACGGCCGCCGGTGATCGGCTTTTTTTTTTTCTCCTCGCGCTGTCAGCGCGAGGAGGAATAATAGCCGATTACCGGCTCCGTTCTATCACATGATCAGCTGTCATTGGCTGACAGCTGATCACGTGATAAGGGGTCGGGATCGACCCCTTACACGGATCGGTGATCAGGCGAGTCTCACGGACTCGCCGATCACAGAGCGCGCCGCGCAGGCCGCTCGTAACCAGGACGACGTCAATAGACGTAGTCCTGGAAATCTAGGTCCGCGCTAATGCCGTCATTCGGCAATAGCGCGGTACCCAAGTGGTTAAACAAGGAAAAAGTGTCCCACAATGTAAATCCACCGTCCATCACGCCACCCGACGGACCCAAAAATGCAAAACGCTCCTCTATGGGAGGCCTCCTGCTGACTGTCTCTTCGCTTTAACAGCTCTTGCAAGAACAGGGCCACCTGGTGATGTAACTTGGTGAACCCGCCCCTTCTGACATTACGTTTACATTGCGGGACACTTTTTTCCTTTCTTAATAAAGGACTTGTTAAAAACTGTCTTGCTTTTTGACACTTTTTTTGGTGAATCGGTAGAGGTACAATGTAAATTTTTTTTTTATTTGTATAAAAAAAAATTGTTGCGCTAACTCAAAAAAATATAAATAAAAAATAAAATAAATAAAATGGCAGCTCGCACTATATTGCAGGGAACACATATGCACAATATAAACAAAGAAAATGCGGCGCACAAAGCAAAAAATATTAAAGCATTTAAACGAATGCATTCATGTGTAAAAGTCCAAAACAGGTACTGAAAGTTCAGTGAATCCACAACAGATCTCCCTCCACCTCATTCAGCAGAGATGAGGATAGTAGGTGTCCCATCACCATCACACAACACGACAGACCCTTACTATCAGTGCAACGATAATGCACAAATAGAAAAGCCACTTTGCTCCACTACTCCTCACAAGCAGTACACTGGAACCAGAAATCTCTCCAATCATGAACAGGTATTAAGATTCCCATGCAGTTCAGCAGTCATGTGGATATAGAAAAATAACAATGCTAATTGCGCAGATATCTTAAACGATGCCCAATTTATTAGAAAAAAACAATTCGTATTATACGCCAATCCTCCACGATTTCTGGGCAGCTTTCGCTTGCCTTCGGCCCTTCTCGGCGGCCTTCGGCCCTTCAGTGCGGCTGAGAGCGGCCTAAAGTCGCCGAGTATGGCCGAAGGTGGCCTGAAAGCTGCCGAGTATGGCTAAGGCGGCCAAAAGCTGCCGAATGGCCGAAGGAGGCCGAGAACTAAAAAAAATAAAAGCGAACACTGAGGGGGCAATGAGGACAGGCTGCATGACAAGGCTGCAAATGACACTGATAAGGCTGCATTGATGGGCATTTAAATGTAAGTTGTTTATTTTTTCCCTTAAAATTCCCTCCTAAACTTGGGGTGCGTGTTATACGCCGATAAATACGGTAATTGTGAATTGACACATTAAAAGTGAAATAAAACTGAAAATTGTATACTCGCCTTTCCGTAATTTTCCTTTCCTGGTGCATCTTCATGGCAGCATACATATGGGTTGTGACTTCGCCCCCCACAACCTGATAGGACTTGCCTCTGCATGGGTGAGTTTGTCATGTTATACTTTTTCGAAAAAAATGATTGTACCAGAAAGGCGGA
This sequence comes from Lithobates pipiens, assembly GCF_037356315.1. Lineage (NCBI taxonomy): Eukaryota > Metazoa > Chordata > Amphibia > Anura > Ranidae > Lithobates > Lithobates pipiens. Next base: position 84,038,038 of record NW_027507686.1, on the reverse strand, counting down.
CCTCCCTTAAACTTCCACCAATGTCACGCCAATATAGCTGATGTGGCCCATTCATCCTGAAGGTTTTACCTTCAGGTGTGTGCGTAAAGCTTCGCACAGGCATCCCCTGGATTAGTGCACCCTTAAAAAGGGACTTCTGCTGTACTCCTAGGACAGGAGCCTTAGTTCTTTAACCACTTGCCGACCGCCGCACGCCGATGTACGTCGGCAGAATGGCACGGGCAGGCATAAGCACATACATGTACGTGATTTGCCTCCCGCGGGTCGGGGGCCCGATCGGGCCCCCGCCCGGTGCCTGCGGCGGTCGGTTTTCGTTCGGGAGCGATCCCGGACGAGGGGACGGCCATTCATTCATGGCCACCCCCTCGCGATCGCTCCCGACGAATGGAAATCCCCGGTGACATCACTTCCTCTCCTGTAATGTAAACACAGGAGAGGAAGTGATGTATTCTCTCCTCCGTGTCGGTATTTTTCGTTCCGACACGGAGGAGAGCGGATCAGTGAGTTGCACCAACACATCCCACACACAGTAGAACATGCCAGGCACACTCACACCCCCCCTTTACCCCCCGATCACCCCCCCAATTACCCCTGCCCCCCAGTCACAGTGACACCAATGTCATTTTTTTTTTTTTTTTTTTTTGCATTGGTGTCATTTGTGACTGTAATAACTGTTAGGGCAGTTAGGGTTAGCCCCCTTTAGTTCTAATGTACCCCCCTAACCCCCCCAATAAAGGTTTAACCCCGTGATCACCCCCCGTCGCCAGTGTCACTAAGGCTGGGTTCACATTGCAGCGGTTTATGAGAACGAATGTGATTCGCACCGCACTGCAGTGCAAATCACATCCGATCTCTGTGCGATTCGAGTTCAGCCATTCGCCGCACCCGCCGCACCCGCCACACCCGCCGCACCCGCCGCAAATTCGCACGGGACCCTTTTTTTGGCCCGCAGCAGAATCGGATCGCATGGGTGTTCACACCATGCGATCCGAGTTTGCAGATCGCACTGCGATATGCGAACTGATCTGGGGGTGTCAGTAACATTTCACTGACACTCCCAGCAGTTCGCATAGGGCAGTGTGAACTGCCGCCGGGAGGCATGCGATGCGGGAACCCGCCGCGGATTCGCGGCGTTTCCGCATCGCTCCAGTGTGAACCCAGCCTAATAAGCGATCATTTTTCTGATCGCCGTATTAGTGTCACAGGTGACGCTAGTTAGGCAGGTAGGTATTTAGGTTCGCCGCAGCTTTTTATAGCGCTAGGGACCCCCATATACTACCGCATAAAGCCCCCTGATTGCCCCCTAGTTAACCCTTTCACCAGTGATCACCATATAACTGTTACAGGTGACGCTGGTTGGTTAGTTATTTTTTTATAGTTTCAGGGCACCCGCCATTTATTACCTAATAAAGGTTTAACCCCCTGATCACCCGGCAGGTGTCATTTGTGACTAATAACTGTTAGGGCAGTTAGGGTTAGCCCCCTTTAGTTCTAAGGTACCCCCCTAACCCCCCCAATAAAGGTTTAACCCCGTGATCACCCCCCGTCGCCAGTGTCACTAAGGCTGGGTTCACATTGCAGCGGTTTATGAGAACGGATGTGATTCGCACCGCACTGCAGTGCAAATCACATCCGATCTCTGTGCGATTCGAGTTCAGCCATACAGATAGTATGGCTGAATTCGTGTCGCACCCGCCGCAAACTCGCACGGGACCCTTTTTTTGGTCCGCAGCAGAATCGGATCGCATGGGTGTTCACACCATGCGATCCAAGTTTGCAGATCGCACTGCGATATGCGAACTGATCTGGGGGTGTCATTAACATTTCACTGACACTCCCAGCAGTTCGCATAGGGCAGTGTGAACTGCCGCCGGGAGGCATGCGATGCGGGAACCCGCCGCGCATTCGTGGCGTTCCCGCATCGCTCCAGTGTGAACCCAGCCTAATAAGCGATCGTTTTTCTGATCGCTGTATTAGTGTCACAGGTGACGCTAGTTAGGCAGGTAGGTATTTAGGTTCGCCGCAGCTTTTTATAGCGCCAGGGACCCCCATATACTACCGCATAAAGCCCCCTGATTGCCCCCTAGTTAACCCTTTCACCAGTGATCACCATATAACTGTTACAGGTGACGCTGGTTGGTTAGTTATTTTTTTATAGTTTCAGGGCACCCGCCATTTATTACCTAGTCTCACTAGTGTACCCCTAAATTTAGGGGTGTCTACTTTCTAAAATGGGGTCATTTGGGGGGGGGGGGGTTTGTGCCATCTTGGCATTTTATGGCCTTCAAAACTGTAACGCCCTTAGAAAGCCTGAAGGCGGTGCTTGGTTTTTGGGGCCCCGTACGCGGCTAGGCTCCCAAAAAGTCCCACATATGTGGTATCCCCGTACTCAGGAGAAGCAGCAGAATTTATTTTGGGGTGTCATTTCACATATGCCCATGGCATGCGTGAGCAATATATCATTTAGTGACAACTTTGTGAAAAAAAAAAAAAGTTTGTAATTTTCCCGCAACTTGTGGCAAAATATAAAATATTCCATGGACTCAACATGCCTCTCAGCAAATAGCTTGGGGTGTCTACTTTCTAAAATGGGGTCATTTGTGGGGGTTTTGTGCCATCTTGGCATTTTATGGCCTTCAAAACTGTAATAGGTAGTGAGAAGTGAACTCAAAAAATTACGCCCTTAGAAAGCCTGAAGGCGGTGCTTGGTTTTCGGGGCCCCGTACGCGGCTAGGCTCCCAAAAAGTCCCACATATGTGGTATCCCCGTACTCAGGAGAAGCAGCAGAATTTATTTTGGGGTGTCATTTCACATATGCCCATGGCATGCATGAGCAATATATCATTTAGTGACAACTTTGTGAAAAAAAAAAAAAAAAAAAGTTTGTAATTTTCCCGCAACTTGTGGCAAAATATAAAATATTCCATGGACTCAACATGCCTCTCAGCAAATAGCTTGGGGTGTCTACTTTCTAAAATGGGGTCATTTGTGGGGGTTTTGTGCCATCTTGGCATTTTATGGCCTTCAAAACTGTAATAGGTAGTGAGGCGTGAAATCAAAAATTTACGCCCTTAGAAAGCCTGAAGGCGGTGCTTGGTTTTCGGGGCCCTGTACGCGGCTAGGCTCCCAAAAAGTCCCACATATGTGGTATCCCCGTACTCAGGAGAAGCAGCAGAATTTATTTTGGGGTGTCATTTCACATACGCCCATAGCATGTGTGAGCAATATATCATTTAGTGACAACTTTGTGTAAAAAAAAAAAAAAAATTTTTTTTTTGTCATTATTCAATCGCTTGAGGCAAAAAAATAAAATATTCAATGGGCTCAACATGCCTCTTATCAATTTCCTTAGGGGGTCTACTTTCCAAAATGGGGTCATTTGGGGGGGTTTTGTACTGCCCTGTCATTTTAGCACCTCAAGAAATGAGATAGGCAGTCGTAAACTAAAAGCTGCGTAAATTCCAGAAAACGTACCTTAGTTTGTAGATGTGACAACTTTTGCGCAAACCAATAAATATACAATTATTGACTTTTTTTTTACCAAAGACATGTGGCTGAATACATTTTGTCCTAAATGTATGACTAAAATTGAGTTTATTGGATTTTTCTAATAACAAAAAGTAGAAAATATCATTTTTTTTCAAAATTTGCGGTCTTTTTACGTTTATATCGCAAAAAATAAAAATCGCAGAGGCAATCAAATACCATCAAAAGAAAGCTCTATTTGTGGGAAGAAAAGGACGCAAATTTTGTTTGGGTACAACATTGCATGACCGCGCAATTACCAGTTAAAGCAGCGCAGTGCCAAAGTGTAAAAAGACCTCTGGTCATTTACCAGCAAAATGGTCCGGTCTGAAAGTGGTTAAGGCTTCAATAATGAAGATTGGGTACTTCTCCAGTTTACCCGCCGTATATTCCCCAATGAAGGTTTAACCCCCTGATTGCCTGGCGGGTGATAGCAGTCAGGTTTTAGCATTAGTCAGGGTCTGCGTCGCCCCAGGCAGTATCAGATTGGTGCCAATAACACTAACACCCACACACGCACCATACACCTCCCTTAGTAGTATAGTGTCTGAGCGGATCGCTATCTTTGATCTGATCAGAACTATATTGGCATCCACAATATTTTAGCGTTCGCAACAATGCACCGTTAGCGAAATCAGCCCAGATACCTGCAAGCACCTGCGTTTGGCCCCTCTGCCCAGCCCACCCAACCCAAGTGCAGTATCAATCGATCACTGTCACAAAAACACAACACGCATAACTGCAGCATACGCAGAGTCAGGCCTGATCCCTACAAACGCTAATGCCGCATACACATGACCGGACTTTCCGGCAGACTAGGTGCGAAGGGCTTAGTCCGTCGGACAATCACATCGTGTGTGGCCTAGTTCGATTTTGTTTTTCGAAAAAAAAATTCTGACCGATCTAGAAATAGAATATCTGAAGGACTAAAATCGGGAAAACTATTAGTCTGTGTGCTGGTCCAACGGACCAAACGCGCCGCAAGAGAAGCTATAAGCTACTGGCTATTGAACTTCTTAGTCCCGTTTACGTCATCACGTTCAAAGCGAATGGACTTTTGAACGGACTTGGCCCGTTCGTGTGTGGGCAAGTCCGCAAAGTCCGTCAGAATTCTGCCGAAAGTCCCTCTGGACATTCATCAGACCTAATCTGCTGGAAAGTCCAGACGTGTGTACGCGGCATAACTGTTTTTATGGTAGCGGTTGAATCAGTCAGGAGCTCTTTTTCCTGTGAGTCCCACTAGTGTACCAGTAAATTTGGAGAACAAAATGTCAACTCGACGGTACAATAGTGAAGAGGCCTACACGTTTGAGTATGACAGATGGTGAAGAGGAAGTTGCCCATCTGGCAGATTCAGGCTCAGAATACGATCTTGTAGACAACAGTGGCACCCTGACGGATAGCTCTGACGATGGCGTTGTGGTCCCTGCCAAGGTCAGGCATACCCAACCCCATTCTTCTGCTGTTGTTGAGGTGCAAGAACCACAGGGCTCTTGTATGGAGCAGAGAGCCAGTACTAGTCCCGTTCATCCTTCTGGTGAACTGGCAAGCACCAGCGGCCTAGTGCACCCTGGTGGTAGTCAAACCAGCAATGCAGTATCATGTGGTGATGTGGCAAATCCCATAAGTGTAGTTCAAGCTGGTGAGGTGGCTAGCACAACTAGTGTACCGCAGCCACCAAGAACAGAGGCCCGTCAAGCCCTTAGTGCCCTTCCTGCTGCATTTGCCAATCCTAATTGGGAGCCCACCACTTCTGCAGCGCCCGTACTTCCCCCCATTCACTGGCCAACCGCAATTCAGGTGAAAATACAGATTTTATGTAGAGCCGGCTCCTGAAGAGCACGCACTATGCTTTTTGAAAGTTGAGGTTGAACCTGAACTGCAGTTTGGTTCAGGTACAATTGTTCTAAATTTCAACCTCAGCATCAGTCTGACTGGACTATAGGATTTTCAGCCTGGCCACAAGGGGCACTGTCTCTTCTGGCAGGCATGGAACCACAGTCTAGTTGGGTGCTTTTTAAGTTTACTCTTTTGGAGCCTGCCCAGTGGGAGTGTCACTCTTGCTGTGCTTTCTGGGAGAGGGTACTTAAGATGCGGATGTCACGTGGTTCGGGGTTCCATTCCAGAAGGATGTTCTGACTCCATGGTCCTGGTCCTCCTGACCAGCCCCCAGGAAGGCTATGGCCTGGGGTGCGGATCCACCCGACTTACTGTCTAGGGGCTGCCTAGCCTGAGGCAAGGAAACTAAAGAAGGATTCCAAGGTGGTCCAGTTGGAGAGGACCAGTAACTTCATAGCTATCCAGGGGAGGACTCTTCAGAGGAAGGCCACGTATGGGTTGGCTTCTTAGCAAGAGCCTGGAAGGGCTGAAGTACCAAGTGAATCCTGTCTCGCCAGAGACTTATTCCTGTATGTTCTACAACAATGTCTGTGGCAGATACTTGTTCCTGAGTAAAGCACCTTGTTGGCTCCTAGGCCTTGTGAGAGAGGGACTATCCAACTTGAGTGAACATCCAGTTGTGAATGGCTATTCTCTGGATTTAGTCAAAGTAAGAAAGTCCTTCATTATTGACTTTGACACTAAGATACCTGAACTTCCTTCGTTTTGCAAATAAAAATCCCTTTATGCGGATCTGTCGTCAGTCTGAGTTTACTGGGCCATCTACTATGGGAACCCCTAGACACAGATCGAGGAGGAGAAGGTAAGGTAAGCCCAATCAAACCAGCAGCTCCTTCGGGGGTCAGTGTTACATTTGCATCACTTGATTTTTATTTGCTGTTTTTCATCAAAGATCTCTCTAGATTAGGGGTCCACCGATATATTATTATTTTTTTTTTTTTTTGGTACCGAAAATTAAAAATGCACTAGGCCGAAAACCGAAACGATACCGAAACTGACCAATACCGAAACTGACTGATTGTTTTTTAAAAAATATTTTAATACAGGAGGTGGTCAGAGACTGGCGACATGGTACAGGAGGTGGTCAGAGACTGGCGACATGGTACAGGAGGTGGTCAGAGACTGGCGACATAAGAGATAAGTGCAGTCAGTGTTGCCCCCTGTGCAGCCAGTGTTGCCCCCTGTGCAGGGAAGAGAGGAGAGCCGCCTCCGCCGCCCAGTTGCATAGAGCGCCGGGATTGGATGGGTTACCTGTCTATCAAAGTTCCCCGGACAAGGGGGGGGCTGTATGTGACGGCGCATGACGGGGAAAACACAGCTATTGAAATTTTAAAGCTGTGATGTTCCCTGGGCTCTATTCAACCAGGCAGCGGAGGCGGCTTTCCTGCTGTCATGAACCAGATGTGACCAGAACTGTGTGACTGCGACAAGTGAACCAGACACAAATAAGTGAAGGTAAATTTATTAAGCAAACGCATATAAATGTGAACACACCACCAATACAAACTAAGTGAACAAACTAACAACCAAACAGTGCAGATAAGCAAGTAAACCAGTATAATGTAACAAAAGGGAGAACCAGAATCGTAGTCAAGCCAGGCCGGGGTCATAAATAGGAGGTAAGCAGAATAGGGGGACAAGGAGAGAGGGAACAGGTACAAGAGGCAGGATACAGGTAACAGGTAACAGGTAACAGGTATCAAACAGGCTGCAGGTCAGGGCTCAAGGACAATACCAAGGCGAAGTGTATATGAACTTGCCGGGTATTTATAATGGCTGCTGTCAGTCATGTGACGCCTGACTGCAGAGGGCAATACCTGCTCCATACTGCCAGGATCCCTCCGCTGGTGGACACCAGTACTGCGAACCAAAGATGACATAATTCCAGCAGGAGACACCTGCTGGTGGATCGCAGTACTGCATGCCAAATGATTGATATTACCAGCGGAGGGAACCTTTCCTGACACCTGCGCTATACACCCCCCATGATGGGCGGCACCAGGGGCGGGGGCGGTGCTCTGCCCCCACCCAGGCCCACCCCATTTTCCGCTCGTCGATCGGCCGTTTTTTCATTTTGGCAAATTGCCGAAAAGGGCATTTTCGGCCGATATGTTTCGGTGGACGAAATTTTGGTGCATCCCTACTATAGATCTATTGTGGACAAAAGCAATTTGTATGCTGGTCAATTTATGACCGCCAATCCCCATTTGACCCTTGCCAGAGAATGGAAACCTATTACAGTTTCTGAATTTAAGACCTTTCTGGGCCTATCCCTCCTCATGGACATAACTGAAAAGTGAGTTGCGGTCATATTGGTCCACTGACCAATTCACCATATGCCCGTGTTCTCTGCCTCCATGGCCAGGGCACGATACAAGCAGATCTTGCAGTGCATGCACTTCAATGATAATGAACTCTGTCGTCCTTGGGGTGATCCTGGATGCAATTGGCTCTACAAAATTCGGCCCTTGGTAAACCACTTCAACCAACAGTTTTCAGCCTTGTTTACTCCCAATCAAGTTGTCTGCATTGAGGAGTCCCTGATTAAGTTTTATGGCCGCTTGTCTTTCAAACAGTATGTTCCCAGCAAGCGTGCCAGATATGGGGTCAAGATGTATAAGCTCTGTGACAGGGCCACAGGCTATACATATAGTTTTATGGTTTACAAGAGAAGAGATAGTTGCGTAGAGCTGGCGAACTGCCCAGACTACATAGGGAACGTGTGGTACTTGGTGTCACCCTTATTCATAAAGGGTTACCACTTGTATATGGACAATTATTACACAAGTGTGCCTCTTTTTAGTCACTTGTTTGATCATGGAATAGGCGCATGTGGCACCCTGCGATCTAATCGCCGGAGCTTACCTCAGTGGCTTATAGTTTCCCATCTCTTAGGCTGGGGGGGGAGAGCCTGCTTGAAGTGTAAAAATGTGCTCGCTGTGGAGGGGAGGGATAATAAGAATGTTTTTGTTCTGTCCTCCCTTCATGCAGACATGACAGTCCAAATTCCTACGGCGACTGGTGTTGTGGAGAAACCCCTCTGTGTCGACGAATATAACATTTAATATGGGAGGGGTGGACCTCAATGACCAGTTGTTGGCGCTGTACTTTGTTGCCCAGAAGGCCAGGTGTTGGTACAAAAAATATCTGTATACTTATTCCAATTGGCTCTGCTGAATGCTTATGTGCTATACAAAGCATCAGGGCGAACTGGATCCTTCCTTAAATTCCAGGAAGAGATCACAACTTTTCTGTTTCCAGATGGTGCTGTGGCCCAACTTCCCAATCCAAATGCAGTAAGCCAGCTGCATGAGAGGCATTTTTCCATATTTCCTCCCTGGTACTACTACTCAAACGAGCCCCCAAAGAAAACGTGTCTGTAGAAAGCGTGGATATAGGAGTGACGCCCGCTATTTTCCCTCCTGTCCTGACCATCCTGGTCTTTGCATTGGTGAATGTTTTCAATGCTACAAACAGACTAGGACACACCGAACCATTATAACCACAACTATTTTTGTTTGTTTTAAATATATATTGTAAAAAAACAAAAATGGTTGTGGTTTTTATTCTCTTGCTCGCTCCTTTTTTATTTATTTTTTACTGTATTCTACAATGCAATGTTTTATTATGTTTGCTTTTCAGATATGTCATTATTTTTTACTTTATCGTTTACGGTGTTTCATTAACCATTTTTGTTTTCTGGTACGTCATTCAGCTGCAGCACTGATTTATTTATCTTGACAGCAACATCGTTTGCTCCCACGATACGTAAATCAGCGACTCCAGTGCTATAGGAGGTAATATCACCACCACAGTTAAAAAAAATAAAAAAAAATAAAATGCATGTATGCCATCATTAGAAGTGGGTAGATAAACGGCGGGGCGGTATTATAATGGTGGGCATACCCACCGATCTTTTTTTTTTTTTTTTTTTTTTTTTTTTTTTTTTGTTCAGCCCACAGGCTGCATGGGGGGAAAAAAAGAACACTACAACGTATGCCCAACAAAGACCAGCAACATACTGAACTTTAAGTGGTTATACCAGAATGATGCCTGCGGGTTCAGGTATCATCTTGGTATCCTCCTTTTCAGCCAGCGGTCATCTTTCATGTAAAAGCAATCCTCTAGACTGCTTTTACAAACAGTGGGAGGGAACATCTCCCCTCCCTCCCACCATCTTCCATGGTTTTCTTAGGCTCTCCTGTCCCAACAGGGAAACGGAGAATGCAGCCGGTGGTTCCGCCAGCTGACCATAGAGCTTATCAGAGACCTGAATGGCTCCAATCAAGTCTATTGCCTAAGAAACCGGGAGCTGTGAGCATTTCATGACTTGTTTCGCCAGATATAAACGGTGCCATTGGGAAATTGGCAAAGCATTTTATCACACCAATCTTTGTATGGTCAGATTTGAGGGCAGAGGAGAGATCTAGGGTCTAATAGACCCCAATCTTTAAAAAAAAAAAAAAAAAGAGTACCTGTCACTACCTATTACTATTATAGGGTATATTTAAATTCCCTGACATGACAAAAAAAAAAGGAACAGTTTAAAAATAAAAATGTAAAATAAAAATAAATAAGCACCCCTCCTCCCCCCCCCCTCCCCGCAAGCAACTGTCTGGTGTCGTATGTAAAGTTGCACCATGCATGTGAGGTATCAAGGGCAGTAATTTATACAGAGGTCTACTGCTAATCTAAAGTGGTAACCTGTAAAGGCTTTTAAAAATGTATGTAGTTTGTTGCCACTACGCATTTGTGCGCAATTTTAAATCATGTTGTGTTTTTAGTATCTATGTACTCAGCATAAGATTCTTTTTATTTCATCAAAAAATTCATCAAAAAAATTGGGCAATATAGTGTGGTGGTTTTTTTTATTTTATTTTTTATTTTTTGCATTAAATTTCAAAACGTGTGTGTGTGTGTTTGTTTTTTTTTTTTTTTTTTTTTTTTTTCCCAAAAAAAATTTGCATTTAATAGCTGCACAATTACTGTGTGGGGAAAAAAAATTGCAATACCCACCATTTTAATCTTTAGGGCCTTTGCTTTAAAAAATATTTTTCATGTAAACAAAAAGTGTCAGAGCTTTCTCTTCAAGTGGTTAGTAGAATGGGTGATGTGTGACATACGCTTCGAAATGTTGTGCATAAAATTCCAGGACAGTTCCACCCCCCCCCCCCCCCTAAAAAAAAAAAGACCTCTTTTTGGAAAGTTGACACCCCAAGCTATTTGCGTAGCTTAGGCATGTTGAGTCCATGGAACAACTTATATTACACTTTTTTTTTTTTTTTTTACAAAGTTGTCACAAAATGATAATATTCAAACCTGGTATAGTTAAATGTAGAATTACAAATTACCCCAAAATACATTCGCTGCTTCTCCTGAGTACGGGGATACCACATGTGTGAGACTTTTTGGGAGCCTAGCAGTGTACAGGACCCTGAAAACCAATCGCCACCTTCAGGCTTTCTAAGGGCATAAAATGGTGAATTTACTTCCTCACTACCTACCACAATTTCGGAAGGCCCTGAAAAGATGGCACAAAACCCCCACAAATTACCCCATTTTGGAAAGTAGGCACCTCAAGGTATTTGAGGCATGGTGAGTTTTTTGCAGATCTAATTTATTTTTTAAAATAAAGAAAAGAGGAGAATTTTTTTTTTTTTCTTTCAATTTTCAAAGCTTTGTTACAAAAAGCAAGATCTTCAAAATACTCAATATGTCTCTCAGCAAATGGCTTGGGTGTCTACTTTCCAAAATGGGGTCATGGGGGGGGGGGGGGTGCTTTTTGGGCATTTCATGGCCTCCAAAACTGTGATAGGTAGCGAGGAGTGAAATCAAAAATGTTTTTAGAAAGCCTGAAGGCGGTGCTTGGTTTTTGGGGTCCTATATGTGGTTAGGTTCCAAAAAAAGTCTTGCATACTCGGAAGCAGCAGGATGTATTTTGGGGTGTAATTCCACATATAAACATGGCATGTGTGAGCAATATATCATTTAGTGACAACTTTGTATAATTTTTTTTTTCCATTTTTCAATCACTTGTGACAAAAATATTCAATGGGCTCGATTCATCGTCATTTGGCTATAGCGCGGATCTCAAGTGGTTAAAGAGAGCTCTATTTCTGGGGAAAAAAAACACACATTTTGTTTGGGTACTGCATCGCATAATCAGTGCAATTATCAGTTAAAGCAGCGCAGTGCCAAATTGGAAAAAGTGCTCTGAGCAGCCAAGCAGCCAAATCCTCTGGGGCTGAAGTGGCTAACTTTTTGATGCCATTCTTCTTCTTTTTTTTTTTTTTTTTTTTGGAGATGTACCTGTATATTGCTGCTCTTACCTGGTTATTTCTATGCCTTTTATTGCCAGAGGACATATATGATTATTATGATTTGTGTGCAGAATTTGTTTAAAAAGCATTGTGCAGAAATTAAAACTGCTGAGAAGTTGGAGAAAATGCATTCCTAGGGATACCCTGGGCTTACCTCCTGTGACCTCTTCTAGCTAGAGCCCAGGTAGAAAAAGACAATCTTTAGGAATTGGTCATTATTCAAGACAGATACTATAATTGTCTTATTAAAATGTAACTTATCAGTTATCACCTTAAAAACTAGCTAAAAAAGAAATTCATTTTGATTACCTCTCAAGAAAATACACTTTAAAGTTTTGAATCCGAGTAGCATAATTTTGCATAAGAGTAACTCCACTTTTATCACTGGGTAATCCATGTATATTGCATGGATTTTAACTAACTTGATAGTAGATTCTTACCTTTTTGTTGCTCTTTAAAAATGGCCATTTGTTTCACCATGTCCTTTGAATATTGATTCTGAATGGAAGAGACTGGTTCATCATCAGCTGGTGCACTGTTCATGTTTGAATGAGAAAAGCTGCATCCTTTAGAATTATTCAACCTTTGGGGAGTACCCCCCTAAAATTGAAATTCCCATTGCAGGGCATGTATAAAAATGTGACTTTGTATCTTAGTTCAGACTTCTGGGATAATCGGTGAGCCCAGTCACTCCTATTACATTTAGGGAGACATTCAGACTGCCATATTGCAATCGATTTTATAGAACATTATAGTGGTTGCAGACTGAAATGGAAGAATGGCTTGTGCTATATAATTATTATTTTTTAATTATTTGCTATACTTCTTGTTCTTCTTCTTGTTCTTGTTCTTCTTCTTGTTCTTGTTCTTCTTCTTGTTCTTCTTCTTGTTCTTCTTCTTGTTCGTTTTTTTTTTTTCCTCGACGAAAGTGGCGTTAAATCGTACCCCTTACTTGGTGTCCATTAAGATTAAAATGGTTTGGGGGGGGGGCGTGTCCGGACGAGGCAGAGTATTGACACGCGGTGGATGAGCTCCGCTCTCCCTCACAGTATCCACTGCCATCCAGCGCCATCTATTTAGACATTCCCCAACAGACCCTCCACATGATCTCCTGGGATCCCCCTGAGCTGACTTTAACCCATTTAGCGTACCCCAGCTCCATCCCCCGGTTATCGACCGACATCTTGCGGCCTATGAGGCCTCCAGATCTGCCGGGATCGATTGCCGCAATTAGCTGGACTAGCGGTGACCACAATCACCGGCAGGGGCGCCTGCAGACCAACAACGGAGTACAAGTTTTGCACCAGAGATAGAGGTGAGAGGCGGCCATCTTGGTACACCCTAAGCCCACCTGCAGCTCCTCTGTCCCCCCATATCCAGATCCTTACCCCACCATGCCATAGTCACACCCTGCCCGTTGGGGGCTTAACCAGGCTGTGGCTCCAGGGGATTTACCCTTTTGAATCAACCCTGTCCCCATAACCAGGTGCAGCCGCCATCTTACTACACCCATACAGGCCGGATTTGCTTTCAGTGGGGACTCTATAGTTCAACTACCCTGTATCCCCCCCCCTCCCCCCCCCGGGTCCTTATTTCAGTTTCACCACTTTTGGGAGTGCTGCTCCTTGCCTTGCGGTCAGAAACCACTATCCTGCTATACCTCAGACTGCCTCTCTACAAATCCTGGTTGTTGGTTCTCTACCCGTACAGGGTCCCATGTACACCTAATCAGGCAACATGCAGCCACACAACGGTCCTGAAGCAGGCTATAACACTGGGATAGGGCTGATAGGATGCGCTAAAGTTATAATCGCAACCAATTGGGGGCGCATGCGAGACGCGATGCAGTTCACCATCTGTAACCAAGAACTCTATCGATTCAGCGAGGATTTAACAAACTGTAAGGATCTACTACCTTAAATAGTCATATTTTCTATAAACATCCCTACAGTTTATACTAGTGCATGCCGTCGGGCAAGAAGGAGTACAATCACTGTGCGCAACAGCACTCTTTAATCGCACTTACTATGCAATAAGGAGCAGAAGAATATGGCTCAAAAAGGCGCCAGTTCATCGCCGGTACAGTCCCCCACAGCCACCAGTGGCCCTCCGTTTAAATCTTCTTCAACGCAAAATAACAGCGATCTCCCCTCTCACATCACAAAAGCAGACTTGGATTCCAGCTTATCCAAGATCTACGAAAAACTTGTAGACAAAATACAATGTGAACTCCAAAAAACAACAAACACTCACTCAAGAAATGGCAACCTTGGGAGGACGCACAGATGTTCTAGAAACCAAACACAATGAGATATCGCTTGCACACAATGATCTTAGAAGGGACTTTGAACTTTGAACTTTTAACTGAAAACCACTCTTGCTTACAATCACAAGTGGAAGATTTGGACAATCGAAACCATAGGAACGACCTGAGGATTTGTGGTATCCCAGAGTCAGTTTGGATACTGCTGGTATCAGTTCGGTGACAGTTCCACAATCTCCTCCCTGATTTACTTCCATCCTCATTTGTGTATGACAGGATTCACCGGGCCTTACGTCCTAAACCACCCCCAGACAAACCTTCATGGGACATTATTCTATGCATGAAAGACTTCATCGCAAAAGAAAGCATACTTGGAGCATCTAGGAACATGCATAACATTGAATTGGATGGCACAAGAATTCAAATATTTCCAGATAGCTCACAAGCTACCTTGGAGAGGAGACTCAAAAGGAAAGAGGTGGTGATAGAGGTATTCCAATCGGCTCATATTAGATACCGGTGGGGTTTCCCATTCAAATTAACAGTACCACCCAATGGCACCACTTATACAGTCTTCAACATCTCAGAAGGTAAAGATCTCCTTGTAAAGTTGGGTCTCCTGGATCCAGGTACAGTTGCAAGACCTCCTACCACTCCTCATACTTCACCTATCTGGGCCACCCTGGCCACACGTCGAGGACAAGGAAGTTGGTGTCCCACAATCAGAAATTTGGATGCCTGAAGCCATATCTGACTCATACTGAAACTTTACCCTTCTATGTTTTTTTCTTTTTTTTTTTTCTTTTTCTTTCACATGATCCTAAGAACAATTTTTTTATAAAAATGTGCAAGTGGTAAAGGTCTAAAGGTTGGTATTGCCTAATTCCTTCTATAGGATCTCATGTGATCTTGTACACCTTTTTTTTTTTTTTTTTCTCCTCCAACATGTCACAGCATGCTCTTATATTTTTTGTTTATAGTATCCTGTCGTGTCTATCGTGTTCTGCTCTGTCTCTGCTAGTTTGTTCCCCTACTCATAAAGGACTCCTAAAGCATGGTTCAACTAGTGGATACACTTCGACTAATCCTGCTATCCATTGTTTTAATGGTGGATGCTCCATTTGTGAGTAACGGACATTATTGTCCACAACAATATTATTTTTGGTCAGCTAGTGCTTCACATTGACCCCCGAGTTAATAATATTTCTTATAATTGCACTAAAATACTCTATTTTTACATATTTTTGAAAAGGTCAAACAAATATTCTCTATTTTACTTAAGGCATTTTGATGGTGCGTTATTGTGCATTCCAGCACTCTCACTTTCTAGGCGTTCATTATTTCTTGGGTTCTACAGTTCAAGTACCCCAATCTCCATTGTTCACTGATATACAGTATATACTCGAGTATAAGCCGAGATTTTCAGCCCCTTTTTTTAGGCTGAAAGTGCCCCCCTCGGCTTATACTCGAGTCACCGCCGTCTGTCTACCCGATCAGCGTGTCGTGCAGACAGACGGCGGCCATTCCACTATTCAAAAGCCGCGCCTCCCTGTCTGTGATAGGCGGAACACTCAATTTCCCAGCAGTCAGTGGTCCGCCTATCACGGACATCCGCTCATCCTCATACTACGGACGAGGATGAGAGGATGTCTGTGATAGGCGGAACACAGACTGCTGGGAAATTGAGTGTTCCGCCTATCACAGACGGAGGCGCGGCTTTTGAACAGTGGAATGGCCGCCGTCTGTCACAGACGAGAAGAGGTGCGGCGATCCTGGCATGGCCGCCGTATGTGCAGAAGGACACAGGCTCTGGACGCAGGGCGGCTGGACACACAGGGATGGACGGACACACAGGGATGGACAGGCATGTCTCACCCTCGGCTTATACACGAGTCAATACGTTTTTTCCCATTTTTTTTGTGGTAAATTGGGGGCCTCGGCTTATATTCGGATCGACCTATACTCGAGTATATACGGTAGATACAATATGTTACTTTCTAGAAAAAGGTTAACTAGTAAATACATAAAAGAATGAAAACAGGTTCCCCTTGGGGTTTTCAGGCAGCGACAAGAAGCAGAAATAAATTTGTAAAAATATATTAATTTTATTAGTTCAAAGGCTTAATCGCCGTCATAAATTTAAAATGCGGACTCTGGTATATGTTAGTACAGCATATCGATGGGTAAAGGATATATGCAACATTTGGTACAAAGATAGTTACAGGAACAGTTTACAAATACATCAATATTTCAAAAGCTACAAATAGCACCCATGCTACCCCAATGCATTTCGACCTCCAGGGTCTTCTTCGGGGGGGGGGACAAAACCCAAGCAGAAGGGGTGATTATATCGTATATTCTGCAAATAGTCAAAAGAAAAACTTTCAATAAAGTTTTTTAGCCTACAAATTAGCTAATTATTATACCTTATTTCAGTAATATTTACCAGTTCCACCAAACCGTTACTGTTCAACCAGAGACTTTTATTAAAATCTGAAAAAGAAATTTGTGCCTTCTCTCGAATACGGGGAGGGGAGGAGGGAGCACTTCATTGTTGTTGCTTCCTATCCCCCGATTCCCTCGGCTAGGTTTGGCTGGGGGGAGTAAGCCCCGTGCCGGTGGCATTCCGTGATCGCCGTCGCGGGTTGCGCTGTGCGCTTGCGCAAGTTCTCCCCGGGTTTTCATGGGGAGTATTGCATTGTGCATGCGCGCGCGCGCATCATCGCGACGTCGCGCAGGTTGCGTCGGAGACGGCGGTGTTTCCGGGGCATTGTTTGCCTTCCGGAACGCCGAGGAACTGACAGGAGCCATAATTATGGCTCTGGGCGCTGAGAGCAGTGGAGGGGTGGAGAGTAGGCACACCTTTTTAGGAAGGAGGAGAACCACACCTATACTCAAACAATTAAGCAAGTGATATAAATGGGGTGTAGCAGTCAGGACTCATTCATTTGATTCCTGGAACACCATACGATACAGATCATTGAAACAGGTATGGAGGATGTTGAAGAGAGATATTTCCTCTTCCTTTGTTTTTCTCTGTTAATATAATGTGAAGTTAAATAACTATATTACTTTATATTTAGTTGTAGGGCTGCTGCGGTACTGGGGGCTCTCTCTCTCTCTTTTTTTTTTTTTTTTTTTTTTTACTTGCCCTAATGGGGCTAACTTAATCATCTGCAGGCTACAAAACAAGTGCAGCAGATAGAGTATACAGGTATTATATTATCAATCATTAATGCTACTAATATCTTTTTCGTTTTCACTGCACTTTCTATCACTAATACCATCGCAGTCACATCACCATATGCAGATGGGGTCAGTGTTTTTTTTTCCTCCACAACCTACACATTTTGGTTTGTTCGCACCACTTGTTAATCATTTACGAATAATAGTAACACCACTTCACAATAACGATAATCATCATACTGGTGACTCCACAGTTTTCTACTAAATTGCTTTTGTCTAAACATATAATATTTGGGCAACTAAGCATTACTTTTCTTCCACTTTCTATTTCTTATTTATATTCATATATGCACCTATATAATAGAACAATATTGTAACGCAACATTTTATCTATTCACTTAGAATATCTTGACGTGGAACACTTAATTTATATTTTATTATATTTCATTATTTTTAGGTGTGGCCACCTAGGGTGTGCCAAGAACCTCCTCTTCTGTTCCTCTGGTTCCCCTGGATAAACTCCAGATACTGTCAATTCTTGCAAGTCAGCGATCGATGCCCCTGGGAAGTCATTTTCCTCTTCCCCCCCCCCCCCCCCTTCTTTCCCCCAGTTTGGTGGGTGGATGAAGTGGGTTAGAACAGCAGGGCAGCGGTACCAGGATGACCCTTCGAGAGAAGGCACAAATTTCTTTTGCAGATTTTAATAAAAGTCTCTGGTTAAACAGTAACGGTTTGGTGGAACTGGTAAATATTACTGAAATAAGGTATAATAATTAGCTAATTTGTAGGCTAAACTTTTTTTATTCAAAGTCTTTTTTTCTTTTGACTATTTGCAGAATATACGATATAATCACCCCTTCTGCTAGGGTTTTGTCCCCCCCCCTGAAGACCCTGGAGGTCGAAATGCATTGGGGCAGCATGGGTGCTATTTGTAGCTTTTGAAATATTGATGTATTTGTAAACTGTTCCTGTAACTATCTTTGTACCAAATGTTGCATATATCCTTTACCCATCGATATGCTGTACTAACATATACCAGAGTCCGTATTTTAAATTTATGACGGCGATTAAGCCTTTGAACTAATAAAATAAATATATTTTTACAAATTTTATTTCTGCTTCTTGTCGCTGCCTGAAAACCCCAAGGGGAACCTGTCCTTTCATTCTTTTTAGAATATTTAGGGGTGTGCAGCCAGCTCGTTGTTTTATTTCCAAGCACTTTCTCTTTTTTATTACAACTAGCAAATACATAGGCAAGATTTTGATATATGGTATTTGTGAAAATACAGATGGCAACACAGTGTTCACCAGTTTTTTTTTTTTCTCCATCTCAGGCAATTTTTTTATTTTTAATGTTTATGGTGTCAACCATATTACCAATACCACACCAACTCTCCCATATGCCCTGCCCTGGGCCTTGTGATCCATTGCCACTACCCCATAACCATTGTCTCCTTTTTACACCTCTACAATGGGTCTCAGGGTGATCTCTCTCAATGCCCAGGGCATTAATTCACCTCACAAGAGAAAGAAAGCCTTTCGCCACTATAAAAGATTGGGCGCAGATATAATCTTAATGCAAGAAACCCACTTTGCTCCAAACACCCTAAATTCTTTGACAAGTTTCAGCCTATTTTTTTTGTACTACTTACAACACAAAATCTAGTGGAGCCGCCATATTCATTAGGAACTCGTTAGTTTTTGAGATTCAGAATGTCTATAAAGACCCAGACAGTCGTTATTTAATTTTGAAAGGCACAATTGAAGGTCGTTCCATCACTATTGCCTCGGTTTATGCTCCAAATGATGCCCATTCAAGCTTTTTCAACAAATTTTTCGATGTTCTAGACCAGTGATTCTCAACCAGGGTTCCGCGGAACCCTGGGGTTCCTTCAGCATTGGGCAATTTCTGCCTCTCAGATAAGTTCCCACTGACACCATTGATCTATTTAGCTATCTGTAAGGAGGCAATTCTTCCCAATGACCACAAGTGTAAGGACCATTCTTCCCACTGACCATCACACTAATGTATCATGAGTTGTAGATTTCTAATTTTTAGCAGGGGTTCCCTGAGACCGGAGAACTATTTCAAGGGTTCCTCTGTGTTGAAAAGGTTGAGAGGCTGTTCTAGACAATTATCATTTCACGCATTTAATAGTGGGTGGTGATTTCAATTTAGCTGCCCATTTGGCTCTGGACAGAAGTAGTTGTCCCATCCTCTAAAGCTTTCCCCAAATCTCTGAACAGATCACTATATATATATATATATATATATATATATATATATATATATATTCATCAATTAGTAGATACTTGGAGAGCCTACAACATAGGCATCAAATCCTACACATTCTATTCCTACCTGCATAACCGCTTTTCCCAACTGGATTATATCTTCTGCACCCCAGTTCTACTTGCCAATTCCTCTAAGGCAGATATCCATACATGTCCTTGGTCTGATCACCACATCTCCTTTGACACTTCATGCATAGGTCTAGTCAATACAACAAGCTCATGGCGAATTAATAATTCCTTGCTCACTGATCCGTCAAGCAACTAAAAAATACTATCTCACAGTGAGCAATATTTGGATGGCACATAAGGCGGTGATGAGAGGCGATCTGATGAACATCGCCTCAACCAAAAACAAATCCAAACTAGCGGACATTAGGTCCCTCACGAAGGATATAGACCATTTGTATCATAGAAACAACCAAAACCCATCTAGTGACCTCCTTAAAAAAATCGAAAGAAACGTACTACCTTAGAGACACACTATTAACTTCGGACACCGAAAAAGCGCTCGGATGGTCTAAAGCTAGATTTTTACTCAACAGCAATTCATATTCCACCATGTTCGCTAAAAAATTAAATCAATCCATGAAACCACCCCGCACATACACATTATGCAATGCATCTGGAAACAGTGTCTCATCCCAAAGAAGTCATGAAACTGTTTCTAGACTTCTATAAAAATCTCCTTTCTGTACCAAAATCCTCCTTAGACTGGCTTAAGGACATTACACTACCCACTCTCTCTAGAGAACAAATCGAATCTCTCAACGACCCATGTACTGACATTGAAATTGATAGAATCATTGGAACATTAAAGATATCCACAGCTCCTGGCCCGGACGGCTTTTCTACGTTCCTATTATAAAATATTTGCCTCTACTACACCACACCTTACTAAACCAGGGCTTGACAAATTTGCTTAGAATCTAGGAGCCAGCTGAAAGAGTTAGGAGCCAGTTATTTAAATCCTCTACCCAGGGCCCAGAACTGCATGTCTGGGGCATCGGACAATAAGAATTGCTCATGCCTGATGCCAAGAGAAAAAGGCAATATTTAAAAATAAAATAAAAAAAATCAACTTTTGTTTTGTTATAAGTTTTTGCAAATACGTTTTTTCTCCTCCACTGATGTGCTTTGATAGACGGCACTGATGGGGCGGCATTGAGGTTGGAACTGATGGGCACTGGCAGGTGGCATTGATGGACACCAATAGGCAGCACTGAGGTGCCACTAATGGGACCTGGCAGGTGGCACTGATGGGCAGGTGACACTAACTGGCATTGGCAAGCGACACTGGATTGCACTGGCAGGTTGCACTGCTTGGCACTGGCAGGTGGCACTAATTGGCAGGTGGTAATAGGTGGCATTGGCAGGTGGTACTGATTGGCACTGGCAGGTGGCACTAACTGGTGGATGGCACTGGCAGGTGGCACTAACTGGCATTGGCAGGTGGCAATGGGTGGCAGATTGGCAAGTGGCACTGGATTGCACTGGCAGGTGGCACTAACTGGCACTGGCAGGTGGCACTAAATGGCACTGGCAGATGGCATTGGCATGTGGCACTAATTGGCATGTGGCAATAACTGGCACTGGCAGGTGGCGCTGGATGGGACGTGGCACTGACAGATGGCATTGGCAGATGGCACTGATTGGCACTGGCAGGTGGCACTAGGGGCAGGTGGCACTGGCAGATGGCACTAACTGGCATTGGCAGGTGGCAATGGGTGGCACAGATTGGCAAGTGGCACTGGCAGATGGCACTAACTGGCACTGGATTGCACTGGCAAGTGTCACTAACTGGCACGTGGCATTGGCATGTGGCACTAACTGGCACTGGCAGGTGGCACTGATTGGCACTGGCAGATGTTATTGGCATGTGGCACTAACTGGCATTGGTAGGTGGCAATAACTGGCACTGGCAGGTGGCACTGACAGATGGCACTGGTTGGCACGTGGCACAGGTTGGCACTGGCAGGTGGCACTAACTGGCATTGGCAGTTGGCATTGGATGGCGCTGGCAGGTAGCACTGGCAGGTTTCACAGCCAATAGTGTAACTGTGAAACTGAATGCTCCCTGCAGTGCTGCACTGTGTTAAACTGTATGGAGAGAGGAGCTGACACATTCAGCGTGATGTCCGAAGTGGGCGGGACCCGGGGGTGGGCGGGACCCAGCAGCTTTCCAGCCAATGATGGGCTGCTTAAGAAAGGGGAGGGGCCAGATACACGTATTTGCCCGCCCAGATCCCATCCCATTGGCTGGTGTTGGAAAGCTGTGTCCCGCCCACCCCGACATTCAGCCTCAATTTTGACAGCTCCTCTCTAAACACATTTTCACACACTGCGGCGCTGCTCTGCCAACAGTGTGTGGAGAAGGAGGAGGATGTCAGAGGCTGCTGAGCCGCTCTCTTCCTGCTCCATCCCGACTACCAGACAGTGCTCCGTGTCTGGAGGCACCAGACACAGAGCAACAGAGGCACCTGTCAGTGACAAAAACCCAGGCGCCAGGGCACAACTTCTAGTCGCAACGGCGACCTGGCGCCTGGGATTTGTCGAGCGACCATTTCCCATCTAAAATGCTTTAGCTAATATGTCCCTTCTCCCCAAACCAAATAAAGACCACGCCACCCCCCAAAACTACCACCAATATATAATATTATTAATGTCTTAAAAATATTTGGCCGTATTTTGGCAGACAGATTATCCTCTGTTATCTCTCCCTTAGTAGTTCCTGATCAACCAGGCTTCATTCCAAACACACAAATAACAGATAACATACAACTGACCTCAAACATTATTCAAGACTCCAACATACATTCCAAACCCGCACTACTACTTGGCCTTGATGTACACAAAGCTTTTGATGGCGTTTCCTGGTCATATCTTGACACTTTACTCCCCAAATATGGCATTAACAATGATTTTTTACATGGCTTTAAGGCTCTTTATCACAACCCACAAACACATATTAAACTCCCAGGCAACAACTCTGACTTTTTTCCCCTGACCAAGGGTACCAGACAGGGTTGTCCCCTCTTCCCTCTACTTTTCGCACTTGCAATAGAACCCCTAGCCTGCGCTATTAGAAACAACATAAACATTAAAGGATACTATAAGGGATCCAGAGAATACAAATTAAGTCTTTATGCTGATGATGTGCTTCTATTTATAACTGACACTCTTATCTCCCTACCCAATCTAACTCAAACCCTTGATATCTTTCATGACCTGACAGGTCTGTGTGTAAATTTATCTAAGTGCTTAGCTTTACCGATCAATATTCCCCCAGCCTTAATATCTTCACTTAAAGATAAATTCTCATTCAATTGGAGCGCGGATCCGTTTAGATATCTAGGTATCCAGATTTAGAAAAATGGGGTTCCCTCGCACTATCAAAGTGAAAAATATCTGAATGTGGTATGTCGGTTAGATTGCTGCTAGACCTAAAGTGTATACCATGCACTTGAACAACAATAAAGGGTGATCAGCGCAAACTATATACCAAATATTACTACAAATATGGAAAATCCTTGTTTGATATGTATTCTACTTCATAGATAAAGTGCAATAAATCAATAATTATATCAATACTATTGGTGAATCCTAATGCAAATTGCTGCTGTACATGCGATTATTTAGCTGCTGTGCAAAATACTACTGTGCAAACAAATCATTTGCTGTGCATGCGATTATTTAGCTGGATTTTCCATCTTTGTAGTAATATTTGGTATATAGTTTGCGCTGATCACCCTTTTTTTTATTAATAGGTATCCAGATTGCTCCATTAGATAAATCATTATACCAAGCAAGCTACCCTCCCTTAATTAACAGTATTAAAAATCTGCTTAAACTTTGGTCACCATACCAGATTTCATTCTCTGACAGAATAGTGGCCGTAAAAATATTACCAAAACTTTAGTTTTTTCTTTAGAGCCCTTCCTCTTAGGCTTCATGCACACGAGAATCTGTTAAACGTGTGTTCAGAGGCAGTTGGACACTTTTTTTCAACTGCCCCTGAACTCATTCAATGTTATCCTATGTGTCCATGTACATAGTCTCGTTTAACCTAGTTTTTCCAGAAGCAAAAAAAGGGTTCAGATGCAAAAGTTTCCATGTTTCAGATGCAAAACGCGGCAAAACGCCACTAGCACGTTTTGCCGCGTTTTCGTTTATAAGCGTTTTTAAAGGTGACCTATTTATTTATTTTTTTTACATTAAAAATCTCAAAAATGATTGCAAATGATGAAAAACCATGAAAAAAATATTTTAAGCAATTGCAAGTGGACAATCCACAACTTGTGGCAAGTGACATGGCAGGTGGCAAGTGACGTGGCAAGTGGACAATCCACAACTTGTGGCAGGTGGACAATCCACAACTTGTGGCAGGTGGACAATCCACAACTTGTGGCAAGTGGATAATCCACAACTTGTGGCAGGTGATGTGACAAGTGGACAATCCAAAACTTGTGGCAAGTGACATGGCAGGTGGCAAGTGACGTTGCAAGTGGACAATACACAACTTGTGGCAGGTGATGTGGCAAGTGACACGCTAAATACAAGTACACTGCTGCTCTCACAGCTGCTGATACTCACTCTGGTCTCACAAAATTGCTGAAATAGTTAATAATCCTGTTTTTTGAGCTGCGGAGGGTCTCTGATGTTAGCTTAACGAAACGCTTCTAGACGCAAACGTGGTAAAACGCAGTAAAAGCCGCTAAATCGTGGTAAAAATTGCGGCAAAACTGGCATTTCTAAACGCCGGTTGCAGCTTTTAAAAACATGTGTCCAGCAGAGTTTGCGTCTGCTTCTCGTGTGCATGAAGCCTTACTCTATCTAAAAAAACAAAACATTAGATTCCTTTCAGAGAGACATCAATAAATGCATTTGTCTAAAGAAGAAACCCAGATTTGGCTATTCCCTTATTACTAGACCCCAAATAAAAGGAGGTCTCGGCATCCCTATCCTTTGGGTAAATCTGGCCAAAAGATAGTAAAGCCAATTAGACCAATGGTATGCCCCTTCACTTCATATCCCTTGGCTCAGTTTTGAGGAAGAATCTATCCTACCCTACAATCTACAAGGACTCCTTTGGTCCAAGACTATCCCAACACAAAAATGAAGACACTTAAACCTTTTCATCACTCACACCCTTCAACTATGGAATAGACAAGTCACTAAATTCTAATTATTCTCTGACACCCCCCCCCCGCCCCGGCTTCCTTTCTAGATGACCCTCACCCCCCCCCAAATGGAGCTCAAGATCAAAACTTTCTAACGTATTGGAAGTTACATAACCTAACACATTTAAAATCGCCCTCCCACAATAATTCATTCCTCACTTTTTCTAGTCTATAAACAAAATATGATTTCCCATCTACTGAACTAGAGAACTATACAAAAATAAGACCATTCTATCAGAAATATCATTCACTTACACTCCCCCCACACAATTTGAGCAAATTTGTATCTCCTCCCCTTGTGATAGGGGTTTAATCTCTAGAATGTATAACTGTTTAAATTAGACCAATATGCCTGAGAAATCACACCCCATGCTACAATGGGATTTAGATTTAAATACCTCATTTACTCTTGATCAATGTGATACTAATTTTACAAATCTACATAAATGTACCAAAACAACCTCGATCAGAGAATCTGCCATCAAATTACTCTCTAGATGGTATCTTACCCCTGCTTAACTCATTTTATCCCTCACTATCCCCACTCTGCTTTAGGGGTTGCCCCTCTCAGGGAACACTTTTACATATCTTTTGGGATTGCCCCCACATAAAAAACACTTGGCACAAGGCCAGCACAATCATAGAAAAAATATCCGGTAGAAAGGTTTCTCCAACACCACAAATATGTCTTCTATTCTTCCTTATACAAGACATTCCAATGATTAACACAAGGCTAATCCACACATTCCTCAGCTCTATTCATTGGGCCATAGCCTTTAACTGGCGCTCCACTATGGTACCTTGGCCACAAATTCTCAACCGAATGAAGAACATCAAACTTTCTGAAAGAATTCACCACATGTTATGATTCAATGTCCCTCTATCAAAAAAAATGGATTCTCTGGGATACCACCTCTTTGATTTAGGAAAAGGGGATAGGGGGGAAAAAAGGAGGAGAAAAGGGGGAAAAAAGAAAAGAAGAAAGGAATTTTTGGTTTTATTTATTTTTTTATTTCTTTTTCCCTCTTCCCATTCTAAGCATATATGCATTTGTCGTTATTTATTCACCCCACTACAATACTCTTGATTGGCCTGATTATAACTGCGATTTTTTTTTTTTTTTTTTTTTTTTTTTTTTTTCCTGACCAACCATATTCCTTTTCCATTTCCTGTACAACATACACTGTCAAAGATATTTGTATATTTACCTGTACCATCATTGTAATTGTTTTATACCTTGACTTTTTTCATAATAAAATCGTTTAAAACCATTTTAATCTTTTTTGTTTACAAAGGGAAAACATTTTTTACCTACATATATTCCCTGCATTAAGGTAAAAAAAAAAGTTCCACCATTTGTATTGCCCCCTCACCCTCTAAATACTTTGAGTTCTCATTCAATCCAGTACTGTGAGCATCTGCTCTCTCCTCCCTCCCCTCTTACAGGACAGAGGCAGCAGTGGGAGCCATTGGCTCCTGCTGCTGTCAATTAAATCTTAACTGTGGGTCTATGGACACAGAGCAGGGCTTGGGAGCATGCCTGAACATATGCCACCATAGGAAACCAATTCCTATGGTAGCACACTGAGAAGAGGAGGAGCCTAGTGCACCAACAGGTGACTCAGAAGAAGAGGAGAATCGGCCACTTTGCGCACTAGAGCACGGAGCAGGTAGATATAACCTGTTTTGTGGTTTGTTTTTATTTATTTTTATATAAATAAAACAAAGTTTGCAACCCCCTTTTAATCCACAATCTAATGAATGGGTCCAAAAACACTGTTTTAATTAAAGAGGAAACTGCAGTCTGCTCACTTAATTTATAATAAAAAAATTTTTTCGCCATTTCTGAAGCATTTTTCCAACCAATTTGCATAATTTATATATACCGTGATTCTGTACTTGCCAAATATGCTGCAGAAATCTCCCTCCACCAAGTCTGGCTGCAACCATTTTAACTGAGGGCAGCTGAAGTTGCTGCCTGTTCACTTTACACAGACACAGGCATACCTCCAGTACTGCAGCTTGGCCCTTATGCCTCATCTCCCTCTGCCTTTCCTGACAAACTCTCAGGCCGCGTACACACGGGCGGACTGTTCGCCCAACTTTGTCCGCTGAACAGTGTTTGGGCGGACAGTCCGCTCGTGTGTGGGCTTTCAGCGGACAGTTTCAGCGGACAGTTTGACGAACAAGGTTTTACGGAATTTCCGAAAAACTGTCCGCTGAAACCTTGTTTCAGTGAACAGTCCGCTCGTGTGTAGGCTTGTTCATCAAACTAAGTTCCGCGCATGCTCAGAAAGGATTTACACGCCGAAAGTTATAATGCAGTGTATAGGACGTCGTATTTTTTGTCCCGTCGTACGTGCCGTTCACGTCATCGCACACGGTTTCAGCAAACTGTTCGTCCGTCGTGTGTGGCCATGTCCGTCCATGCTAATTTTGAGCGGACTGTTTGCCGAAACTGTTTGACGGACAAAGTTGGGCGAACAGTCCGCGCGTGTGTACGCGGCCTCAGAGAGAGAGCTGTGCATGATATTATAAGCCTAGGCTTTTTACCAGACAAGAAACCAGAAGTGGGCTATATAAGGCATTTACTGGCAGAAAAAAAGTTTTACTATCCAAAGTTAAAACGACAAGGGAAGAAGATTTAATAGATGGAAGGTCCACTTTAATGTTAATACTCGTTTCTAAAACCATTATTACATGCATGACTATAATGTAGATTATTTTCTAGATACATTAAAATAGTTACTTGTACCTGACAAAATATAACAGTGTTTGTTTGTTTTTGTTTTTTTTAGTATGCACGTATGGCCATGGAAGCTAAAACAGAAACCGCACATCTGGTCTCATCAGAAAACTAAGTTGACACTTACTTGAAATAACTGCATTTTGATGGATAATTAAATATGAACAAATATATTGTACATAAAAATCTTAATGTTAATTTGCCTTTTGATGATGGCTTTGTTATACATAAATGTAATTGCATCCTAATTGTAGTACTATTATTTCTTGAGTTAACTCTGAAAAATATTGCATAATGACTGTATTCTAAACACCTCAACGTGGTATTCCACCCAAACGTATAACTGCCACCTATACGTTTCCTCCTCCCTGGGGGGCGTCAGCGACCCATTTTTGACATGTCCCTTTACCCACTTCCGGAGACTAGGCTGCAGCCCGATCTCCTAGAAGTCCAGCCCCCCCCCCCCCCCCCTCCTTCCCCTGACCACCGGGCCGAATTAGAAATCACAGGACGCTTTGCACATGCCCAGTAGGGGACCAGCTAAGAAAGCCGGCAGCAGCCCCCAGTAGTCAACCCCAAGATCGGCTAGGGTGTGTCAGGAAAATGTTAAGCTTCTCCCTATAAGCATGTTATTTCTTTGTGCTTAAAAGCACAAATACAGCTCTTATATAATGCCAGGAAATCATGCTCGTTTATCTCTCAAAGTAATGCAAACAGATGCTGGTATCGCCTGGAGCTCAGTATAATCCTGAACAAAATAGCCAGGCTGCTGTTATTTATACTAAACACCTGGATAATAAGAGGTTGGTGGCTTTAGAATCAGCCAATCAGACACGTGTATTCTTTCAAAAGAACCAATAACACACATGTATATATTAAAATAGAAATGCAGTAGTGACATGTGCAAAACCATGAGGCAAGCACATGGTTCTGAACACGATTGTGTGCACATTCCCACTGCTGCCAATGATGTGAGCCGTACTCCATTATAGCCCAGTGGGGCATAATTTTGTATGAGTATGTTGTGCTTCCCAAGAACGCAGATCTGCCTACTTAGGAGTTTAAATGCGATCGCCATGGAGTGGCCAGTCACTTGGTGATGCATAAACAAACATCCTTAAAAGAGCAAACAGATCAGCCGTGTCCATGGGAAGGTTTCCACATCCAATGGTTTTCCACCAGCGTCTGTGCGCATACCCTTGCATGAGTGTATTACAGCAAAACAGACACTGGGGGGCATATGACAAAATACATTAATAAAAATTTCCACAACAGGTGCCAACGTTGCGTTCTCCCTGGACAGGTAAGTGCCTTAATAAACGTCAGCAGCTACAGTATTTGCTGACTTTTAAGTTTTTTTCACCCAGGCTAGACCTCCTCTTTAACTCTAAAGGCCAAAATCCGCTTACAATTATATTGGGCATAACAAATCTTTATCTCCAGATGCTTTATGTGCATAAGTAAGAAGTTTGCCAAAAATTCACCTGGCATGGATTCGATTTAGGGAAAATAGAACCATACAGTCTTCACAAGTAAGGATGGGCTGAACACCCCCCAGTTCGGTTCGCACCAGAACATCTCAAACAGGCACAAAGTTCTACCGAACTCTGCAAGTAGGGGAGGTTTTTTGGGACTTTAAATGAAGCCTGGATACGTGCCTCCATCCCAGTAATTTGATACGTAAAAGAAGGGGAGTTTGGGACTTTAAATGAAGCACTTGGATAGTGGAGGTGAGTTTTAACCATATTTAGATGTTTATTGATTGTTCAGTAGAAAACCGTAAATTATAATAATAGGACTAACGTGAATGTGTATATGGGAGTATAGGTGCATGGGTTAAGGTGAGTGAGGAAATTAAGAATGTGGTGTGTATAGATCATGATGGACAGGAGGGAATGATAAAATTATCCATGAACAAAAGTGTGAAGGTGTGAATAAGAAGAAGGAAAGAGTTTTTACCTAAACATCGCTCCAAAGACAACACCAGCAAACCAAGAGGCTGGTGTGTACAAACCCCATGCAGAGACCAGCAGCAACACACAGCTGGCTGTGAGTGGGGTTTAAGTATGCCGCCAACGCCGTGCGCGTGAGACGCAGGGGGAGGGGCCACACCTAACCTGGATTGACAACTAGCGACAGGCGTGGCGCCCCCTCCCAATGGAAGCACGGAGAAGGAAATACCAAACGTCGATGCGATGACGTCAGAAACTGACGTCACACGCGCGGCGCAGGCTGCGTGGCGCCGATGCGCAAAGTGGAATCCACCCGAACATCCCGATCAAAAATGATAGGGGAGGAGGGGAGGATCCGCTGGCGCATGCAGTTCCCACAAGGAAGCAAAAGAGCCCAGCAACGCCCAAACGCCCAACCGCCCCACACAAAACAACACAGGCCGGCCAGTGAGCGTGTAGTGGACCCTAATAGCTAGACATTCATGTGGGCACCTATACAGTGTTGGTAAATGCTGACAATCTATAGAATGAAATAGAAATTTGTAGGTACACATAGATAAAAATCTGGAAGTATCAACAATATATAGACATACCTCACACAGGGAGGGTAGGGGAACACTACCAATCCCATATATCCAAATGCTTCCATCCCGATATATATGCAAGTAGGGGAGGTTTTTTGGGACTTTAAATGAAGCCTGGATACGTGCTTCCATCGCAGTAATTTGATACGTAAAAGAAGGGGAGTTTGGGACTTTAAATGAAGCATTTGGATAGTGGAGGTGAGTTTTAACCATATTTAGATGTTTATTGATTGTTCAGTAGAAAACCATAAATTATAATAATAGGACAAATTCATAATATATATTGGCATCAATACAATAAAAACACAATATATAGTATCCACATAACAACACTTGACAATGGTAATTGCAATGAATGAACGAAGTGGCATGGTGGTGCCCATGACAGCAAGCCCGACAAGTGTACCCACATGGTAAGTAAGCATCCACTGAAAATAGTTGATATATAATTAAATAATCAATTCATAACAAAATAAATAAGATTCCGTATAAAATATAACTGGGACATCAAATCAAAAGCTCGACGCGTTTCGTGGGTGTCTCCCCACTCATCAGGAGCTGATGTTATCACAGAATTCCTATAGAGTAAAGTAAAAAATATAAAAATAATGTACCATCCATATTAATAAGGATTTGATACATGTAGATGGTTTGGCCAGGGCAAACTCACCAGTCCGGACGGCAAGCGCTGCGCGTGGCGGTGGATGCTGGGCGGGCCAGGAACATACTCCCTCCACGGGAACTGAGGCGGCATAAAGATGGATGCGATATCGGGAAAAACAGAGAGAAGCACCAGCGTAAGAGGGTGTATCCAAAGGTGGGAAGTGTAGTGATGGTTGAAACCAATATATCTAAGGGCAAAAATGTTGATTATAGGTATACTCAATGAAATAATGTAGTAACGAGGGAATTAAAATTAATACTGAACCCCAAAGAAACCCATAAAAGTGATGAACAAATAACCAAATGGTGCTATGTTGTAGGTATATGGAAATAAATATCATCTTGTATGATGTGCAGATTGGAGGGAATAACGTGAATGTGAATATGGGAGTGTAGGTGCATGGATTAAGGTGAGTGAGGAAAATTAAGAATGTGGTGTGTATAGATCATGATGGACAGGAGGGAATGATAAAATTACCCATGAACAAAAGTGTGAAGGTGTGAATAAGAAGAAGGAAAGAGTTTTTACCTAAACATCGCTCCAAAGACAACACCAGCAAACCAAGAGGCTGGTGTGTACAAACCCCATGCAGAGACCAGCAGCAACACGCAGCTGGCTCTGAGTGGGGTTTAAGTATGCCGCCAACGCCGCGCACGTGAGACGCAGGGGGAGGGGCCACACCTAACCTGGATTGACAACCAGCGACAGGCGTGCCGTCCCCTCCCAATGGAAGCACGGAGAAGGAAATACCAAACATCGACGCGATGACGTCAGAAACTGACGTCACACGTGCGGCGTAGGCTGCGTGGCACCAATGCGCAAAGTGGAATCCACCCGAACATCCCGATCAAAAATGATAGGGGAGGAGGGGAGGATCGGCTTGCGCATCGCAGTTCCCACAAGGAAGCAAAAGAGCCCAGCAATGCCCAAACGCCCAACCGCCCCACACAAAACAACACCGGCCGGCCAGTGAGCGTGCAGTGGACCCTAATAGCTAGACATTCATGTGGGCCCCTATACAGTGTCCGTAAATGCTGACAATCTATAGAATGAAATAGAAATATGTAGGTACACATAGATAAAAATCTGGAAGTATCAACAATATATAGACATACTTCACACAGGGAGGGTAGGGGAACACTACCAATCTCATATATCCAAATGCTTCCATCCCGATATATA
This sequence comes from Lithobates pipiens, assembly GCF_037356315.1. Lineage (NCBI taxonomy): Eukaryota > Metazoa > Chordata > Amphibia > Anura > Ranidae > Lithobates > Lithobates pipiens. The sequence continues at coordinate 84,006,245 of NW_027507686.1, read as the reverse complement.
TGCAAGTAGGGGAGGTTTTTTGGGACTTTAAATGAAGCCTGGATACGTGCCTCCATCCCAGTTATTTTGATATGTAAAAGAAGGGGAGTTTGGGACTTTAAATGAAGCACTTGGATAGTGGAGGTGAGTTTTAACCATATTTAGATGTTTGATTGTTCAGTAGAAAACCATAAATTATAATAATAGGACAAATTCATAATATATATTGGCATCAATACAATAAAACACAATATATAGTATCCACATAACACTTGACAATGGTAATTGCAATGAATGAACGAAGTGGCATGGTGGTGCCCATGACAGCAAGCCCGACATCGACAAGTGTAGTTGATATATAATTAAATAATCAATTCATAACAAAATAAATAAGATTCCATATAAAATATAACTGGGACATCAAATCAAAAGCTTTACGCGTTTCGTGGGTGTCTCCCCACTCATCAGGAGCTGATGTTATCACAAAATTCCTATAGAGTAAAGTAAAAAATATAAAAATAATGTACCAACCATATTAATAAGGATTTGATACATGTAGATGGTTTGGCCAGGGCAAACTCACCAGTCCAGACGGCAAGCGCTGCGCATGGCAGTGGATGCTGGGCGGGCCAGGAACATACTCCCTCCACGGGAACTGAGGCGGCATAAAGATGGATGCGATATCGGGCAAAACAGAGAGAAGCACCAGCGTAAAAGGGTGTATCCAAAGGTGGAAAGTGTAGTGATGGTTGAAACCAATATATCTAAGGGCAAAAATGTTGATTATAGGTATTCTCAATGAAATAATGTAGTAACAAGGGAATTAAAATGAATACTGAACCACAAAGAAACCCATAAAAGTGATGAACAAATAACCAAATGGTGCTATGTTGTAGGTATATGGAAATAAATATCATCTTGTATGATGTGCAGATTGGAGGGATTAACGTGAATGTGTACATGGGAGTATAGGTGCATGGGTTAAGGTGAGTGAGGAAAATTAAGAATGTGGTGTGTATAGATCATGATGGACAGGAGGGAATGATAAAATTACCCATGAACAAAAGTGTGAAGGTGTGAATAAGAAGAAGGAAAGAGTTTTTACCTAAACATCGATCCGAAGACAACACCAGGAAACCAAGAGGCTGGTGTGTACAAACCCCATGCAGAGACCAGCTGCAACACACAGCTGGCTCTGAGTGGGGTTTAAGTATGCCGCCAACGCCACGCACGTGAGACGCAGGGGGAGGGGCCAAACCTAACCTGGATTGACAACCAGCGACAGGCGTGCCGTGCCCTCCCAATGGAAGCACGGAGAAGGAAATACCAAACGTCGACGCGATGACGTCAGAAACTGACGTCACACGCGCGGCGTAGGCTGCGTGGCGCCGATGCGCAAAGTGGAATCCACCCGAACATCCCGATCAAAAATGATAGGGGAGGTGGGGAGGATCTGCTGGCGCATCGCAGTTCCCACAAGGAAGCAAAAGAGCCCAGCAACGCCGAAACGCCCAACCGCCCCACACAAAACGACACCGGCCGGCCAGTGAGCGTGCAGTGGACCCTAATAGCTAGACATTCATGTGGGCACCTATACAGTGTCGGTAAATGCTGACAATCTATAGAATGAAATAGAAATTTGTAGGTACACATAGATAAAAATCTGGAAGTATCAACAATATATAGACATACCTCACACAGGGAGGGTAGGGGAACACTACCAATCCCATATATCCAAATGCTTCCATCCCGATATATATGCAAGTAGGGGAGGTTTTTTGGGACTTTAAATTAAGCCTGGATACGTGCCTCCATCCCAGTAATTTGATACGTAAAAGAAGGGGAGTTTGGGACTTTAAATGAAGCACTTGGATAGTGGAGGTGAGTTTTAACCATATTTAGATGTTTATTGATTGTTCAGTAGAAAACCATAAATTATAATAATAGGACAAATTCATAATATATATAGGCATCAATACAATAAAAACACAATATATAGTATCCACATCACAACACTTGACAATGGTAATTGCAATGAATGAACGAAGTGGCATGGTGGTGCCCATGACAGCAAGCCCGACATCGACAAGTGTACCCACATGGTAAGTAAGCATCCACTGAAAATAGTTGATATATAATTAAATAATCAATTCATAACAAAATAAATAAGATTCCGTATAAAATATAACTGGGACATCAAATCAAAAGCTCGAGGCATTTCGTGGGTGTCTCCCCACTCATCAGGAGCTGATGTTATCACAGAATTCCTATAGAGTAAAGTAAAAAATATAAAAATAATGTACCAACCATATTAATAGGGATTTGATACATGTAGATGGTTTGGCCAGGGCAAACTCACCAGTCCGGACGGCAAGCGCTGCGCGTGGCAGTGAATGCTGGGCGGGCCAGGAACATACTCCCTCCACGGGAACTGAGGCGGCATAAAGATGGATGCGATATCGGGCAAAACAGAGAGAAGCACCAGCGTAAGAGGGTGTATCCAAAGGTGGGAAGTGTAGTGATGGTTGAAACCAATATATCTAAGGGCAAAAATGTTGATTATAGGTATACTCAATGAAATAATGTAGTAACGAGGGAATTAAAATTAATACTGAACCCCAAAGAAACCCATAAAAGTGATAAACAAATAACCAAATGGTGCTATGTTGTAGGTATATGGAAATAAATATCATCTTGTATGATGTGCAGATTGGAGGGAATAACGTGAATGTGTATATGGGAGTATAGGTGCATGGGTTAAGGTGAGTGAGGAAAATTAAGAATGTGGTGTGTATAGATCATGATGGACAGGAGGGAATGATAAAATTACCCATGAACAAAAGTGTGAAGGTGTGAATAAGAAGAAGGAAAGAGTTTTTACCTAAACATCACTTCAAAGACAACACCAGCAAACCAAGAGGCTGGTGTGTACAAACCCCATGCAGAGACCAGCGGCAACACACAGCTGGCTGTGAGTGGGGTTTAAGTATGCCGCCAACGCCGCGCACGTGAGACGCAGGGGGAGGGGCCACACCTAACCTGGATTGACAACCAATGACAGGCGTGCCGCCCCCTTCCAATGGAAGCACGGAGAAGGAAATACCAAACGTCGACGCAATGACATCAGAAACTGACGTCACACGCGCGGCGCAGGCTGCGTGGCGCCGATGCGTAAAGTGGAATCCACCCGAACACTCTGTTTTGCCCGATATTGCATCCATCTTTATGTTCCCGTGGAGGGAGTATGTTCCTGGCCGCCCAGCATCCACCGCCACGCGCAGCGCTTGCCGTCCGGACTGGTGAGTTTGCCCTGGCCAAACCATCTACATGTATCTAATCCCTATTAATAAAACACAATATATAGTATCCACATCACAACACTTGACAATGGTAATTGCAATGAATGAACGAAGTGGCATGGTGGTGCCCATGACAGCAAGCCCGACATCGACAAGTGTACCCACATGGTAAGTAAGCATCCACTGAAAATAGTTGATATATAATTAAATAATCAATTCATAACAAAATAAATAAGATTCCGTATAAAATATAACTGGGACATCAAATCAAAAGCTCGAGGCGTTTCGTGGGTGTAAATATCGTGCCTGGTGGGTCCCCTTAGCCTGCCTGTAAAGTTGCGCATCTGTGCAAAATAAAGAACATGCTGCAACAATAATGACATTTGGGAAAGGGAAAAAATGACATTTAAACTTGCTTGTGGCTGTAATATATTGCCGGCTCCTAGCAATACAGATGAAGAAAAATGGTGTGTGGTTTCCACAAAATCCATACCAGACCCTTAAAGAGGAAGTAAACCCTGATGGGTTCACTTCCTCTTTGTCTCCCTGCAAAAGTAAAGCATAATGCATAGTAGCCCATTATGTGTCACTTACCTGACACATGAGCCAGCGATGTCCCCTGTAGTCCGGAGCGTCCATCTTCTTCTGGGTATCGCTGCTCCGGCCACTCACAGCACTGGAGCAGTGATGACGTCACTAACACGCATGGGAGCCACCACTAACGGCATATTGCTGTTAGCAGCGGCATGCCACTAACGGCGATGCGCCGTAGACAGCTGTGACTGTCTTTTAGTAAATATCTCCTAAACCGTGTAGGTTTAGGAGATATTTGTTGGACCTACAGATAAGCCTTAATCTAGGCTTACCTGTAGGTCAAAGTGGTTTGTAATGCCGTGTCCACACGATCAGACTATCGTACCTGCCCACACACGTGACTTTTCCGGCGGGATTATCTGCCATACTTTTGAAATGAACGGACTTGCCCACACACACAGAGGAAAGTCCATTCATTTTGAGCGCGGCTCCAGGTAGCCAGGACCAGCGAGTGAATCGTTGCTGGCCCAGTCACCTGGTATGGACTTGAAAGGAAAGCCCTACGCCGAAAAAACGGCGTGGGGTTCCCCCTAGGTCCATATCAGACCCATATCCGAGCACGTAACTTGGCCGGTCAGGAAAGGGGGGTGGGGATGAGCGAGCGCCCCCCCCCCCCCCCAAGCCGTACCAGGCTGCGTGTCCTCAACATGGGGGGTGCTTTGGGGAAGGGGGGGCCGCGCGGCCCCCCACCCCAAAGCACCTTGTCCCCATGTTGATGAGAACAAGGGCCTCTTCCCGACAACCCTGGCCGTTGGTTGTTGGGCTCTGTGGGTGGCTTGTCGGAATCTGGGAGTCCCCTTTAATAAGGGGGCCCCCGGATACTGCCCCCACCCTATATGAATGAGTATGGGGTACAATGTACCCCTGCCCATTCACCTGTGAAAAAAATGTAAATAAAACACAACACACAAGGGTTAAAAATTGTTTATTGCACAGCTCCGGGGGTCTTCTTCCATCTTGGGGGGGGGGGTCTTCCCGCCGGACTCCTCCGCTATCTTCTGCTCTTTTGCTAGCTCTTTTACTAGCGGAGGAGCCTGGCTTTCTTCTTCGCCACCGTCCGGGGGTCTTCTTCCGACTTCGGGGGTCTTGTCCCCCTCTTCGGTTCTTCTTGCCGGGCATCCGCACCGCCTTCTAGCTCTTTTACAGGTGGTGGCCCGATCTTCTGTCGCCGCTGTCTTCGTCGTTGCCCTCTGTTCTTCTCTTCTTGAGCTGTTGCCTCATCGCTGTCTCTGGCCACAATGACAGACACGCGGCGTGCAGCAACTTATATAGGGACATCGCCGGATGATGTCCCCGCCCATTATGATGTCGCAGTCCCAGAGGATGCTTCAAAAGTACGGCGGACTAGCACACACACGGCCGTATTGTCCGCCGGACTGCGAGTCCAGTGGACATATTTCGGTGCAAAACTACTTTCTTAGTCCAAAAAAAGGGGGGAACAAGGGGGACATTGGGACTTTACATGAAGTATGTGGTAGCAAGAGAGTACAAGGTGAACTAACAGGAATTTTATTAATCGTTGCAATTGGATTTACAAGAAATAAATACAATGATAGACAAAGTAATAAACAATACATGATAATGGTAATAGTGATAATAATAGTACAGCATGATAATAACATGAATATCACAAAGTATCATAATAAAACTCCAAAGTTCACCGCAGCAGGATTGAATAAAAGCATATGTAGCATAATGCCTGCAGGACCAAGGTCTTTTTGCATCAATTAGGGTAATGTATAGTAACTAGTGATGGCCGAACGGTTCGCCCGGCGGTCGTTTCGCGGCGAATTTCCGACTTTCGCCGTCCGCGGGTTCGAACGCCTTTTTCCGTCGTTCGCCCCGGCGGACTTACGTGTTTAATGTATACAAGAACTTTAACCTTTCGTGACACGTTTATCATGTGTTACAGGACAACCAATTGAGACATGACAGCTCATGGACACTTGGACATTCCCCCTAACCTATAAATACACCCGATCCGGTGGCCATTTTACATTCTTTCTTCTGTCACTGTAGGGAAAGGATCCTGTGTGGAGTAGGGACAGAGAAAACGCTAGCTATTTGGTACACAAAAGTTCTTTTCAGGACTGGTATAGGTGTTAGGTCAGCAGCCTGAGTTTCTTTTGTCAGTTTAGATAAAGGGACAGAGCGCTGTATGCTGCTATTTTAGGGACAGCTCAGCCAGATTAGTCTTTCTTCATCATCATCATCATCATCATCATTAGCTGTTACTATCAGGTCCACAAAAGAGCTGTTCCAGCTAATCGTTCCAGCCTACTCTTTTTTGCCAATTTGTATAGGGACAGGCAGGAAGCAGTGTGTCAGGCAGTGAGGATAATTTTAAAGACTTGCTGTTACTATTAGTTCCACAAAGGTTCTTTTCAGGACTGGTATCAGTGGTACGGTAATAGGCTTGTACACGTATAATATTCTTTCTTCCAAATATAGAAAGAATATTATACTTGACTGCTGCCCTTCTGCTGCAGTCTGCTAATCATTCACAACTCACTTGTTCCACAAAGCTCTTTATCAGGACTGGTAACTTGGTCTGTCTAGGGTGCTACGGTACATAGGCTTGGGTGCGGTACAGTCTGCTGTTCTGTAAGGACCGCTATCGGTCCACAATACATAGGGTTGCCGTGCACTACTGCTGACCGCTGCCCTATACTGCAGCAGTCCTTCATTGGTATAGGGACTGACGTACAGTCTGCTAATCACTAACACACAACCTGCTTGGTCCACAAAAGTTCTTATAAGGACTGGTAACTTGGTATAGGGTGCTACGGTACATAGGCTTGAGTGCGGTACAGTCTGCTGTTCTGTAAGGACCGCTATCGGTCCACAATACATAGGGTTGCCGTGCACTACTGCTGACCGCTGCCCTATACTGCAGCAGTCCTTCATTGGTATAGGGACTGACGTACAGTCTGCTAATCACTAACACACAACCTGCTTGTTCCACAAAAGTTCTTATAAGGACTGGTAACTTGGTATAGGGTGCTACGGTACATAGGCTTGAGTGCGGTACAGTCTGCTGTTCTGTAAGGACCGCTATCGGTCCACAATAGATAGGGTTGACGTGCACCACTGCTGACCGCTGCCCTATACTGCAGCAGTCCTTCAGCGGTATAGGGACTGACGTACAGTCTGCTAAACACTAATACACAACCTGCTTGGTCCACAAAAGTTCTTATAAGGACTGGTAACTTGGTATAGGGTGCTACGGTACATAGGCTTGAGTGCGGTACAGTCTGCTGTTCTGTAAGGACCGCTATCGGTCCACAATAGATAGGGTTGACGTGCACCACTGCTGACCGCTGCCCTATACTGCAGCAGTCCTTCAGCGGTATAGGGACTGACGTACAGTCTGCTAAACACTAATACACAACCTGCTTGGTCCACAAAAGTTCTTATAAGGACTGGTAACTTGGTATAGGGTGCTACGGTACATAGGCTTGAGTGCGGTACAGTCTGCTGTTCTGTAAGGACCGCTATCGGTCCACAATAGATAGGGTTGACGTGCACCACTGCTGACCGCTGCCCTATACTGCAGCAGTCCTTCAGCGGTATAGGGACTGACGCACAGTCTGCTAAACACTAACACACAACCTGCTTGGTCCACAAAAGTTTTTATAAGGACTGGTAACTTGGTATAGGGTGCTACGGTACATAGGCCTGAGTGCGTTACAGTCTGCTGTTCTGTAAGGACCGCTATCGGTCCACAATACATAGGGTTGCCGTGCACTACTGCTGACCGCTGCCCTATACTGCAGCAGTCCTTCATTGGTATAGGGACTGACGTACAGTCTGCTAATCACTAACACACAACCTGCTTGGTCCACAAAAGTTCTTATAAGGACTGGTAACTTGGTATAGGGTGCTACGGTACATAGGCCTGAGTGCGTTACAGTCTGCTGTTCTGTAAGGACCGCTATCGGTCCACAATACATAGGGTTGACGTGCACCACTGCTGACCGCTGCCCTATACTGCAGCAGTCCTTCAGCGGTATAGGGACTGACGTACAGTCTGCTAAACACTAATACACAACCTGCTTGGTCCACAAAAGTTCTTATAAGGACTGGTAACTTGGTATAGGGTGCTACGGTACATAGGCTTGAGTGCGGTACAGTCTGCTGTTCTGTAAGGACCGCTATCGGTCCACAATACATAGGGTTGCCGTGCACTACTGCTGACCGCTGCCCTATACTGCAGCAGTCCTTCATTGGTATAGGGACTGACGTACAGTCTGCTAATCACTAACACACAACCTGCTTGTTCCACAAAAGTTCTTATAAGGACTGGTAACTTGGTATAGGGTGCTACGGTACATAGGCTTGAGTGCGGTACAGTCTGCTGTTCTGTAAGGACCGCTATCGGTCCACAATAGATAGGGTTGACGTGCACCACTGCTGACCGCTGCCCTATACTGCAGCAGTCCTTCAGCGGTATAGGGACTGACGTACAGTCTGCTAAACACTAATACACAACCTGCTTGGTCCACAAAAGTTCTTATAAGGACTGGTAACTTGGTATAGGGTGCTACGGTACATAGGCTTGAGTGCGGTACAGTCTGCTGTTCTGTAAGGACCGCTATCGGTCCACAATAGATAGGGTTGACGTGCACCACTGCTGACCGCTGCCCTATACTGCAGCAGTCCTTCAGCGGTATAGGGACTGACGTACAGTCTGCTAAACACTAATACACAACCTGCTTGGTCCACAAAAGTTCTTATAAGGACTGGTAACTTGGTATAGGGTGCTACGGTACATAGGCTTGAGTGCGGTACAGTCTGCTGTTCTGTAAGGACCGCTATCGGTCCACAATAGATAGGGTTGACGTGCACCACTGCTGACCGCTCACCTATACTGCAGCAGTCCTTCAGCGGTATAGGGACTAAGAGTTTTGTCACAGGGTCATTTAAAAAATGACATGCAGAGGAAGAGGCAGGCCCTTCCGCAGGGGTGGTAGGGGTAGGGCAGGAGCAACAGGCTTGAGCCAAAGTGGGAAGTTGCAGAAGGTGCGTTCAATTACTTTAAAGGATGCACCAGACTTGGTTGAGTGGCTCGCTCAGCCTTACTCTTCTGCACCCTCCTCATCCTCTCGATCTGCACCCTCTTCTTCACTCTCTGCTATGTGCACCCCCAAAGACACTACCACCAACAACACGACCACCACCACCACCACCACATACCTTCCGCTTGAGTCACTGGAATTATTTTCCGATCCATATCAAGAGGACATTTCTGATGCGCAGCCACTCTTGGTATTGGATCAGGAAGAGGAGGTAGCAACAAGCGCTACTCAGCAGTCTGACGCCAGTACCCAGATCAGCCCAAGGAGGAGGTTGGTCCCCGGTGTTGCTGCCTACTCTACTTATAGCGGTGGGGAAGGTGACGTTGATGATGACGTGTCTAGTGATGTCACGTGGGTGCCCACAAGAGAGGAAGAGGAGGGGAGTTCAGAGGGAGATATGGACCAGCAGATAGGGAGGAGAAGCAGCAATGACTTACATTGCACAGCAGGGACAAAGCAGACTGCAAATGTATCAGGAGCGAGTCATCGACCATGTACGGTCACATCTGGCGCTCCCAGGACACCGGCACATGGCTCCGCAGTGTGGGCTTTTTTTAACGTGTCCGCTGCTGACAATAGCGTTGCCATCTGCAATCTTTGCAGTCAACGCGTTAGTCGCGGTAAGCCCAATACTCACCTAGGGACGACCGCCTTAAGAAGGCACATGAGCAGCCATCACCGAGCCCAGTGGGAGCAACGGAACACACAAAGCCACACTGCAGGCTCTCACCGTCCAGCCTCGTCTTCTACTTCTCCTTCTCCTCTCTCCTCACAATTGTCCTCCACTCCACCTTCCATCACGCCAAGCTCACATTTTTCTGCAAAAAGGCAGGCTTCCGTGGGCCTAATGTTTGAGCGTAAAAAAATGATGACGCCGGATAACCCTCTTGCCCAACGGTTGGCGGCTGGCTTGTCAGAACTCATAGCCCGCCAACTACTGCCATATAAACTGGTGGACTCGGAGGCCTTTCGCAAATTTGTGGCCATTGGAACACCACAATGGAAGGTCCCAGGAAGGAAGTATTTCTCAGAGAAGGGCATCCCAGAGCTATATGGCCATGTTCAGCGGCAAGTGAATGTATCTCTGGCACACAGTGTCGGTGCCAAGATACATCTGACCACAGACACGTGGTCTAGCAAACACGGGCAGGGAAGGTATATCAGTTTTACTGCCCACTGGGTGAACCTTCTGACGGCCGTCAAGCATGTAACCCGTGGCACCCGTGTAGATTTGGTTTTACCGCCACGGATTGCATGCAGGCCTGACTCTTCTTCTCCTCCTCCTACTCCATCCTCCTCCCTCTCCTCCTCAGCTGCCTCCTCCTTTTCCGCTGCTAGCGTCTCTTCCACTGCACCGCCCAAGCTCCCCAGAACCTATTCCACATGCCAGGTGAGACGTTGCCATGCCGTGCTGCGTCTGTTGTGCCTGGAAGCAAAGAGCCACACTGGCCCGGCACTCCTTTCAGCTTTGCGTTCACAGGCAGATGAGTGGCTAACACCGCTCAATTTGACAGTTGGTAAAGTGGTGTGTGACAACGGTGCCAATCTGCTTAGCGCATTGAAACAGGGCTAAATCACGCACGTGCCGTGCATGGCACACGTCTTAAACTTGGTCGTGCAGCGATTCCTTGTCAAATACCCTGGGGTCCAGGACATCTTGCGGCAGGCAAGGAAAATCTCGGCCCATTTCAGAAGATCTTACACGGCCATGGCTCGCCTTGCTGACATTCAGCGGCGACACCATCTGCCGGTCAGACGTCTTATTTGCGATTGCCCGACGCGATGGAACTCAACCTTCTATATGCTTGATAGGCTGCTCCAGCAGAAACGTGCAGTTAACGTCTACCTGTATGAACTCTGCGAAAGAAACGGTTCTGGGGAGCTGGGTTTTTTTTCACCGCGCCAGTGGCTGCTCATGCGCGACACATGCAGACTTCTGCGGCCATTTGAGGAGATCACCAAACTGGTCAGTCGCAGCCATGGCGCCATCAGTGACATGGTACCTTATGCCTTCTTTCTGGAGCGTGCATTGCGTCGTGTCATTGATCAGGCTGTGGAGGAGCAGGAGCGGGAAGATGAGGAAGTCGCAATGCTGGATGAATTCCCAGGGGGGGCTACTCTATCTGAGACAAGTCAACAACAGGAGTCTGATGAGGAGTCAGAGGAGGATGGTGCCGGGGCGGATGAGCAGGAGCAAGAAGAGCATGCTTTAAACCTTTCTGGGATCCCTGTTGTGCGAGGATGGGGAGAGGAGAATGAAGAGGACGACATTATCCTGGATGATGAGCAGGAGCCAGGCCACCACACCGCTTCCACTTTAGTGCAAATGGGGGCCTTCATGCTCCAGTGTTTTAATAGGGACCCCCGTATAAAAAGCATGAGGGTCAAGGACCAGTACTGGGTGGCAACGTACTTAGACCCCCGGTACAAACACAAAATGGCGGAAATGTTACCGCCGTCGCAGAGGGCTGTCAGAATGCAGCACTTCCAGGCCTTGCTTCGAGAAATGCTGCATTCTGCTTTTGCGTGCGCTGGCAGAGGAGCAATTCCCACTCCCAGAGAAGGATTTGCGGGTACCAATCCAACAGCGCCTGCAAGAAGAGGCCGGTTTGAAGATGTGTTGGTGACTTCGGATATGAGGTCATTCTTTCAGCCGACCCATCGACAGGTGTCATCCGGATCCAGCATCAGGGAACGCCTAGACCGTCAGGTGTCCGACTACATTGGGTTAACGGCCGATGTGGACGCTCTGAGGAGTGATGAACCCCTAGACTACTGGGTGGGCAGGCTTGACCTCTGGCCAGAGCTTGCCCAATTTGCAATCGAACTGTTGGCTTGCCCCTCATCCAGTGTCCTGTCCGAAAGGACGTTCAGCGCAGCAGGGGGGATTGTGACCGATAAGCGTACTCGCCTAGCTCACCACAGTGTTAACTACCTCACATTTCTAAAAATGAATGAGGCATGGATCTCGGAGGAATTCAACACATGTGATCAGTAGACCATGTATATGTCTATAAACAATTTTTGGAATCAAGCACACAGACCTTCTTAATTCATTTGGCTCACTTCCCTGACCCAAAAAAGCACACCGTACTATATGCCCCTACCCTCCTCTTTGAAGAGGTTGAGCGGTGTCATATTTCTACTGGGGCTGCTTATTATGAGGGGTTCCCACCATCCCTGTGCTGTGCTGACTTCCTCCTGGGTGTTCTTATTATGAGGGGCTCCCACCATCCCTGTGCTGTGCTGACTTCCTCCTGGGGGTTCTTATTATGAGGGGATCACACCATCCCTGTGCTGTGCTGACTTCCTCCTGGGGCTGCTTACGGTGCTGCTGTCAGCGCTGTATGTCACGGAGCTGCTGTCAGCGCTGTATGTCACGGAGCTGCTGTCAGCGCTGTATGTCACGGAGCTGCTGTCAGCGCTGTATGTCACGGAGCTGCTGTCAGCGCTGTATGTCACGGAGCTGCTGTCAGCGCTGTATGTCACGGAGCTGCTGTCAGCGCTGTATGTCACGGAGCTGCTGTCAGCGCTGTATGTCACGGAGCTGCTGTCAGCGCTGTATGTCACGGAGCTGCTGTCAGCGCTGTATGTCACGGAGCTGCTGTCAGCGCTGTATGTCACGGAGCTGCTGTCAGCGCTGTATGTCACGGAGCTGCTGTCAGCGCTGTATGTCACGGAGCTGCTGTCAGCGCTGTATGTCACGGAGCTGCTGTCAGCGCTGTATGTCACGGTGCTGCTGTCAGCGCTGTATGTCACGGAGCTGCTGTCAGCGCTGTATGTCACGGAGCTGCTGTCAGCGCTGTATGTCACGGTGCTGCTGTCAGCGCTGTATGTCACGGAGCTGCTGTCAGCGCTGTATGTCACGGAGCTGCTGTCAGCGCTGTATGTCACGGAGCTGCTGTCAGCGCTGTATGTCACGGAGCTGCTGTCAGCGCTGTATGTCACGGAGCTGCTGTCAGCGCTGTATGTCACGGAGCTGCTGTCAGCGCTGTATGTCACGGAGCTGCTGTCAGCGCTGTATGTCACGGTGCTGCTGTCAGCGCTGTATGTCACGGAGCTGCTGTCAGCGCTGTATGTCACGGAGCTGCTGTCAGTGCTGTATGTCACGGAGCTGCTGTCAGCGCTGTATGTCACGGAGCTGCTGTCAGCGCTGTATGTCACGGTGCTGCTGTCAGCGCTGTATGTCACGGAGCTGCTGTCAGCGCTGTATGTCACGGAGCTGCTGTCAGTGCTGTATGTCACGGAGCTGCTGTCAGCGCTGTATGTCACGGAGCTGCTGTCAGCGCTGTATGTCACGGAGCTGCTGTCAGCGCTGTATGTCACGGTGCTGCTGTCAGCGCTGTATGTCACGGAGCTGCTGTCAGCGCTGTATGTCACGGAGCTGCTGTCAGCGCTGTATGTCACGGAGATGCTGTCAGCGCTGTATGTCACGGAGCTGCTGTCAGCGCTGTATGTCACGGAGCTGCTGTCAGCGCTGTATGTCACGGTGCTGATGTCAGTGCTCTGTATTACGGTGCTGCTGTCAGTGCTCTGTATCTCCTGCACCCTCTTGTTTGCCTACCCTGGTCCCTGACCTTCCCTCTCCTCCATTGCCTTCATTAGCTCCATAGTCCTGAATTGTCAGAACAATTTCCCAAATAAAAAAAAAATGCTTGTAGTTATCGATCCCAAATTCACCTCATACATGTATTATGCTATTGTCCAGGTGGTGGGACTACGTGCTACCCCCTAATAATTACCCCGTGGCCGCAAATTCGACCTAAAGGTTTGCGAAATTCGCCTCCCATTGAAGTCAATGGAGCCCGCGGCGAACGGTCGTTTTCGCGAACGTTTGTGTCCGTTCGCGTTTCGCGTTCGCGAAACGTCCCGTCGGAAGTTCGTCCATCACTAATAGTAACGTCAGAATCTGAATGTATTCAAAAGAAGCATGCTGTACTATTATTATCACTATTACCATTATCATGTATTGTTTATTACTTTGTCTATCATTGTATTTATTTCTTGTAAATCCAATTGCAACCATTAATAAAATTCCTATTAGTTCACCTTGTACTCTCTTGCTACCACATACTTCATGTAAAGTTCCAATGTCCCCCTTGTCCCCCCCCTTTTTTTTAATACAATAGGGATGGAAACGCATGACCTTACCAGGCCATAGTTTAATTTAAAGTCCCGTGGGATGGAAGCACATGAACTTACCAGGCCACAGCTTCGTTAAAAGTCCCAATTAATGTCCATTATGCATTACTTTCTTAGTCCGCCAGACTTTTGGGTAAAAAAAAGTCCGCTGGAGCCCACACCGGATTGTTTGATCGTGTGTACGCGGCATTAGGGTTTACAACCACTTTAAGTAATAGTAATAACTAATATAAGTAATAACCACAGGAAATCGTTTTTAACAAGTCCTTTATTAAAAAAATGAAAATAAAAACAATTGGTGCCCCTTGATGTAATCTATTGTCAATCACAACGCCTACAATAATAGAAACGTCAGGAACGTCCTTCAGAAGGAGGGGAATCACGTGTGCCCACGCAGCGGTGCAATCCAGATGCGCTCGTGTCACCCGGACACGGCGCATCTCGGATCGGTAGGAGGGCTCTGTGATTGGACACGGCCGTCATGTGATCAGGAGGGCCAAACAGGCGGTTGCTAGGCAATTGGCTCCTCCTCTCCTCACGGAAGTCATCGCTGAGGAGAGGAGAGCAGATCGCTGCAGCGGGCTGGTGATCAGTGAGCATGAACTGTTTTTACAGCTTTTTACTCGTTGATCACTAGTCTAGTGTAAACCTACAGTGTAAACACACATGTCCCCAAAATACACACGTCACCACACAAGTCCCCAAAATACACATGTCACCACACATGTCCCCAAATAATAAAAAGACATGTCCCAATGATTATCTGCACACATATGTACGTGATCATTTGTGTACATATGTCCGTGATCACACAAACCAATTATTATACATTTAACGGAATTTTTTTTACCAAAAACATGTAGCAGAATACATTTTGGCTTAAATTTATGACAAAATTAGATTTTATTGGATTTCTTTTAAAATAGAAAAAAAAGAAAATATTGTTTTTTTTTTTGCAAATTTCCGCTTTTTTTGCACTTATATCGCAAACAATAAAAAACGGAGTCTTGAATAAATACCACCAAAATAAAGCTCTATTTGTGCGAACAAAATTATAAATATTTCATTTGGATACAGTGTAGCATGAACACGCAATTGTCATTGAAAGCTGAAAATTGGGCTGGGAAGGAAGGGGGCGAAAGTGCCCTGTATTGTAGTGGTTAAAAAAATAAGTGTTCCTCAATGTAATCCATGATGACAGCAGGTGTGTGTTTTTTTTTTTTTCTTCTATTTTTGCGGGTGGCGTGATGGACTATAGATTCCATCTTTGAGTAACAAAGCTAATAAAGGGTCTGGAGGATATTAGTTATTTAGTTATAAAGACATGTTTTGCAAGAACTGAACTTATTCTCTCTGCAGAAGATGCCTGAGAGGGGGTATGATTTCAATTTACAAATATCATACTGGTGACCACACTAGGGATAAAACTTTTTCTTGAAAGGGAGTTTAATAAGACACGTGGCCATGCATTAAAATTGGAAGAAAAGAGGTTTAACCTTAAACTGCATAGAGGGTTCTTTACTGTAAAAGCCTCAAGGGTGTGGAATCCCCTTCCACAGGGGGGTGGCTTCAGCAGGGGCCATCGATTAGGTTAAAAAAAACTATTAGATAAGCACCATGACTGCAGCATACAAGGATATACAATTTAATACCGACCAAATAATCACACACATAGGTTGGACTTTATGGACTTGTCTTTTTTCAACCTCATCTACCATGTAACATCAAGGGACACTTTTTTTTTTTTCTATTTTAATAATGACTTGTCAAAAACTGTTTCTTGTGGTTACTTTTTGACGCTTTTTTATTTTTGGTGAATGGGTATGGATATGATGTACCAGATACCCATTCACATTGGGGGCATTGGGCAGGATCTGGGGGCCTTGTTAAAGGGGGCTTCCAGATTTCGATAAGACCTCTGCCAGCAGATCCCAACAACCACAGCAAGGGTTGGCGGGAAGAGGCCCTTGTCCACATCAACACGTGGGCAAGGTAATCACCCTCACCCGTGTTGAGGACAAGCGGCCTAGTATGGAGGGGGGTGCTCACTTGTTTCCCCCCTTCCCTGGCCTGCCAGGCTGCATGCTCAGATAAAGGTCTGGTATGGATTTTGGGGGGACCCCATGCCATTTTTTTTTTTAATTGGTGTGGAGTTCCCCTATAAAGCTATGCCAGAACCAAAGGGCCTGGTATGGACTTTGGGGGGAACCTGCGTTGTGTTTTTTTCTTAATTCTGTCATGGGATCCCCTTAGCCACTTCAATACAGGGCACATTTACCCCCTTCCTGCCCAAACCAACATTCAGCTTTCAGTGCTTTCATTTTTTGAATGACAATACTTAGTCGTGCAAAACTGTACCCAAACACAATTTTTATCTTTTTTTTTTTCACACAAATAGAGCTTTCTTTATTTTTTTATTTTTTGGAATCGAAATTAAAAGAATGAAAATCTAATTTGGGCCAAAATGTATACTGCTACATTTCTTTGTTAAAAATAACCCACATTAGTGGATATTATTTGGGCTGTGTGAAAGTTAGTTTACAAGCTCTGGTGCAAATCATTTGCATATTTGCTCACACCTGCTGTACTGACGGTCTATGTCAATTCTTGAGGCCCTGGAATGTCAGGACAGTACAAATACCCCCAAAATGACCCATTTCTGGAAAGTAGACAGTCCAAGGTGTTTAGTAAGAGGCATGATAAGTTAAAGCCTTTATTTTTATTTTTATTTTTTACTCAATTGTCATTTATTTCTCACACACAGCATATGCATACTTCCAATAACACCCCAAAATACATTCTGCTACTCCTGAGTATGGCGATACCCCAACATATATTCTATGAGGCATGGGCTGCAGATAGATACTTGGGTAGTCTAATAGGCTGGAAACATGTACTTGCGTACTCTGAGGCTGCAGGAGGGAGGGCGTGTTCTTTCTGGCATAATTTTACAATGCGCCGTTAGGCAAGTGGTCAAAATCCATACAATTCCCAAAGGTTCCCCCCACACTTTTATTTATATATTTTTTTCCCCCTTAATTTTTTATTTTTTTTTACAATTTTTTATTTTTTTTTTAGATTTAGCTCTTAGCGGGGAAGCCTTAATAACCTATTGACTTCACTGTGTCCTCGACGGGCGAAAATCCCACTAAGTGCCCCGAAAGTGCTAGGTGAGTACCTGAATGGGTAATGTCCAAATCAAACCGTTCGCCCATCCCTAGTGGTGCCTCAACACTAACCCCTCACAGTTACTCTTGCTGGGTGAAGGAATGAGCCCTGCTGTTAAAAATGAGGAGAATAAATTGAAATTACATGTACCTGTCAAACAGGTACCGAAAAATTGGGCCGCTCCTGCATGTTGTGGCTCAATGACATGGCCAGTACTGGGAAAAAAGAAGCATGCCCCACCTGCAGAGGATGCACCATGTCTGTGATGACCACTTTTCCCTCTGGACACAGAGGCTGCTTGCCCATCCCTGAGCCATGATTGGCCAAACGCACCCTGCCTTTGGCCAATCATGGCTCTCACAGGACATTGCGCTGTGATTGGCCAAAGCATACAGGTCAGGTGCATGATTAGGCCAATCAACAGCAATAAATGCACTGCGATCTGGTAGTGCATTATGGGGCGTTCGGCCGTGGGCGAACTTACTGCCAGCGCCCCATTTGTTCAACGTACAAACGAATACCTGATGTTCGACTCGGAAATCAAGCCCATCTCTATTCACAAGTGATGGTTAGGACTAGAACTAGCAATAATTTAAAGTAACAATAACTTTTTAACACTTTTGATTAAATAAAAAGTATAGCTCTACTGGCCACAGATTCATCTGATGACATTTGTGAACTACTCCTACTCCTAAAAGATTAAACTGATCAGATTGCCATAATTACTCTGAGCACAGGATTTTCTCTGCCCTTTTATACACAAAACAGGTTTAACATGACACAAATGCTTGCAGCTGTTATTTGTTAAACATTTAGAATTCATTTTAAAGATAAATATATGAAACAAGTAAAAGTAGACATTCTGCATTCTCCCCATGTTTAAGGTTAAACTCGTAGTCCGTCACATTACAGGCATCTTTTGACTTTCTGCATAAGTCAGACCACTTAGGATATGTAAGTAGTTGTTTACTGTTTGATTATGCTTTGTTCTAATGATGTATGTTATTAATTAGCATGTAAACAGTATCGTGTTTGTTGCAGGGGTGTAATACATCAAGCAATGCATGAATTGCATAATTTATTTCCTCTGTAAAGATGTGTATGTGACAATCCAATTTATTTATATATTATGAACTAAACTGTGCCCAAAAAAGGCAAGCAGACGACAAAGGACTAGATGCTGATATGGCAAATGGAGTCCCTACATTGGATAGCAGAAGGGAAGGAGGTGGAAGCACAGAATGACTAAAGCAGGGGCAGGAAGATCTCTGTACTGTCTTCAAATGCTGCTGCAGTAGTCTGGTGGTGCCCTAGAGGACCTCACACTGCAGGTACAGGAAGTGTAGGGTTTTTATTTTCCAAGAGAAATTCTGGGCAAAAGGTAGATTTGTTCTTTTTTGTTTTTGTTTTTTTGCGTTCAGGTTCACTTTAAGAAGAGTTTCAACATAGTTGGTTAGGTTAAATAAAGACATCAGTCCATCCAGTCCAACCTGTGTGGGTGTGTGTGTTGATGTCAAAAATCATTTTCCGTATACATGTAGCGCTACCCCCATGAGGGCTGCTGGTAGAATCGGTACCCCACTAGTAGCTCCAACCCTGCAAGTCTTCTACCACCTCTGACACCCTGGGTTCAGTAATTTTTTTTTTATGTGAAAAATGTTCACTGCTATTTTCCGGCATTCACAGATCGTTCTCCTCTGGATGCCAATTTATGAAGCCGTGTAGATCGCTTCTCCTTTGGAGGAGTGAACCGATCTACAAATGCTTAGAACAGTGGATACTGGAATCTTGTGAGACATAATGAGATTACACTACCAGAAATTCACTGAATCACAGAGATGTCCGTTTTATTTAGCAGTGATAAATTATCAATTATTATATTATAAATTATATATATATATATATATATATATATATATATATATATATATATATATTTATGGTCGAAGCCCTATGGCCGATACGGATATGAACAAATAGACTTACCATAAGATTTGCAACATGAAATGGACCTGAAGTGTGCCCTGGTCTGATGGTCGGTATACCAAAATAAGGGGGCATATCTTAGATTAGAAATTAATATTCTGTGAAGAGAAATGAATTTGAGAAATGCCCTGAAAAGGGGATGGGAGGGTGGGTGCCGCGCACAGGAAACCGACAAAGACCACAGGCGAGCGGGCTGGTTAAATACCCCCCGGGCTCCTCCCATAAATTCAGGCCACCATACTGGCCTTCCTACTTATGGTCGAAGCCCTATGGCCGATACGGATATGAACAAATAGACTTACCATAAGATTTGCAACATGAAATGGACCTGAAGTGTGCCCTGGTCTGATGGTCGGTATACCAAAATAAGGGGGCAAAAACATTCAGGTAGGGGTGTAGTTTTATTAGTTTTAGCTTAATCAGTTGAGCAAGTTTGGTGAATGCTTGTGCCATTTCCACCCAAGGATTGGGGATGTACCAGGCGAGGTAGGCAGGGTTCCAACTGCTAAGTCTCTCAATGACGTGACTTGGGACCCATGCCAAGATGCTGCCAAGGGCGCTCCAATACTAAAGAGTGACCACGGTACGGACCGCGGTCGAGGTGTAGGCTGCATAGAAGAACCCCATGTGTTTGGAAAACTGGCAGGTACACAAGTGTTAGCACGAAAAGGCAACGGGGGACTAGAGTTTACGCGTTACGGTAGGAGTGACAGTAGGTGGCCGAGTATGGTTACTCGACACCAGGCACTGTTTGTTCTATAGAAATGGACGTCTCTCCTGGAGCCAGATTGCTGGGTTTTAGACACTGCAAGGTGGAGGATGAAATGGTGTTGGTAGAGAGCCAAGTGACGACTACGCAGAACTTGGCCTGCGGGATTGCTGAAGGCCTGGAATGAACATACAATGGACATTAAACTGGTGCCGCCAAGATAACTGCAGCAGTCTGCGCAGGACGGACATAACCGAGAGTGGTCCAGACCTAGCTTCATCAACAAGATCAACCTCGGCCCAGTTGTCGGTGGTGCAAGCCTGTCCTGTCCTGACATGACCCCAGAGTCGAGAGGCTGTCATGACCGGGTATAGCTTGAAGAGGGAGGAAGTCCAGGTAAACCCGGGGTTTAGGAGTATCCCTGATGCCATGGTTCTGTAAGCCAGTGGTGGCCAAAAATTGCAGCGAAGCCTGTGGAGGCTGCGGCATCTGTCACTACCAGGGGTGACAGGGGCATCGTAGCTGGTATAAACATCGCTATACCAATCCATGCAGTAAGGAACCTTCCGACATTGATAGATCTGCTAATGCCACGGCATCTAAATTAAGGATCTGAGAGGGGTCCTGCGTCCGTGAGAGGGAGACCAGGAGGCGTGACATAAAGATTGACCCTGGGGAATGGCCCGTATTGCAGATTTGATCATTCGTCAGGTGGTGTCTGTGTAGAACCTGGCTGCCAGTGCTACTAATGATAAATTGGCTAGGCCGTGAAAACCACAAAGGCCAGGTAAATGGCCGCTTGGATGCCTAGACTGGGGAATGTGCGAGGATTTTATGTGTCCTTAAAGATGGCAGATGTGATGGGCGAGTGTTTACCGTTGGCTATGGGCTGATGCCTCTAGATGCCTCGTAGTGGGGATCTTACTGTATGGGCCGTAAAGATAGATGGCTCTCCGGGTCCTGTAAGGATAAGAAATGCTGAACGCTGGCTAGGTATAGCCTGACTGTGTTACAAGAAGAAGCCAGTTGCGTGTGTCAACACGATCCCAGTGCAGGACGGAAGTTGAACTCAACTGTCCTAAGGGAGAGATGACAGACAGGAAACGGTGAGTGGCTTGTAAGAAAAAGCCACAGGAGACAAGTGGCCAATTAAGTGCTGCTGAAAATGACGTGTAGCCAGTTTGTGTGCCACTGAGAATGTGCTAGCAAAAGAATGATTGCAAGAAGTTATGCTAAGTCGCGAGCCTTGGCATGATTGCAAAAGTTGTGTTTAAACGTGTGCTTGCGACAATTGCACAGGAGTTTGTCACTGGAGATGTGTTCGTAGTGACTCTGAGAAATTCGTGTTACCGCATGTGCTTTGCGAAGACTGCAGGAGTTGTGCTCGAACGTGTGTTTGGATGCGTGCTTGCAACGATTGCAAGATGTAATGCCAAGATGCGTGCTTGCAACGATTGCAAGATGTTATGCTAGGATGCATGCCTGCCACGATTGCAAGGAGTTACACCAGGATACGTGCTTGCCATGATTGTAAGGATTTATGCCAGGATGCATGCCTGCGATGATTGCAAGATGTTATGCCAAGATGCGTGCTTGCAACGATTGCAAGATGTTATGCTAGGATGCGTGCCTGCCACAATTGCAAGGAGTTACACCAGGATACGTGCTTGCCATGATTGTAAGGATTTATGCCAGGATGCGTGCCTGCGACGATTGCAAGATGTTATGCCAAGATGCGTGCTTGCAACGATTGCAAGATGTTATGCTAGGATGCGTGCCTGCAACGATTGCAAGGAGTTTCCCAGGATGCGTGCTTGCCATGGTTGCAAGGAGTTATGCCAGGATGCGTGCCTGCAACGATTGTAAGGAGTTATGCCAGGATGCATGCTTGCAACGATTGCAAGGAGTTATGGTAGGATACATGGGTAGCCAGGTCGAAAAAGAAGAACAGAACAGAAGTCCATCCAGTCCAACCACAAATCAAATAAATAAAGTATCGCACAACCCAACATACCCAATTCTACACCCACAGCTGATCCAGAGGAAGGCAAAAAACCCCAGCAGAGCATAGTCCAATTTGCTACAGCAGAGGAAAAAATTCCTTCCTGATCCCTCGAGAGGCAATCGTATTTTTCCCTGGATCAACTTTACCTATAAATATAAGTACCCCGTTATATAATGTACATTTAGGAAAGTATCCAGGCTTTCCTAAAGCAATCTATTGAGCTAGCCAGAACTGCCTGCTAGCAATGATTGCAATAAGTTTGTGCCTGGACATCTGCTTGCAACGATTGCAAGAGTTCTATGCTTGAATGTGTGTTTGCAATGATTGCAAGAGGTCTATGCTTGAATGCGTGCTTGCAACGATTGCAAGAAGTCTAGGCTTGGATGCGTGCTTGCAACGATTGCAAGAAGTCTATGCTTGGATGTGTGCTTGCAATGATTGCAAGAAGTCTACGCTTGGATGCGTGCTTGCAACGATTGCAAGAAGTCTACGCTTGGATGCGTGCTTGCAACGATTGCAAGAAGTCTATGCTTGGATGCGTGCTTGCAACGATTGCAAGAAGTCTATGCTTGGATGCGTGTTTGCAACGATTGCAAGAAGTCTATGCTTGGATGCGTGTTTGCAACGATTGCAAGAAGTCTATACTTGAATGCGTACTTGCAACAATTGCAAGACGTCCATGCTCGAATGCGTGCTTGCAACGATTGCAAGAAGTCTGTGCCTGGAAACATGTTTGCAATGATTGCAGGGAGCGTATGCTTGGGTGCGTGCTAGCAGCGATTTGCAAGAAGTTGTTTCTTGGATGTGTATGGAATGAATCCGATATGAATCGGTCGTAAGAATAAACCGAATCTTATATGAGTCGATCGCATGAAATTAATCTGATAAGAACCAGTTTTAGAGTGTATAAATTTAATCTAATATAGATCAGACCGTGGAGAGTACAAAATGAACCCGGTACGAATCAATTTGCCGCTGAGGCGACTGGAATTGAAACGGGTTGTAGCGTGTATGAAAATGAAACTGAGACGAATCTTTGTAACTATATGTAACGAATCCTGATAGGAACCGGTCGTAAGGTGTATGAAAGGAAACCAAGATGCATTGGATTGTGCGACTATCAGGGGGAGTAGTAGTGAGGTGAAGGTTTTAACGAACGAATCGAGACCCTTGGCTGAAATTCAAAGCACGAAGGATCGATCTATAGTGAGTGTCGGACTTGGAGGAATGACAGGCAACATGCGAACGATACCTGTAATGCTGGAATGACGGGTGCGAACCAATGTATTGTTGGTATGAGTGGATTAGACTCAAGTGACAAGTGTGTGAAGTGAATGAGTGAAATGTTTGCTGTGACATAGGCTGACTGCGATAACCGACGTTTCAGACGATAAGTGACGAGTTGAACTGTGGAGCGTGTAACGAAATGTGACCGAGCCAATTCGGAACAAAACAACTGGAGCACACCGGAACGAATCGGTGCATCTCAGATTCGAATCGGGGCACGGTATATGACGGTCAAATTAATGAAATATGTGTTATGACAGAGGCATAAGTCGATCGTGCCGCGACTGCGACTGATGATGAACTGGACCCTGGAGCATGCACAGAAATGAGGCTAAAGCACTGGGGCACACCGTAACGAATCGGTGCATCACGTATGCAACTGGATTCGAAATGGAGTGCAGTACGTGGCGGCGAAATTATTTTGATTGCCATGACAGAGGCACGAATCGATCATGCCGCTGTTGCGACTGACCGTTAACCGTGTACGCTCTGGAGCATGTACTGAAATGTGTCTGAAATACCTGGGGCGCGCCGAGATGAATTAGCGCACGATGCGACTGGATTCGTATCGGAGCGTGATACGTGACAGTGAAACGATTTCCCATGACAGAGACATGAATCAGAGAACCGAAACCTGCAACCGACAATGAATCCTGACTCTGGAGCATGTACTGAAATGAGGCCGTAAACAACAGGGGCACATCGGAATGAATCGGTGCATCACGGATGCGACTAGATTTCGAATCGGAGCGCGGTAAGTGACAGTGAAATGAGTGACAAAAGTTTGCCATGACAGAGGCCCGAATCGGTCGTGCCGCGATTGCGATTGCGACTGACCACGAACGGGACTCTGGAGCATGTACTGAAATGAGGCCGAAAAATACCTGGGGCACGCCGGAACGAATTGGTGCATCGTAGATGCGTCTGGATTCGTATCGGAACGTGATACGTGACAGTGAAATGATTTCCCATGACAGAGGCACGAATCGGTGCGCCGCAACCTGCGACTGACAACGAACGGGACTCTGGAGCATGTACTGAAATGAGGCCGAAAATACCTGGGGCACGCCGGACGAATTGGTGCATCGTAGATGCGACTGGATTCGTATCGGAACGTGATACGTGACAGTGAAATGATTTACCATGACAGAGGCATGAGTCAGTGACTGAACAAATGGGACTCAGGAGCATGTACTGAAATGAGGCCGAAAAAACAACTGGGGCGCACCGGGACGAATCGGTGCATTGTGGATACGACTGGATTCGAATCGGAGCGCGGTGGTGAGAGTGAAATGATTTGAAATGATCTGAAATGGTTTGAAATGGTTCGGCCTTGACATGGTACTGACCAGTGTCCATCAAATCCACGAGACACATGGATGCGAACGGGAACGAGGACCTTGAACAACTACGAAGCGGTAACTCACGGACGCTAACGAGTTTCGAAGAGTCGGCCTAGTGACGTCGTGCCGCGCACAGGAAACCGACAAAGACCACAGGCGAGCGGGCTGGTTAAATACCCCCCGGGCTCCTCCCATAAATTCAGGCCACCATACTGGCCTTCCTACACACATATATATATAAAATAGGCTGTGGAAATTAAAGATTATTTCTTTGATTTAATCGATTAATTTTTTTTGATCGATCAAAATTCTTTTGATAGTTACTCGCCTCTCGGTCTGCGGGGAGTTCCGTTGGAGATCAAGTGACGTCACGGACATCGACATCACTGGACTCCTCCCCCCTTCCCCAAGTGCCTCCATCTGCTAATGAAGGGAAGGGGGGAGGAGTCCAGTGACGTCAAAGTTCTGGTTGAACTTAACGCGTACGGGGGAGGAGCTAGGCATGATGTCACCCGTTGCTGCTCTGCGGAACTAACACAATTGTCGGCTTTACATGCTGTGTTTTTATCATCTTTATGTGAGTAGTTTGTGTTTGAACACAAAAATGTAATCTTATACTTAAGCGTTGAGCACTTAGATCTTTTGTTTATACCCATGACCTGGTGTCCTTGCTGAGATCTAAGGAGACATGAGAGAAGTTTATGGACCATGTTAACCCTTTTGATACCTGCTTGCATGACCACCTGTTTGCACAGGGGTCCATGCCATAAGGTGAGAGTGATTCGTTAGACCGGGGGGGGGAGGGATTGTCACGCTACTGTGAAAAAATAAAATTAATTACGTCAGTGCTACAGTTTGAATTTAAAACGTATTTGTGTGAACTGTGAAGTTAAGTCCTGGATTGTGGAAGCCAACTAGTGTCGGATGATTGTATATAGTGTATACCACATTTACCACTGACTAATGCAGAGTTGCAATGCAAGGAGATCAGCTAAAAGTAGTTGGATCTGTATGTGCGTTATAATTAATCAAAATTAGTCGATTAATCGATTAAAAAAAAAAATCGAACATGAACATTTTAGTCGGTAACAGCCCTAATAAATAAATATAAATATAAATATATATATATATATATATATATATATATATATATATATATCACAAAAGTGAGTACACCCCGCACATTTTTGTAAATATTTTATATTTTTTCATGTGACAACCCTGAAGAAATTAACGCTTTGCTACAATGTAAAGTAGTGAGCGTACAGCTTGTATAACAGTGTAAATTTGCTGTCCCCTCAAAATAACTCAACACGCAGCCATTAATGTCTAAACCACTGGCAACATAAGTGAGTACACCCCCTAAGTGAAAATGTCCAAATTGGACCCAAAGTATTAATATTTTGTGTGGCCACCACTATTTTCCAGCACTGCCTTAACCCTCTTGGGCATGGAGTTCACCAGAGCTTCACGGGTTGCCACTGGAGTCTTCTTCCACTCCTCCATGACAACATCGCAGAGCTGGTGAATATTGGAGACCTTGCACTCCTCTACCTTCCGTTTGAGGATGCCCCACAGATGCTTGATAGGGTTTAGGTCTGGAGACTTGCTTGGCCAGTTGATCATCTTTACCATCAGCTTCTTTAGCAAGGCAGTGGTTGTCTTGGAGGCGTGTTTGGGGTCGTTATCTTGTTGGAATACTGCCCTACGGCCCAGTCTCTGAAGGGAGGGGATCATGTTCTGCTTCAGTATGTCACTGTACATGTTGGTATTTATGGTTCCCTCAATGAACTGTAGCTCCCCAGTGCCGGCAGCACTCATGCAGCCCCAGACTATGACACTCTTACCACCATGCTTAACTGTAGGCAATAGGGTTGTCCCGATACCGAGCATTTGCCCGAGTACTTGTACTCGGACAAATGCTCCGATGTTTCACACGATACCTGGACAGTCAGGGGGATTGGTACAGAGGGGGAGTTACAAGCATCGATCGCCCTGTATAGATTTCAATAACGCCTGACAGACGTTTCTCTGCCCCCCCCCCCCCTTCAGCTGCTTTAGTGAAATCTACACAGCGGTGATCGGTGCTTGTAACTGCCCCCAAAGCTGCACTGATCACCACTGACTGTCCCTGTATCCTCCTCCAGTCCCCCTCTGTTCTACTGCGGTCCCCCTCAATGTCCCCCTCTGTGTTGCTGTCCCCCTCCATTCTCCTCCATGTCACCCTCTGTGCTGCTGCCCCCCTCCATTCTGCCACCCCCCTCCGTTCTCCTCCGTGTCGCCCTGTAAATGGACTCTGTCCATTTGCATAACTGAGACATCGTAACCTATGTTTACAATGCTTCAGTTTATGAATGGCCATACACACTTGTCTTTGTACTCCTCACCTGGTTGCCGCCACACGGGCTTGACACCATCTGAACCAAATAAGTTTATCTTGGTCTCTGCAGCAATGATGACAAGACTCATACGTCTATTTCCCAAAGAAAACCTCTGGATACGACGCTGAGCACGTGCACTTGACTTCTTTGGTCGACCATGGCAAGGCCTGTTCTGAATTGAACCTGTCTTGTTAAACCGCTGTATGGTCTTGGTCTTGGTCAACTTGATGCAACTCAATTTAAAGGTCTTGGCAATCTTCTTATAACCTAGGTCATCTTTATGTAGAGCAACAATTATTTTTTTTCAGATCCTCAGAGTTCTTTGCCATGAGGTGCCATGTTAAACTTCCAGTGACCAGTATGAGAGAGTGAGAGCGATAACACCAAATGTAACACACCTGCTCCCAATTCACACCTTGTAACACTAAATGAGTCACATGACATCGGGGAGGGAAAATGGCTAATTGGACCCAATTTGGACATTTTCACTTAGGGATGTACTCATTTTTGTTGCCAGCGGTATAGACATTAATGGCTGTGAGTTGAGTTATTTTACGGGACAGTAAATGAACACTGTTATAAAATACAAGCTGTACACTCACTACATTACATAGTAGCAAAGTGTAACTTGCTCAGTGTTGTCACATGAAAGGATATAATAAAATATTTACAAAAATATGCGGGGTGTATTCAATTTATACACACATATTTATATATATATATACACACATACATGCATAGGTGTGGCAGGGGGACATAGTTACTGTCTTGGGTGGTCTGAACGATGGAGGAAGTCAAAAACCTTCCTCCTTCCCCTGGGATTCTCTCTTCATTCCATGGTTTTCCACCTCTGAGCTGGTGATTCGGGGGGTGAATTCTGACTCAGATCGCCAGTGAAATGCTGAGATTGCAGTTTCATGAACTGACCGTTTCTGTGTCAGTCAATGACAACTTCTCAGTGTGCTGAGATCATTGGGGGAGAACCGATCATCTGTTTCATAAATCGTTAATGAACTGTGATCAGTTTTATAAAAGGACACCTTTGTTTACTGATATGATAAAGATAGTTGAAGATGAACAGTATAAACTTACACTCTATAATAATACTTCAGGTAGAATATCACCAATGGTGAAATAACAATGGAAAATGTCAAATGAACAAATATAAAGAATAATTGAACCTAGACAGCCCTTATTCATACATGTACTTATGTGGCCTATGTGAACAGGCAACAGAAGGGCACAGGAATGGCCTTTAGATATGTCAGACCACTCCCTTCTGTTCCTCAATCCACAGGTGCAAGCAATAAATGAAGTGTCACTCATAAACATTCAACAATTAGCTGTAATGGTATTCAAGCTGCTCTTTCAGAGAGTTCTAGGCAAATTCAAGCTTCCAGGCAATTCTTTATGGTTACATAGTTACATAGTAGGTGAGGTTGAAAAAAGACACAAGTCCATCAAGTCCAACCTATTTGTGTGATTATATGTCAGTATTACATTGTATATCCCTGTATGTTCCGATCATTCAGGGGCTTATCTAATCGTTTTTTGAAACTATCGATGCTCCCCGCTGAGACCATCGCTTGTGGAAGGGAATTCTACATCCTTGCCACTCTTACAGTAAAGAAACCTCTACCTAGTTTAACTGCTTGTCGCCCGCCCACTGTCAAATGACGGTGGGGGGGGGGGGGGGGGGTGCGGTTATCCTGTTCTGGGTCCTATGACGGCGTCCCAGAACGGCCACTCTCGCGGGGCAGCGATCGCAGCCGCGCCGTGTTGCTAGGACATGGCTCGACCCCGATCTCTGTAAACAAGTAAGTTTGTGCTTCTGTGGCTCTTTAACCATGTGATCGGCTGTGTCCATTCACAGCCGGTTACATGTAAATAAGTAAGTGCCGGTAATAGGCTTTCCTCGACTCACACTGACAGAGTGTGAGGAGAGAAGAGCCGATCAGCGGCATCTCCTCACAGGGGGACATGTAGGAATGTAATCTGGGCACTGCTCATTACTGCCCTGATTACAATAGTGCGGGCAATAAGTGCAACCTATCAGTGCTGCCCATCACTGCTGTCAATGACCATTAGTAATGCCCATCGGTGTCTCCTATCATTGCCACCCATCAATGCCCATCAGTACTGCCTATGCGTGCTGCCTATCAGTGCCCATAAATGTCACGTATTGGTGCCACCTATCAGTGCCCATAAGTGCGAAATATTAGTGCCTCCTCATCAGTGCCACCTAATCAGTGGCCACAAGTGCCGCCACATCAATGCCCACCAGTTCAGCCTATCAGTCCCAATCAGTGCTGACTCATCAGCGCACATCGGTGAAGGCGAAAAAATTACTTAGTTACAAAATTTACGGACAGAAAAAAGTAAAAAAAAAATCTCAATTTTTGGTCTTTTTAAAAAAGAAAATAAAAGTAAAAAAAACAGCAGTGATTAAATACCACCAAAAGAAAGCTCTATCTGTATGAAGAAAATGCAAAAAAATGTGTTTGGGTACAGTGTAGCATGACCGCGCAATTGTCATTTAAAGTGCAACAGCGCTGAAAAATGGCTTGGGTAGGAAGGGGGTGTAAGTGCCTGGAAGGTAAGTGGTTAAGGTTAAACCTCTTTTCTTCTCATTTTAATGAATGGCCACAAGTCTTGTTAAACTTCCTTTTGCAAAAAAAAGTTTTATCCCTATTGTTTGTGGGGTCACCAGTACGGTATTTATAAATTGAAATCATATCCTTTCTCCAGCCTCTCTTCTCCAGAGAGAATAAGATCAGTGCTCGCAACCTTTCCTCATAACTAATATCCTCCAGACCCTTTATTAGCTTAGTTGCCCTTTTTTGTACTCGCCCCATTTCCAGTACATCCTTCCTGAGGACTGGTGCCCAGCAGAGGCGTACCTAGGGTCTCCAGCACCCTTGGCGAGAATCTGTATCGGCACCCCCCTCCCCCCCAGCACCCCCCCCCCTTCATTAAAGAGTTAGAATTTCAGTTGTTTGTTTTTTTTACATCAATTTCCTTTAATTTTTAATTGTCTGCCTATTCATTAAAGATAATGTTTAGGCTATACAGTCCCTTTTCAATGGTTTTGACTTTGCATATAAACATAGTAGTCAGATGAGATTTAGGATAAACATGTGGTACCACATTCAGAAGAAATATAAAACCTATTTATATTTTTTTCTAATATAACTCATTTTACATTTTTAAAGGTGCTAAATATAAAAAAAGATAAGAATCTGTATTCATATTATGCTTATGCTTCATATTATGCTTAGCTTGGCTATCTAAAATTTCAACATGACCTCATATCAGAAGAGGTCCCTGGTGTGCACTGGGAAGGTAAAAGAATGATGTGTTTATTAGAATGCATCACACTATTCAACTTTTTCTTTTTTATATTTTGCAGCTTTTTGAAATGTCACAAACTGAGGCCGCGTACACACGCGCGGACTGTTTGCCCAACCTTGTTCGTCAAACAGTTTCGGCAAACAGTCCGCTCAAAATTTGCATGAGCGGACTTGCCCACACACGAGCGGACTGTTTGACGAACAAGGTTGGGCAAACAGTTGGCTCAACTTTTGAAATGAACGGACTCGCCCACGTAAGGAGGAGGCAAATCCGCCCATTTCGAGCGCGTGTACAGGTAGGCGGGGCCCGCGAAGGAGACGTCGCGGGCTCCGCCGCCTGGAATGGGCTTAAAGGGGAACCCCAACGCCGAAAAAAATCGGCGTGGGGGTTCCCCCAAAGTCCACACCAGACCCTTGTCCGAGCACGCTACCCGGCCAGCCAGGAAAGGGGGGCGAGCGAGCGCGCCCCCCCTCCTGAGCCGTACCAGGCCGCGTGCCCTCAACATGGGGGGGTGCCTTGGGGAAGGGGGGGCCGCGCGGCCCCCCCACCCCAAAGCACCTTGTCCCCATGTTGATGAGGACAAGGGCCTCTTCCCGACAACCCTGGCCGTTGGTTGTCGGGGTCTGCGGACGGGGGGCTTATCGGAATCCGGGAGCCCCCTTTAAGAAGGGGGCCCCCGGATACCGGCCCCCCCACCCTATGTGAATGAGTATGGGGTACAATGTACCCCTACCCATTCACCTGTGAAATAAAGTACAAAAAAAAACACAACACAGGGGAAAAAATATTTTATTGCACAGCTCCGGGGGTCTTCCGTCTTCGGGGGTCTTCTCGCCGGACTCCTCCGCTATCTGTGTGTAGCTCTTTTACTAGCGGAGGAGTCCGGCTTTCTTCCTCCCCGCCGCCGGCCTCTTCTCCCGACTTCGGGGGTCTTGTCCCCCTCTTCGGTTCTTCTGCCGGGCCACCGCGCCTGGTCCGGTGGCCCGGTCTTCTGTCGCCGTCTTCCGTTCTTCTGTCGCCGCCTTCGGTTCTTCTGCCGGGCCACCGCGCCTTCTTGTAGCTCTTCCCGAGCTACAAGAAGTATATGTCACATGGGTTGGTCACATGGTGACCCCGCCCCCTTACGATGTCATAGTCCCCATGTGACATCAACCCATGTGACCAACCCATGTGACATATACCATGTGACACCGCCCCATTGTCACTATATAAGTGGCAGCGGAGCGTGTCCCTGGCATTCCGGCCGGAGAGCTCGTCGAGTCAACATCTCCAGGAGAAGAAGAAGAAGAACAAGAAGAACAAGAACGGAAGGCGGCGGCGGCGGCGACGACGACAGCGGCGACAGAAGACCGGGCCACCGCCTGTAAAAGAGCTACAAGAAGGCGCGGTGGCCCGGCAGAAGAACCGAAGGCGGCGACAGAAGAACGGAAGACGGCGACAGAAGACCGGGCCACCGGACCAGGCGCGGTGGCCCGGCAGAAGAACCGAAGAGGGGGACAAGACCCCCGAAGTCGGGAGAAGAGGCCGGCGGCGGGGAGGAAGAAAGCCGGACTCCTCCGCTAGTAAAAGAGCTACACACAGATAGCGGAGGAGTCCGGCGAGAAGACCCCCGAAGACGGAAGACCCCCGGAGCTGTGCAATAAAATATTTTTTCCCCTGTGTTGTGTTTTTTTTTGTACTTTATTTCACAGGTGAATGGGTAGGGGTACATTGTACCCCATACTCATTCACATAGGGTGGGGGGCCGGTATCCGGGGGCCCCCTTCTTAAAGGGGGCTCCCGGATTCCGATAAGCCCCCCGCCCGCAGACCCCGACAACCAACGGCCAGGGTTGTCGGGAAGAGGCCCTTGTCCTCATCAACATGGGGACAAGGTGCTTTGGGGTGGGGGGGCCGCGCGGCCCCCCCTTTCCCAAGGCACCCCCCCATGTTGAGGGCACGCGGCCTGGTACGGCTCAGGAGGGGGGGCGCGCTCGCTCGCCCCCCTTTCCTGGCCGGCCGGGTAGCGTGCTCGGACAAGGGTCTGGTGTGGACTTGGGGGGAACCCCCACGCCGATTTTTTTCGGCGTTGGGGTTCCCCTTTAAGCCCATTCCAGGCGGCGGAGCCCGCGACGTCTCCTTCGCGGGCTCCGCCTACCTGTACACGCGCTCGAAATGGGCGGACTTTCCGAGCGGGAACAGTACGCTCATTTCGAAAGTACAGCGGACAGGCCCACACACGGGCGGACTGTTCGCTCAAACACAGTTTCAGCGGACAGTTTTTCGGAATTTCCGAAAGACTTTGTCCGTCCAACTGTCCGCTGAAACTGTCCGCTGAAAGCCCACACACGAGCGGACTGTCCGCCCAAACACTGTTCAGCGGACAAGGTTGGGCGAACAGTCCGCCCGTGTGTACGCGGCCTGACATATCATTCCTGTTTATGCACCGGCGTACACAGTGTTGTAGTGCGCCAAAAATAGTACAGTAATACAGAACATCCTACTTGTTTTCACTTCAGTGGTGTGAACTGAACACACGGCACTAGGGATGAGCCGAACACCCCCCCGGTTCGGTTCGCACCAGAACTTTCGAACGGACCCCAAATTCGTACGAACTTTAGAACCCCATTGACGTCTATGGGACTCGAATGTTCGAAATTAAAAGTGCTAATTTTAACGGCTAATATGCAAGATACTGTCCTAAAAAGGGTTTGGGGACCTCGCTCCTGCCCCAGGGGACATGGGTCAATGCCTAAAATGTTTTTAAAAATGGCCGTTTTGGCGGGAGCACTGATTTTAATGACGATTAAAGTGAAAAAAAAGTGAAATATTCCTTTAAATATGGTGCCTGGGGGGTATCTGTAGTATACCTGTGAAGTGCCACATGTTTCCGGTGTTTAGAACAGTCCCTGCACAAAATGACATTAAACGGAAATAACATAATTTAAAACTGCTTGCGGTTTTAATGTTATATCTGGTTCCTGCAATATGGTTAAAAATCATTGAAAAAAATGGCATGGGTAGCCCTCCCTGCCCATTACCAGCCCCTTTGGGTCTTGTACGCATATTAAGGGGAACCCCGTACCCATATTAAAAAAAGGAAATGCGTGTGGCCCCCAGGCCCTATAAACTCAGAACAGCAGTATACAGGCAGTGCAAACAAGACAGGGACTGTGTAGGTTTGTTAAGTTGAATCTGTTTGTAATTTTCAACTGGTACATTTTTAAAGTGTAGCTCCAGTCAAAAAAACAATTTTTAATCTGTTTGGAAAAAATAGGGAAGGGTTATTACCCCTGTATAATTTGTTTTGTCGTCCATCTTTTTTCATCTCACTTGCTGTTGTCTCCTTCCGTTTGCAAGTAGGAGATGTTTGTAAGTTGGATGTTTGAAAGTAGGGGCCTGCCCTATATGCCCGGCAGAAATGGCGGAACAAGGTGTTGGTTTTGCCACAACATTGTAAGCCCTGAAAGTGACTCTTGGTAGGCACTGGAGCGCCCTGCTGTGAACGATAATATCAAGAATTGTAATTACATGCCATTGTTGAACAGTGGTAGAAAAATTGACCTTCGGTGGTTGTGGTGCTGGTGCCACAACACTATAAGTCCTCACAGTTACTCTGGGTGGGCACAGGAACGGGCCCTCCTGTGAAATATTATATCAAGAATTGTAATTGCATGTCCCTGTTAAACAGGGGCAGAAAAATTGGGCCTTAGGCACTGGTGCTGGTGCCACCACACTGCAACCTCTCCCATATACTCTAGTTTTACTGCAGGAATTAGCCCTGCTGCAAAGCATTGCATCAAAAATTGTAATAAAACGCCCCTGTTAAACAGGGGCAGAAAAATTGGGCTGATGGCATCACCCAGAACCAGAAATGTTCTTCCAACATATCAGTGGAGGAGGAAGAGGATAGACAATCAACATAACAGGACAGTCCCTCAGCATCAGCATAGGCAGTCTTGAAGGGATGTGATATTTCAAAAAAAATTATTCGGTTACAACAACTTCAGGTGCTTGGTAGCTGTGGGTGATCCAAGACTGATTCATCTTGATGAAGGTCAGTCGATCAACTGATTCGGTGGACAGGCGCACCCTGTGATCGGTAACAAAGCCACCAGCAGCACTGAAGGTGCGTTCCGAAAGAACGCTGGATGCAGGACAGGCCAGTAGCTCAATTGCATACTGTGCAAGCTCTGGCCAGTGATCCATCCCCAAGACCCAGTAAGCCAGAGGATTTTCGGTGGGAAAGGTGTCCAAGTCTGACCTTGCCCCTAGGTATTCCTGCACCATGTAAATCAGACTCTGGCGATGGTTGCTGGAACCGATCATACCTTGGGGCTGCTGACTAAAAAATTGTCTGAAAGCATCAGTCAGACGGCCACCTTCTCCACCGCTCCTTCTGACCGATGCCTCAGCAACACGTTGTCCAGGACCAGGAGTTTGTAACCTCCCAGTCTCTGGGAATGCGTTGCACAGACCTTTCTGCAAGGCCTCTCGGAGATGTCTCATCCTCTGCTCCCTCTGCGATGGCAAGATAAGGTCGGCAACCTTACCCTTGTACCGTGGATCAAGGAGAGTGGCCAGCCAGTAATGGTCCCTCTCCTTGATCCGAAGAATACGAGGATCCTTCCGCAGGCTTTGCAGGATCAGGGAGGCCATGCAGCGTAGTTTAGCTGAGGCATTCGGTCCGGAGTCCTCTGGGTCACTAAGGGCAACATGATCCGCAGCTACCTTTTCCCAGCCACGTACATGTCCACGTGTTTCTTGGGACTGTAAATCATCCCTACAAGACTGCTGCTGCTGATGCTGAGTGCCAGCCTCCACCTCCATGCTGACACAATCATCCTCCTCCTCCTCTTCCTCCTCCTCATCCTCTTCCTGTGTGATGGGTGGCACAGCAGGAACACTGTCTGGATAAAGGAGGCCTTGAGAGGCAAGGAAGTCCTCCTCTTCCTGCCTCTGTTCTGCCT
Organism: Lithobates pipiens; assembly: GCF_037356315.1. Classification (NCBI taxonomy): domain Eukaryota; kingdom Metazoa; phylum Chordata; class Amphibia; order Anura; family Ranidae; genus Lithobates; species Lithobates pipiens. Next base: position 83,970,975 of record NW_027507686.1, on the reverse strand, counting down.
CAAGTGCCCTGTCCATTATTCCACGCAGCGTATGCTCCAAGAGGTGGACAAGAGGTACAGTGTCACTGATGCATGCACTGTCACTGCTCACCATCCTTGTGGCCTCCTCAAATGGTGACAGGACAGTGCATGCATCCCTGATCATGCCCCACTGGCGTGGTGAGAAAAAACCGAGCTCCCCTGACCCTGTCCTGGTGCCGTAGTCGCACAGATACTCATTGATGGTCCTCTGCTGCGTGTGCAGCCGCTGCAGCATGGCCAATGTTGAGTTCCACCTGGTGGGCATGTCACATATAAGGCGGTTCTTGGGCAGGTTCAACTCCTTTTGGAGCTCAGCCAGCCGAGCACAGGCATTAAATGATCGGCGGAAATGCACACAGACTTTCCTGGCCTGCTTCAGGACATCCTGTAAGCCGGGGTACCTGCCCAAGAACCGCTGCACCACCAGGTTAAGGACATGAGCTACACAGGGCACATGGGTCAGTTGTCCCTGTCGGAGGGCGGAGAGGAGGTTGGTGCCATTGTCGCAAACCACCATTCCTGGCTTAAGCTGGCGTGGCGTCAACCACCTCTCGGCCTGCCCCTGCAGAGCTGACAAAACATCCGCCCCAGTGTGGCTCCTGTCCCCCAAACAAACCAGCGCAAGCACGGCATGGCATCGCTTTGCCTGCGTACTTGCGTAGCCCCTGGAACTCCTACGGAGCACCGCTGGTTCTGAGGACAGAGCACTGGAAGAGGCCATGGAGGAAGAAGAAGAGGAGGGGGTGGAGGAGAGAGGTGTGTCACAACCAATAGTAGCATTTTGGAGGCGTGGTGGCAGAACAACCTCCAACACTACTGCACCTTGTCCTGCATCCTTCCCAGCTGCCAGAAGAGTGACCCAATGGGCCGTGAAAGACAGGTAATGTCCCTGTCCATGCCTGCTGGACCATGAGTCAGCGGTAATATGCACCTTACCGCTGACCGCCCTGTCCAGCGAGGCAAGGACATTCCCTTCCACATGCCGGTAGAGAGCCGGAATCGCCTTCCGTGAGAAAAAGTGGCGTTTGGGGACCTGCCACTGAGGAACTGCACATTGTACAAACTCACGGAAGGGGGCCGAGTCTACCAACTGAAAAGGCAGCAGTTGAAGTGCTAGCAATTTAACCAAGCTAGCATTCAACCGCTGGGCATGTGGATGGCTGGGAGTGAACTTCTTTCGCCGGTCCAGCAGCTGGGGCAGGGACATTTGCCTGCTAAAATCGGACGTGGGTGTACTGCTAGCAGAGTGCTCGGAAGCACTTGGCTGTGACACACCTAATTCTACACCTTCATTCCTCTCAGAGCACCGCTGGTTCTGAGGACAGAGCACTGGAAGTGTCATTGCCCTCATCATCCCCTCCCTCTTCATCGCTATAGCAAACCTGGCAATATGCTGCAGCTTGTGGAACATGACTGCCAGATTGCTGTCCTTCTTGAGCATCCTCTCTCTGCATTCACGCTACTGCCTTCCTCTAGCTGAGTGTCATCATCAGAGCCTACAAAACACTGGGCATCCTCCTGGAGCATGTACCCAACACTGTGCTCAAAGAGTTCTGGAGACTCCTCAGGAGGACGTGGTGGGTCTAGGGAAGGAGTCACTGATGATGACATTGAGACGAGGGAAGATGATGCGTTGGCAGCTGCTTTGCTAGTACCCTGAGACTGGGTGAGAGAGGATGTGAAGGATGAAGAGGGCTTGGTCATCCACTCTACCAAGTCATTGGCATGTTGCGGTTCAACATGTCCAGCTGCCGAAAAGAAGGACAAGCGTGTCCCATGGCCACGTGCTGATGACAATGCACCGCGTCCACGACCAGCACTGTTGTCTCTAGACACAGAGCCTGCTTGCCCTCTTTTATCGGCTCGCGCCTGTCTGCCTCTCCTTGCTGGCCTTCCAGACATGGTAATGGCCTGAAGGGAGTTGGGTAAAACAGCAGTTGGGTAGTGTATATTGTGCTAGAGGCACACAACACCCACTAACTCCTGCAGATGCCTTTATTATAGAACACCAGAGATAAAGGGGTATACTGTAATGGAGGCACACAACACCCACTAAGCCCTGCAGATGGCTCTATTAGAGAACAGCAATAAAGGGTAGATACAGGTGTATATTGTGCTGGAGGCACACAACACCCACTTACTCCTGCAGATGCCTTTATTATAGAACACCAGAGATAAAGGGGTATACTGTGCTGTGCTGGAGGCACACACAACTTCCAACTCAAATAGAGAAGAGCTATGTAGGTGGATATAGCGGTGTGTACTGGGTACAGAGCACGCAGACAGCACGCACAAGCTCCTAACACTACTGACTGCAAGCTCTATTATAAAAGATAGATCACTAGATATATAGGTGAGGTGAATATAGCGGTGTATACTGCCTTCAGGGCACGCAGACAACAACCACTACAGAAGAGCAAGATCGAAAATCGGCCGATAACGATCAGTGTATACTGTGTTGAAGGTACACAGAACACCCACTAACTGCTTCAGACGCCAACACACTACACAAGGCCGCCGCGCTGGCGGCCTTATATAGTGTGGGGCGTGTACTACACAGCCTGAGCTATGATTAGCCACAGGCATCCTGCCTGTGGCCAATCATGGCTCTCCTTGCTGCTGGCGCTGTGATTGGCCAAGCATGCGGGGTCACAGTGCATGCTTGGCCAATCATGAGCCAGCAATGCACTGCGATGACGCAGTGCATTGTGGGCCGTGAGCGCCACACTAATTTGGCGCGAACGGCCCATAACGTTCGGAATTCGCCGAACAGGCGAACAGCCGATGTTCGAGTCGAACGTATGTTCGACTCGAATACGAAGCTCATCCCTACACAGCACACAAAGAAAATTGCCCCGTCTATCTGCTACACATCACAGCTCAACGCAGGTTGGTGTGAATGGGCTTGGTTGGCACTATTGCTCGCGTGGGTGCCTCTCTGCATGCTCTTGCACATAGGACAGCCCATTCATTTTAATGCACTCCCCTACATGTGAGAAACGTGGAAAAGAAGTCCCTGGCTCTTTTCAAAAAACATGCTGCGTAGAACTGCATTCTGCTGCAGCACCATTCACTTTAGCATGTGTGTTTGCAGATGCATGGGGAGTGCCTTTGACAATTAGTGGAACCAGGGCCGGATTAACATAGGGGCTATTGGAGCTGCAGCTCCAGGCCCCTTTCTCAAGATAGGCCCATTTGCCCCCCCCAAAAAAAAAGATAGACTTCGAGGATTGTAGCTCTGTGATCAGGATTCACAGAGACCCCACATTTGGGGGGGGGGTATGTAGCTGAAGACCCACTCCAGCACTGGTTATAATACGGGGCTGCTATCATCTATGGTTCCGGATATACGGGGCTCCTTGCGCAGCCTGTCAGAAGCTACATACAGAGCGGTCAGTTTAAATACAAGCTGGAACACTCTGCAGCAGACTGAGAGGATGAACTCACAGTGCTTATAATAATTATTTGTATATTACTTATGATAATTAACCCCTTGCCACCCAGGCCCATTCTGAGACTTCTCTGCTACATGTAAAAATCATAATTTTTTTTTATGCTAGAAAATTACTCGGAACCCTCAAGCATTATATATTGTTTTAGCAGACACCCTATGGAATAAAATGGTGGTCTTTGCAACTTTTTATGTTACACGATATTTGTGCAGCAATTTTTTAAACTTTTTTTTGGAAAGAAACTGTTTCATTCATAATAAAAACACTAAAGTTAGCACAATAATTTTGTTGTGTACTAAGCGATGCTTTAATTTTTTTTTACAGGTTACATGTTTAGAGTTACAGAGGAGGTCTAGTGCTAGAATTATTGCTCTTGCGCTAACGATCGTGGCGTATGTAAGCTTTGTGTATCTGGCTCTGATACTAACCAGTGCCTACCCAGGGACTGACTAGTATCTCTTCCCAGCCTGTTCCCACACACCCTCTCACCTGCTGACCTGTGAATGTGGCAATCACTCCCGCAGTGTTATTGTGTTCTGCCAGTAAATTAGTGTTGCTAACTATAGCTGGCAGCACTGATTGTTTTGGGGAAAACCTGACAGGCTGTTTGTACTCAAGTCGGTTAATAGGTTGACTTGTGTAAAACCAGCTAGCCCATACATAAATCAACTATGGCTGGTCTCTGCTTAATTGGTGTAATTTCAATCCATGTCTGGCCCGCTTAACCACTACGCAGTCCCTAAACATCCTTCCACAAACCTTTTCATTTTTCCTTCCCAGATTACTTCATCCTCCTCTCCTATACATAGTGCTCACTGTCATACTCGCCACACTTCTCTCCTATACATAGTGCCCACTGTCATACTCTCCACACTTCTCTCCTGTACATAACGCCTGCTGTCATATCCTACACACTCCTCTCTTGTACATAGTGCCCACTGTCATACACTTCTCTCCTGTACATAGTGCCCACTGTTGTACCCTCCACACTTCTCTCCTATACATAGGGCCCACTGTCATACCCCCCACACTCCTCTCCTGTACATACTACTCACTGTCATACCCTCCACACTCCTCTTCTATACATAGTGCCCACTGTCATACACTCCACACTCCTCTCCTGTACATACTACTCACTGTCATACCCTCCATACTCCTCTCCTATACATAGTGCCCACTTTCATAACCTCCACACTTCTCTCCTATACATAGTGCCCACTGTCATACCCTCCACACTCCTCTCCTGTACATACTACTCACAGTCATACCCTCCATACTTCTATACATAGTGCACACTGTCATACCCTCCCTCCACACTCCTCTCCTGTAATTACTGCTTACTGTCCTACTCTCCACACTTCTCTCCTGTACATAGTGCCCACTGTCATACCCTCCACACTCCTCTCCTGTACATACTACTCACAGTCATACCCTCCATACTCCTATACATAGTGCACACCGTCATACCCTCCCTCCACACTCCTCTTCTGTAATTACTGCTTACTGTCCTACGCTCCACACTTCTCTCCTGTACATAGTGCCCACTGTCATACCCTCCACACGCCTGTACATATTGCTCACTGTCATACCCTCCACACTCTTCTCTTATACATAGTGCCCAATGTCATACCCTCTACATTCCTCTGCTGTGCATACTGTCCACTGTCATATCCTTCACACTCCTCTCCTGTACATAGTGCCTTCTGCCATACCCTCTGCACCCCTCTCATGTACATAGTGCCCACTGTTAGGCCCTCCACATTCCACTCCCTCACCTGCACATACTTCCCACTTTTATACCATCCATACTCCTCCCCTATGGCTCTTAGCCACAAAAACTGTTCTTTAAAATTATACTGAATATCCTCAATGTTACCAGCTCTAGAATGGGCACACTTTTGTCAGTTCAACTAAAGGAAATCTCACAGTTCTCATATTTGTTCTGCCCCATTATTAGTACTTATTTAAATTTGTAATCACTATTGTGATGTATAGAGGAACATAGGGGATATCAGTGACTCTAAATATAGCACTTATAAAAAAAGTGTCCCTGAAAATATTTTTGAAATGTTGTTAACTATGCACTAGGCACTGCCCAAGGCCCACAGGGTCAGTAGGGGGCCCCATGAGAGGCTCCGGTGATATTAAAGCAGTAGTAAACTTTTTTAACATTACTACTTTTTAGAGGCCCTGGGGTAGGTTATGCCATAATGTACAAGTATGCCCAGCATATTATCACATTACGACACACTTAAATTGTCAGACTGAGCCCTCCAGTGCTGTGCTGTGATCAATCCGGCAGGGTCCGGGCACTTCCATCTTCACCCGGTCTTCCTTCTGGGTTCTGTGCCTTCGTCACTTGCCTTGGCCGGGCTGTGTTGATGTCATTCCCACACATGCTCATGTGCATCCTCTCTCTCTCATCCTCCCTCCCTTACCCCTCACACCTCTTTCATCCCCTCTCTCTCTCTCTCTCTCTCTCTCCCACCCTCCTTCTCTCTCTTTAATTTAATTTGTTATAACAAAAAATAGTTTGCATTTTTATTTATTTATTGTTTATAAAAGGCCCCACCAAAATCCTCAGCACCAGGCCCATGATGTTCTTAACGCCCACTCAAGTGCAGTGCATTTCCCTGTGTTTTGGGAAAGCATGCGATTTTGTGGGCTTTCCCAGCACACATAGATGTCGATCTAGAATCAATGTTCTATTTAATCCAATAGATTCCTGGGAATGTCCTGTGTTCTATACAATCAGCAGCACCATAAAACATGCCACTGTTATTGAACCATCACCTGTTCATATTCCTCTGACAGGGTATGAGTATTAGGCCGCGTACACACGGGCGGACTGTTCGCCCAACCTTGTCCGCTGAACAGTGTTTGGGCGGACAGTCCGCTCGTGTGTGGGCTTTCAGCGGACAGTTTCAGCGGACAGTTGGACGGACAAAGTCTTTCGGAAATTCCGAAAAACTGTCCGCTGAAACTGTGTTTGAGCGAACAGTCCGCCCGTGTGTGGGCTTGTCCGCTGTACTTTCGAAATGAGCGGACTGTTCCCGCTCGGAAAGTCCGCCCATTTCGAGCGCGTGTACAGGTAGGCGGGGCCCGCGAAGGAGACGTCGCGGGCTCCGCCGCCTGGAATTGGCTTAAAGGGGAACCCCAACGCCGAAAAAAATCGGCGTGGGGGTTCCCCCCAAGTCCACACCAGACCCTTGTCCGAGCACGCTACCCGGCCGGCCAGGAAAGGGGGGCGAGCGAGCGCGCCCCCCCTCCTGAGCCGTACCAGGCCGCGTGCCCTCAACATGGGGGGTGCCTTGGGGAAGGGGGGGCCGCGCGGCCCCGCCACCCCAAAGCACCTTGTCCCCATGTTGATGAGGACAAGGGCCTCTTCCCGACAACCCTGGCCGTTGGTTGTCGGGGTCTGCGGGCGGGGGGCTTATCGGAATCCGGGAGCCCCCTTTAAGAAGGGGGCCCCCGGATACCGGCCCCCCACCCTATGTGAATGAGTATGGGGTACAATGTACCCCTACCCATTCACCTGTGAACTAAAGTACAATAAAAAACACAACACAGAGAAAAAATATTTTATTGCACAGCTCCGGGGGTCTTCAGTCTTCGGGGGTCTTCTCGCCGGACTCCTCCGCTATGTGTGTGTAGCTCTTTTGCTAGCGGAGGAGTCCGGCTTTCTTCCTCCCCGCCGCCGGCCTCTTCTCCCGACTTCGGGGGTCTTGTCCCCCTCTTCGGTTCTTCTGCCGGGCCACCGCGCCTGGTCCGGTGGCCCGGTCTTCTGTCGCCGTCTTCCGTTCTTCTGTCGCCGCCTTCGGTTCTTCTGCCGGGCCACCGCGCCTTCTTGTAGCTCTTTTACAGGCGGTGGCCCGGTCTTCTGTCGCCGCTGTCGTCGCCGCCGCCGCCTTCCGTTCTTGTTCTTCTTCTTGTTCTTCTTCTTCTTCTCCTGGAGATGTTGACTCGACGAGCTCTCCGGCCGGAATGCCAGGGACGCGCTCTGCTGCCACTTATATAGTGACAATGGGGCGGGGTCACATGGTATATGTCACATGGGTTGGTCACATGGGTTGATGTCACATGGGGACTATGACATCGTAAGGGGGCGGGGTCACCATGTGACCAACCCATGTGACATATACCATGTGACCCCGCCCCATTGTCACTATATAAGTGACCGCACAGCGCGTCCCCGGCATTCCGGCCGGAGAGCTCGTCGAGTCAACATCTCCAGGAGAAGAAGAAGAAGAACAAGAAGAAGAACAAGAACGGAAGGCGGCGGCGACGACATCGGCGACAGAAGACCGGGCCACCGCCTGTAAAAGAGCTACAAGAAGGCGCGGTGGCCCGGCAGAAGAACCGAAGGCGGCGACAGAAGAACGGAAGACGGCGACAGAAGACCGGGCCACCGGACCAGGCGCGGTGGCCCGGCAGAAGAACCGAAGAGGGGGACAAGACCCCCGAAGTCGGGAGAAGAGGCCGGCGGCGGGGAGGAAGAAAGCCGGACTCCTCCGCTAGCAAAAGAGCTACACACACATAGCGGAGGAGTCCGGCGAGAAGACCCCCGAAGACGGAAGACCCCCGGAGCTGTGCAATAAAATACTTTTTCTATGTGTTGTGTTTTTTATTGTACTTTAGTTCACAGGTGAATGGGTAGGGGTACATTGTACCCCATACTCATTCACATAGGGTGGGGGGCCGGTATCCGGGGGCCCCCTTCTTAAAGGGGGCTCCCGGATTCCGATAAGCCCCCCGCCCGCAGACCCCGACAACCAACGGCCAGGGTTGTCGGGAAGAGGCCCTTGTCCTCATCAACATGGGGACAAGGTGCTTTGGGGTGGGGGGGCCGCGCGGCCCCCCCTTCCCCAAGGCACCCCCCCATGTTGAGGGCACGCGGCCTGGTACGGCTCAGGAGGGGGGGGCGCGCTCGCTCGCCCCCCTTTCCTGGCCGGCCGGGTAGCGTGCTCGGACAAGGGTCTGGTGTGGACTTGGGGGGAACCCCCACGCCGATTTTTTTCGGCGTTGGGGTTCCCCTTTAAGCCCATTCCAGGCGGCGGAGCCCGCGACGTATCCTTCGCGGGCCCCGCCTACCTGTACACGCGCTCGAAATGGGCGGATTTGCCTCCTCCTTACGTGGGCGAGTCCGTTCATTTCAAAAGTTGAGCGAACTGTTTGCCCAACCTTGTTCGTCAAACAGTCCGCTCGTGTGTGGGCAAGTCCGCTCATGCAAATTTTGAGCGGACTGTTTGACAAACTGTTTGCCGAACAAGGTTGGGCGAACAGTCCGCGCGTGTGTACGCGGCCTTAGTGTCACGGTTGCCAAACAATCCAGAACAGGCTGTCGGTAAAAAAGAGAAAAAAAAAACTGTAAAAAAATAAATATAAAAATCTTATTTACCCAAGTTAAATAAAAAGTGGAAAGCTTCTAGATTGTAAGCTCTTCTGAGCAGGACCCTCCTAATCCACTTGTAGGTTATTGTATTGTAACTGTATTGTCTCCCTTTTATTTTCTAAAGTGCTGCGTAAATTATTGGTGCTATCATGGGCGTCCGCAGGTAGGGGCAAGGGGGGGCAAGTGCCCCCCCTGGAATCAGGGATCGGATCAGGAGTGATGACCCCTATCACCCCTCTCTCTCTCACCCCTCTGTCTTTTTCACCCCCCTCTCTCTGTCACCCCCCTCTGTCTCTCTCTTTCACACTCCTCTCTGTCACCCCGTCTCTCTCTGTCTCTTTCTGTCACCCCCCCCCACACTTTCTCTGTCACCCCGTCTCTCTCTGTCACCCCCTCTGTCTCTTTCTGTCACCCCCCCCACACTTTCTCTGTCACCCCCCCTCTGTCACCCCTCCTGTCTCTCTCTGTCACCCCCCCCCCCACATGTATGCAGTTTCTGACAGTCTCTTGGGCTATCTATGCAGTCTCTGGTCACCTCTTGTGCCATGTCCATGACAGTCTCTTGGGCCATGTATGCCACCTCTGACAGTCTCTTGTGCCATGTCTGCAGTCTCTGACAGTCTCTTGAGCCATGTCCGCAGTCTCTGACAGTCTCTTGTGCCATGTCTGCAGTCTCTGACAGTCTCTTGGGCCATGTCTGCAGTCTCTTGTGCCATGTCTGCAGTCTCTGACCATCACCTGTACTAAGTCTGCAGTCTATGACAGTGATAATGTGATAATGACATTGTCGAAAAGGGTCAGAGCATGAGTGACCTTAAAATGATGCCCCTCCCTGAAAAAAGTTCTGCGGACACCCATGGGTGCTATATAAATTCTGTATAATAATAATAAATGTTCTAGTACAGGGGTAGGCAACGTTTTGAGCCCAGTGTGCCGAAAAATGTTTTCAAAGAAATTGAGAGTGCCGATTTTATAACAAAAAAATGTCAACTTCACACTCTCAATCACTAAAAGGATTTGTTATAAAGTAAATGCTGTAATCTACTTTAGTAGTGAGAAATTAACATCCTGCACTCTCACGTCTTGGATCAGCCCCAATTCATGCACCTTCACACCTCGGATCACTGTCCCCCCTGCTCATCTGCCCCACCACTGTCCCCCCTGCTCATCTGCCCCATCACTGTCCCCCTGCTCATCTGCCCCACCACTGTCCCCCTGCTCATCTGCCCACCACTGTACCCCCCTGCTCATCTGCCCCACCAATGTAACTCCCTGCTTTTCTGCCCCACCACTGTAATCCCCTGCTTATGTGTTCCACCGATGTACCTCCTTTCTCCTCTGCTACTCTGCCCCACCGCTGTAACCCCTGATTTTCTGTCCCACTGCTAAACCCCCTTCTCATCACTTCCACCACTGTATCTCCTGCTCATCTGCCCCACCACTGTACCCTCTTGCTCTTCTGTCCCACCACTGTAAACCCCCTGCTTATCTGCCCCATCCATGTACCCCTTTTCTCACCACTTTACCTCCCTGCACATCTGTTCCATCCCCCTTATCCCCGTGCTCTTCTGTCTCACTACTGAATCACCTTCTCATCTATTTTAACACTGAACCCATGTGCCCCACCAATGTAACCCGCTTTCTCATCTGCCCCACCAATAAACCTCTGTTCACTGCCCCATTGCTTTGCACCCCCTGCTTTTCTTCCCCAACACTGTACCTCTTGCACATCTGTCTCACCTCTGTACCCCCTGTTCTTCAGCCCCACCTCTGTACCCCCCTGGTCTTCAGCCCCACCTCTGTACCCCCCTGGTCTTCAGCCCCATCTCTGTAAAGCATGCTGGGATGTGTAGCTCTATCACAGGCTGTAATGCTCCTGCAGAGCATAGTGGGAATTTTAGTTCTAGCATAGGCGGCAATGGAAGTGCAGAGCATGCAGACACTTGTAGTTCTGTCACAGGCTGCGAGAGGTGCAGAACATGCTGGGACATGTAGTTCTATGATAGGCTGCAAGAGAAATGCAGAGCAAGCTGGGACTTGTAGTTCTATTACAGGCTGCAAGAGGGGCGCAGAGCATACTGGGACTTCTAGTTCTATCATAGGCTGCATGAGAGGTGCAGAGCCTGCTGGGACTTGTAGTTCCATCACAGGCTGCAAGAGAGGTGCAGAGAATGCTGGGACATGTAGTTCTATCACAGGATGCAATAGAGGAGCAAGGCATGCTGAAACTTCTATCAGAGGCTACAATGGAGGTGCACAACATGCTGGGACCTGTAGTCATATCACAGGATGCAATGGAGGTGCACAACATGCTGGGTGGGACCTGTAGTCATATCACAGGTTGGCTTGGAGGTGCAGAACATGCTGGGACCTGTAGTTTTATGCCAGGCTGCACTGTATGTACAGGCCATACATCATTTTAGTTTCCTCCTTACCAATCCCTGCCACTCTCCCCCTCTTCCCTCTCTATCTATAAAGCATGGAAAGGTTTGTACAGACCTGAAGTCAGCGCGTGTTCCTGCCCCCCCCCTCCTCTTATGCGTTTACAGAGATGAATGAGGAGGGGGAGGGGAGGAGACAGCTTTGTTCTGAGTGCTGGTGTGTGTCTGTGTGTCAGACAGGCTGCAGGGACAGGAGACATGCATCTGCAGTGTGTGAGGTGATGTGAAGGCGGGCTGTGTGTGTGAGAACAAGTTACAAGAGCAGTAGAACACTGCCAATATGTGCCCTCCCCCCCTGGCCTGCACCCCTGGCAGGCGCCAGTCTAGCCAGCCTCTTGGTATGCCCCTGGTGCACAGCACACTCTAGGTGGACAGCACACTCTAGATGCGGCTGGACCAGAGTCTTGTAGAGCGGGAGAATTATTTTTCCTCTGGAGTTGATCCCCTTTTAATGCATGCCAATATTCTGTTTGCTTTGTTAGCAGCAGCTTGGCATTGCATGCCATTGCTGAGCCTATCATCTACTAGGACCCCCAGGTCCTTTTCCATCCTAGATTCCCCCAGAGGTTCTCCCCCCAGTGTATAGATAGCATTCATATTTTTGCCACCCAACTGCATTATTTTACATTTTCTACATTAAACCACATTTGCCCTGTAGTTGCCCACCCCATTATTTGTTCAGATCTTTTTGCAAGGTTTCCACATTCTGCGGAGAAGTTATTGCCCTGCTTAGCTTAGTATCGTCTGCAAATACAGAGATGGAACTGTTTACCCCATCCTCCAGGACATTAATGAACAAATTAACTATGATTGGTCCCAGCACAAAACCCTGGGGGACCCCACTACCCACCCCTGACCATTCCCAGTACTCCCCATTTATCACCACCCTCTAAACTCACCCTTGTAGCCAGTTTTCAATCCATTTACTTGCCCTATGGCCCATGCCAACAGACCTTATTTTGTACAGTAAACATTTATGGGGAACTGTGTCAAATGCTTCTGCAAAATCCAGATATACCACATCTACAGGCCTTTCTTTATCTAGATGGCAACTTACCTCCTCATAGAAGGTTAATAGATTGGTTTGGCAAGAACAATTCTTCATGAATCCTTGCTGATTAATGCTTATTAGTAGTGATGGACAAACTTCCGACGGGACATTTCGCGAACGCGATCCGCGAACGTACCCAAAAGGTCACAAACCGCATTCACTTTAATGGCAGTTGAACCTTAAAAACCTCCAGGTCATATTTTCAGCCACAAATACTTACTACCTGTGCACACATAGTCCCACAACATGGACACTGGCATACCAGAAGTATTAAGTGACTCTGGGATCGACAACGACAAGCATTCTTTTTTTTATCTGTGAAATTTTGTCAATTCAGGAGCGCATGGAGGAGAGGCAAGGTCAGGCCAGGCTATGAAGGGGGTGCAGGAGATGATCAGTGCCACAGTCAGGGCAGCGCAGTCCTGTGCCAGTGTCCCAGTGTGCCAAACTGTGCTTGAGCCCCTGACCCCTCCCTCTGCCCAGCCCTTACCCCCACCTATGCAGGGCTCCACTGCGGTGGTCCGGAGGTGCCAGTCTAGTGCTGATCCTCAGCCATGGTGCTGGCACTGCCTGTTGATTGGCTTCTCCGCTGCTATCTCCCTCACTGACACCAGCACCGCGATAGAGACTAATCACTGACACCAGCACCGCGATAGAGACTGATCACTGACACCAGCACCACGATAGAGACTGATCACTGACACCAGCACCGAGATAGAGAGCACTGACGCCAGCACCGAGATAGAGAGCACTAATGCCAGCACCGAGATAGAGAGCACTGACACCAGCACCGAAATAGAGAGCACTGACGCCAGCACCGTGATAGAGAACACTGACACCCCACCAGCACCAAGATAGAGAGCACTGACATCAGCACCGTGATAGAGAGCACTGACATCAGCACCGTGATAGAGAGCACTGACACCAGCACCGTGATAGAGAGCGCTGACACCACACCAGCACCGAGATAGAGAGCACTGACATCAGCACCGTGATAGAGAGCACTGACACCAGCACCGTGATGGAGAGCACTGACACCAGCACCATGATGGAGAGCACTGACACCAGCACCATGATGGAGAGCACTGACACCAGCACCGAGATGGAGAGCACTGACACCAGCACTGTGATGGAGAGCACTGACACCAGTACCGTGATGGAGAGCACTGACACCAGCACCGTGATGGAGAGCACTGACACCAGCACCGTGTTGGAGAGCACTGACACCAGCACCGAGATGAAGAGCACTGACACCACACCAGCACCGTGATGGAGAGCACTGACACCAGCACCGTGATGGAGAGCACTGACACCAGCACCGTGATGGAGAGCACTGACACCACACCAGCATCGTGATAAAGAGCACTGACACCAGCACCGTGATGGAGAGCACTGACACCAGCACCGTGATAGAGAGCACTGACACCAGCACCGTGATAGAGAGCACTGACACCAGCACTGAGGTGGAGAGCACTGACACCAGCACCGAGATGGAGAGCACTGACACCAGCACTGTGATAGAGAGCACTGACACCAGCACCGTGATAGAGAGCACTGACACCAGCACAGTGATAGAGAGCACTGATACTAGCACCGTGATAGAGAGCACTGACATAAGCACCATGATAGAGAGCACTGACACCAGCACTGTGATAGAGAGCACTGACACCACACCAGCACCGAGATAGAGAGCACTGACACCACACCAGCACCGTGATAAAGACAACCCTATATACTGTACACTAGGGATGAGCTTCATGTTCGAGTCGAACATACGTTCGACTCGAACATCTGCTGTTCGCCCGTTCGGCGAATTCCGAACATTATGGGCCGTTCGCGCCAAATTCCTGTGGCGCTCACGGCCCACAATGCACTGTGTCATCGCAGTGCATTGCTGGCTCATGATTGGCCAAGCATGCACTGTGACCCCGCATGCTTGGCCAATCACAGCGCCAGCAGCGAGGAGAGCCATGATTGGCCACAGGCAGGATAACTGTGGCCAATCATAGCTCAGGCTGTGTAGTACACGCCCCACACTATATAAGGCCGCCAACGCGGCGGCCTTGTGTAGTGTGTTGGCGTCTGAAGCAGTTAGTGGGTGTTCTGTGTACCTTCAACACAGTATACACCGATTGTTATCGGCCGATTTTTCGATCTTGCTCTTCTGTAGTGGTTGTTGTCTGCGTGCCCTGACCGCAGTATACACCGCTATATTCACCTCACCTATATAGCTAGCGATATATCTATCTTTTATAATAGAGCTTGCAGTCAGTAGTGTTAGGAGCTTGTGCGTGCTGTCTGCATGCTCTGTACCCAGTACACACCGCTATATCCACCAACATAGCTCTTCTCTATTTGAGCCATCTGCCATCTGCAGGAGTTATTGGAAGTTGTGTGTGCCTCCAGCACAGCACAGTATACATCTGTATATACCCCTTTATCTCTGGTGTTCTATAATAAAGGCATCTTCAGGAGTTAGTGGGTGTTTTGTGCCTCCAGCACAATATACACCTGTATCTACCCTTTATTGCTGTTCTCTAATAGAGCCATCTGCAGGGCTTAGTTGGTTTTGTGTGCCTCCAGTACAGTATACCCCTTTATCTCTGGTGTTTTATAATAAAGGCATCTGCAGGAGTTAGTGGGTGTTGTGTGCCTCCAGCACAATATACACTACCCAACTGCTGTTTTACCCAACTCCCTTCAGGCCATTACCATGTCTGGAAGGCCAGCAAGGAGAGGCAGACAGGCGCAAGCCGATAAAAGAGGGCAAGCAGGCTCTGTGTCTAGAGACAACAGTGCTGGTCGTGGACGCTGTGCATTGTCATAAGCACGTGGCCATGGGACACGCTTGTCCTTCTTTTCGGCAGCTGGACATGTTGAACCGCAACATGCCAACGACTTGGTAGAGTGGATGACCAAGCCCTCTTCATCCTCCTCATCCTCTCTCACCCAGTCTCAGGGTACTAGCAAAGCAGCTGCCAACGCATCGTCTTCCCTCCTCTCAATGTCATCATCAGTGACTCCTTCCCTAGACCCACCACGTCCTCCTGAGGAGTCTCCTGAACTCTTTGAGCACAGTGTTGGGTACATGCTCCAGGAGGATGCCCAGTGTTTTGTAGGCTCTGATGATGACACTCAGCTAGAGGAAGGCAGTAGCGTGAATGCAGAGAGAGGGGATACTCAAGAAGGACAGCAATCTGGCAGTCATGTTCCACAAGCTGCAGCATACTGCCAGGTTTGCTACAGCGATGAAGAGGGAGGGGATGATGAAGGCACTGACTCCACGTCGGTGCCTGGTAGGAGAGAGGAGGAGGAGGAGGAGGAGGAGGCACATGTCCAACGAGGCAGGATGCCCTCCGGGGGCCAGCTTAGGGGGAGCACACCGACTGAATCACACCGCAGAGCTCCGCCTGTGCAGGGGGCGCTGCCTCTGCGCGTTATTCTAAAAGTTCTTTGGTGTGGGCCTTTTTTGAGACGAGTGCATCAGATCGCACTGCTGCTATTTGCAACATATGTCTCAAGCGTATCTTGCGTGGCCAAAATATCAGCCGCTTGGGCACCACATGCTTGACCAGACATATGTTGACCTGCCATGCAGCTCGTTGGCAAGCGTACCTCAAAGACCCACACCAAAGAACAAAGCAGACCTCTCCTTGCTCCTCATCAGCTGGCATCTCCAACCCCACTAGACCTTTCTGAAACCTGCTCTGAGAGGAATGAAGGTGTAGAATTAGGTGTGTCACAGCCAAGTTCTTCTGGGCACTCTGCTAGCAGTACACCCATGTCCGATTATAGCAGGCAAATGTCCCTGCCCCAGCTGCTGGACCGGCGAAAGAAGTTCACTCCCAGCCATCCACATGCCCAGCGGTTGAATGCTAGCTTGGCTAAATTGCTAGCACTTCAACTGCTGCCTTTTCAGTTGGTAGACTCGGCCCCCTTCCGTGAGTTTGTACAATGTGCGGTTCCTCAGTGGCAGGTCCCCAAACGCCACTTTTTCTCACGGAAGGTGATTCCGGCTCTCTACCGGCATGTGGAAGGGAATGTCCTTGCCTCGCTGGACAGGGCGGTCAGCGGTAAGGTGCAGATTACCGCTGACTCATGGTCCAGCAGGCATGGACAGGGACGTTACCTGTCTTTCACGGCCCATTGGGTCACTCTTCTGGCAGCTGGGAAGGATGCAGGACAAGGTGCAGTAGTGTTGGAGGTTGTTCCGCCACCACGCCTCCAAAATGCTACTATTGTTTGTGACACACCTCTCTCCTCCACCCCCTCCTATTCTTCTTCCTCCATGGCCTCTTCCAGTGCTCTGTCCTCAGAACCAGCGGTGCTCCGTAGGAGTTCCAGGGGCTACGCAAGCACGCAGGCAAAACGATGCCATGCCATGCTTGCGCTGGTTTGTTTGGGGGACAGGAGCTACACTGGGGCGGATGTTTTGTCAGCTCTGGAGGGGCAGGCCGAGAGGTGGTTGACGCCACGCCAGCTTAAGCCAGGAATGGTGGTTTGCGACAATGGCACCAACCTCCTCTCCGCCCTCCGACAGGGACAACTGACCCATGTGCCCTGTGTAGCTCACGTCCTTAACCTGGTGGTGCAGCGGTTCTTGGGCAGGTACCCAGGCTTACAGGATGTCCTGAAGCAGGCCAGGAAAGTCTGTGTGCATTTCCGCCGATCATTTAATGCCTGTGCTCGGCTGGCTGAGCTCCAAAAGGAGTTGAACCTGCCCAAGAACCGCCTTATATGTGACATGCCCACCAGGTGGAACTCAACGTTGGCCATGCTGCAGCGGCTGCACACGCAGCAGAGGGCCATCAATGAGTACCTGTGCGACTACGGCACCAGGACAGGGTCAGGGGAGCTCGGTTTTTTCTCACCATGCCAGTGGGGCATGATCAGGGATGCATGCACTGTCCTGTCACCGTTTGAGGAGGCCACAAGGATGGTGAGCAGTGACAGTGCATGCATCAGTGACACTGTACCTCTTGTCCACCTCTTGGAGCATACGCTGCATGGAATAATGGACAGGGCACTTGAGGCAGAACAGAGGCAGGAAGAGGAGGACTTCCTTGCCTTTCAAGGCCCCCTTTATCCAGACAGTGTTCCTGCTGTGCCACCCATCACACAGGAGGAGGAAGAGGAGGAGGAGGATGATTGTGTCAGCATGGAGGTGGAAGCTGGCACTCAGCATCAGCAGCAGCAGCAGCAATCTTGTAGGGATGATTTACAGTCCCAAGAAACCCGTGGACTTGTACGTGGCTGGGAGGAGGTATCTGCGGATCATGTTGTCCTTAGGGACCCAGAGGAATCCGGACCGAATGCCTCAGCTAACCTACGCTGCATGGCCTCCCTGATCCTGCAAAGCCTGCGGAAGGATCCTCGTATTCTTCGGATCAAGGAGAGGGACCATTACTGGCTGGCCACTCTCCTTGATCCACGGTACAAGGGTAAGGTTGCCGACCTTATCTTGCCATAGCAGAGGGAGCAGAGGATGAGACATCTCCGGGAGGCCTTGCAGAAAGGTCTGTGCAACGCGTTCCCAGAGACTGGGAGGTTACAAACTCCTGGTCCTGGACAACGTGTTGCTGAGGCATCGGTCAGAAGGAGCGGTGGAGAAGGTGGCCGTCTGACTGATGCTTTCAGACAATTTTTTAGTCCGCAGCCCCAAGGTATGATCGGTTCCAGCAACCATCGCCAGCGTCTGATTTACATGGTGCAGAAATACCTAGGGGCAAGGTCAGACTTGGACACCTTTCCCACCGAAAATCCTCTGGCTTACTGGGTCTTGAGGATGGATCACTGGCCAGAGCTTGCACAGTATGCAATTGAGCTACTGGCCTGTCCTGCATCCAGCGTTCTTTTGGAACGCACCTTCAGTGTTGCTGGTGGCTTTGTTACTGATCACAGGGTGCGCCTGTCCACCAAATCAGTTGATCGACTGACCTTCATCAAGATGAATCAGTCTTGGATCACCCACAGCTACCAAGCACCTGAAGCTGATGTAACCGAATAATTTTTTTTGAAATATCACATCCCTTCAAGACTGCCTATGCTGATGCTGAGTGACTGTCCTGTTATGTTGATTGTCTATCCTCTTCCTCCTCCGCTGATATGTTGGTAGAACATTTCTGGTTCTGGGTGATGCCATCAGCCCAATTTTTCTGCCCCTGTTTAACAGGGGCGTTTAATTACAATTTTTGATGCAATGCTTTGCAGCAGGGCTAATTCCTGCAATAAAACTAGAGTATATGGGAGAGGTTGCAGTGTGGTGGCACCAGCACCAGTGCCTAAGGCCCAATTTTTCTGCCCCTGTTTAACAGGGACGTTTAATTACAATTTTTGATGCAATGCTTTGCAGCAGGGCTAATTCCTGCAAAAAAACTAGAGTATATGGGAGAGGTTGCAGTGTGGTGGCACCAGCACCAGTGCCTAAGGCCCAATTTTTCTGCCCCTGTTTAACAGGGGCGTTTTATTACAATTTTTGATGCAATGCTTTGCAGCAGGGCTAATTCCGGCAATAAAACTAGAGTATATGGGAGAGGTTGCAGTGTTGTGGCACCAGCACCAGTGCCTAAGGCCCAATTTTTCTGCCCATGTTTAACAGGGACATGTAATTACAATTCTTGATATAATATTTCACAGGAGGGCCCGTTCCTGTGCTCACCCAGAGTAACTGTGAGGACTTATAGTGTTTTGGCACCAGCACCACAACCACCAAAGGTCAATTTTTCTACCACTGTTCAACAATGGCATGTAATTACAATTGTTGATATAATCATTCACAGCAGGGCGCTCCAGCGC
This sequence comes from Lithobates pipiens, assembly GCF_037356315.1. NCBI lineage: Eukaryota > Metazoa > Chordata > Amphibia > Anura > Ranidae > Lithobates > Lithobates pipiens. The sequence continues at coordinate 83,951,823 of NW_027507686.1, read as the reverse complement.
CCACCAAGAGTCACTTTCAGGGGTTACAATGTTGTGGCAAAACCAACACCTTGTTCCGCCATTTCTGCAGAGCATATAGGGCAGGCCCCTACTTTCAAACATCCAACTTACAAACATCTCCTACTTGCAAATGGAAGGAGACAACAGCAAGTGAGATGAAAAAAGATGTACGACAAAACAAATTATACAGGGGTGATAACCCTTCCCTATGTTTTCCAAAAAGCTTAAAAATAGTTTTTTTGACTGGAGCTACACTTTAAAAATGTACCAGTTGAAAATTACAAACACAACAAACCTACACAGTCCCTGTCTTGTTTGCACCGCCTGTATACTGCTGTTCTGAGAATATAGGACCTGGGGGCCACACGCATTTCCTTTTTTTAATATGGGTACGGGGTTCCCCTTAATATGCGTACAAGACCCAAAGGGGCTGGTAATGGGCAGGGAGGGCTACCCATGCCATTTTTCTCAATGATTTTCAACCATATTGCAGGAACCAGATATAACATTAAAACCGCAAGCAGTTTTAAATGATGTTATTTCCGTTTAATGTCATTTTGTGCAGGGACTGTTCTAAACACGGGAAACACGTGGCACTTCACAGGCATACTACAGACACCCCCCAGGCACCATATTTAAAAAAATATTTCACTTTTTTTTTTTCACTTTTTCACGTCATTAAAATCAGTGCTCCCGCCAAAACGGCCATTTTTAAAAACATTTTAGGCATTGACCCATGTCCCCTGGGGCAGGAGCCAGGTCCCCAAACCCTTTTTAGGACAGTATCTTGCATATTAGCCATTAAAATTAGCACTTTTAATTTCGAATGTTCGAGTCCCGTAGACTTCAATGGGGTACTAAAGTTTGTACGAATTTGGGGTCCGTTCGAAAGTTCTGGTGCGAACCGAACCGGGGGGTGTTCGGCTCACCAATCCTGTACACCTATACCAGTCCTTAAAAGGACCTTTGTGGACCTAATAGTAGCTAGCTAGTAGCTAGTGAATTGCAGATTGTTCCTACACTGAGAAACGACTGCTGCAGAATCGGTCAGCAGCACTGCATGCAGTGCACTATAATATGCTTTCTATGTTTGAAAGAAACTGAAGCACTGACACCAGCACCATGATGGAGAGCACTGACACCAGCACCATGATGGAGAGCACTGACACCAGCACCGTGATGGAGAGCACTGACACCAGCACCGTGATGGAGAGCACTGACACCAGCACCGTGATGGAGAGCACTGACAACAGCACCAAGATGGAGAGCACTGACACCAGCACCGAGATGGAGAGCACTGACACCAGCACCAAGATGGAGAGCACTGACACCACACCAGCACCAAGATGGAGAGCACTGACACCAGCACTGTGATGGAGAGCACTGACACCAGTACCGTGATGGAGAGCACTGACACCAGCACCGTGATGGAGAGCACTGACACCAGCACCGTGTTGGAGAGCACTGACACCAGCACCGTGTTGGAGAGCACTGACACCAGCACCGAGATGGAGAGCACTGACACCACACCAGCACCGTGATGGAGAGCACTGACACCAGCACCGTGATGGAGAGCACTGACACCAGCACCGTGATGGAGAGCACTGACACCAGCACCGTGATGGAGAGCACTGACACCACACCAGCATCGTGATAAAGAGCACTGACACCAGCACCGTGATGGAGAGCACTGACACCAGCACCGTGATAGAAAGCACTGACACCAGCACCGTGATGGAGAGCACTGACACCAGCACCGAGGTGGAGAGCACTGACACCAGCACCGAGATGGAGAGCACTGACACCAGCACCATGATAGAGAGCACTGACACCACACCAGCACCGCGATAGAGAGCACTGACACCAGCACTGTGATAGAGAGCACTGACACCAGCACCGTGATAGAGAGCACTGACACCACACCAGCACCGTGATAGAGAGCACTGACACCACACCAGCACCAAGATAGAGAGCACTGACACCAGCACAGTGATAGAGAGCACTGACACCAGCACTGTGATAGAGAGCACTGACACCAGCACTGTGATAGAGAGCACTGACACCAGCACCGTCATAGAGAGCACTGACACCAGCACCGTGATAGAGAGCACTGACACCAGCACCAAGATGGAGAGCACTGACACCACACCAGCACCGAGATAGAGAGCACTGACATCAGCACCGTGATAGAGAGCACTGACACCACACCAGCCCCAAGATAGAGAGCACTGACACCAGCACAGTGATAAAGAGCACTGACACCACACCAGCACCGAGATAGAGAGCACTGCCACCACACCAGTACCGTGATAGAGAAAACCCTATATACTGTACACCTATACCAGTCCTTAAAAGGACCTTTGTGGACCTAATAGTAGCTAGCTAGTGAATTGCAGATTGTTCTTACACTGAGAAACGACAGCTGCAGAATCAGTCAGCAGCACTGCATGCAGTGCACTATAATATGCTTTCTATATTTGAAAGAAACTGAAGCACTGACACCAGCACCGTGATGGAGAGCACTTACACCAGCACCGTGATGGAGAGCACTGACACCAGCACCGTGATAGAGAGCACTGACACCACACCAGCACCGAGATGGAGAGCACTGACACCAGCACCGTGATAGAGAGCACTGACAACAGCACCGTGATAGAGAGCACAGACACCAGCACAGAGATGGAGAGCACTGACACCACACCAGCACAGAGATAGAGAGCACTGACATCAGCACCATGATAGAGAGCACTGACACCCCACCAGCACCAAGATAGAGAGCACTGACATCAGCACCGTGATAGAGAGCACTGACACCAGCACCGAGATAGAGAGCACTGACACCAGCACCGAGATGGAGAGCACTGACACCACACCAGCACCGTGATAGAGAGCACTGACACCACACCAGCACCGAGATGGAGAGCACTGACACCAGCATCGTGATAGAGAGCACTGACACCAGAATCGCGATAGAGAGCACTGACACCAGCACCGAGATGGAGAGCACTGACACCAGCACTGAGATGGAGAGCACTGACACCACAACAGCACCGAGATAGTGCTCTCTATCTCGGTGCTGATGTCAGTGCTCTCTGACACCAGCACCGTGATAGAGAGCACTGACATCAGCACCGTGATAGAGAGCACTGACACCAGCACTGTGATAGAGAGCACTGACACCACACCAGCACCGAGATAGAGAGCACTGACACCAGCACCATGATAGAGAGCACTGACACCACACCAGCACAGAGATAGAGAGCACTGCCACCACACCAGCACCGTGATAGAGACAACCCTATATACTGTACACCTATACCAGTCCTTAAAAGGAACTTTGTGAACCTAATAGTAGCTAGCTAGTAGCTAGTGAATTTCAGACTGTTCCTACACTGAGAAACGACAGCTGCAGAATCGGTCAGCAGCACTGCATGCAGTGCACTATAATATGCTTTCTATATTTGAAAGAAAGTATATTATACTTGTATTACAACCCTATATACTGTACACCTGCACCAGTCCTTAAAAGGACCTTTGTGGACCTAATAGTAGCTAGCTAGTAGCTAGTGAATTGCAGACTGTTCCTACTCCAAACACCAAACTGTCCCTACTCTGAGAAACTGCAGAATCGGTCAGCACTCAGCAGCACTGCAGTGCACCAGAATATAATTTGTATATTTGAAAGAAAGTATATTACAACCCTATATACTGTACACCTATACCAGTCCTTAAAAGGACTTTTTTGGACCTAATAGTAACTAATAGGGAACTGACTGTCTCTGCTCCACACAGCGTCCTTTCCCTACACTGACAAAAGACAGAATGTAAAATGGGCACCAGATCAGGTCTATTTAAAAGGTAGGGGGTATGTCCATGTGCTGATATGTCTCAATTGGCTGTCCTGTACCCCATGAAGGATGTGTCATGGGTCAAAGTTCTTCACAATGTAAACGAATATGTCTGCCGCAATCAGCGGCAGAAGTCCGCCGGTTTGGCGAATCGCGAAAGTTCGCCATGAACCGACCGCCGGGGGAACCGCAAGGCCATCTCTACCAATCAGGGTTCGAGTCCTGCGGGAACGCGTGGGAATGGCATCCCTGCACTTTTTTCACAGCATGAACGCCATTCCCTTTGCAGGGCTAGATCTACCCGTCAACCGCCAACAGCTGGCGCCTGAGGGGTAGATTGAGATGCATGCAGAGTAGCGCATGAAGCATCTGTCTGTAACAAGTTCTCTCTCTCATGTCACGCAGCGCTTCTCGCTCACAGGTGGCCCCTCCTCTCTTCTCGTCTATCCCCATTGGCTTGTGACATCATCTGGGATAGACGAGAAGAGAGAAGGGGCCGCCAGGGAGCGAGCAGCACTACGTGATATGAGAGAGAACTTACTACAGACAGGAGTTTTCTGCGCTACTCTGCATAATGGCTAGTAAGATCCTCTAATGTGCCCCCTGATGTGCTATGTGCCCTGATGTACCCCATGCCCCAAAGTGCTATGTGCCCCGTGCCTTTATGTGCCATAATGTGCCGATGTGCCCCATGCCCTGATGTGCCCCATGCCCTGATGTGCCCCGTGCCCTGATGTGCCCCGTGCCCTGATGTGCCATGTGCCCTGATGTGCTATGTGCCCTGATGTGCACCATAATGTGCCATGTGCCCTGATGTGCCATAATGTGCCCTGATGTCCTGTGCCATGATGTACTGTGCCCTGACGTGCCCTGTACCCTGATATGTTGTGCACTGGTGTGCCCTGTACACTAATGTGCTGGGCCCTGTGCCCTGATGTACCGTACCCTGATGTGTTGTGCCCTGGGCCAGTCTGGATGAAGTCCTGGGCCACATTTTTGTCCCAGTCCAGCCCTGGAGCTGATCCTTTGCTAATCGGCATTGCCACATAGTGAAGGACGGCATCCTCCCCTCCCTCGGTCCTCCTCCTCCAGCAGCCGGGGCTATACTATACAGGACCGGGCCTGCCAATCTGCAGCGCTAGATCCCCGCTGCAGTACTGTCATTGGCAGCTAGAACAGCCATTCTCCTAGCAACCAATAACATCACCTGTGCTCCCCGCCCTCATCAGCAATTTCCTCCGCCCGACTTTTGCCCCCCTGCAGCATGCTCCTTCGTCAAGGACTTATCCAGGTACAGGTTTTTCTACTTTGTAATGGCTCAGTCCCAACTCTAATGGGGAACTCTGGGGACACTCTGATGGGGGGGGGCTCTCTGATGGGGATACCTGCTCTCTGATGGGGGGGCACTCTGATGGGAACACCTGCTCTCCGGTGGAAGGAATAGTCCCCCATCATTGGTGTCAGTGGGAGGAATCGAACGAGGGAAAGATTATTACCCATTGTGGTGATTATTCTGTTGGTTTGACAAGTTAACTTATTTTGTTTTTGTAAACTGGCACTTTACAATAAATGTTGCACTGTATTTTCTGTGAAATATATATGCATCATCATAATTTTTTTTTCTTGGTGGGGGGGGGGGGGTGGATCTTGGGTGGGAGTTCCCACACTTTTTTCTCCAGGACTTGACCCCTGCTGCTAATGATACTGTTCTCATTACTAAAATCTTGTATATAGTCCCTTATCCCCTCCAAGAGCTTGCATACTATTGATGTTAGGCTAACTGGTCTGTAATTCCCAGGGATGTATTTTGGGGCCTTTTTAAATATTGGTGCTACATTGGCTTTTCTCCAATCACCTGGTACCATTCCAACATTCCAATGAGTAGACTGTCAGTAAAAATAAGGAACAATGGTCTGGCAATTACTTAACGGAGTTCCCTAAGTACCCTTGGATACAAGCCATCTGGTCCCGGTGATTTATTAATGTTAAGTTTCCCAAGTCTAATTTTAATTCTGTCCTCTGTTAACCATGGAGGTGCTTCCTGTGATGTGTCATAATTACTGAAGCCACCCTCGTGGATAATAGTTACATACTTAGTAAGGTTGAATAAAGACACCAGTCCATCCAGTTCAACCTGACTACAATTGTCTACAATTGTCCCTATCCCAGTACATTGCACACTCACATCGGTCCCTACCCTCAAGGAGCCCACAATCCAAGGTCCCCATTCATATACTAGGGCCAATTTGGGACAAAAGCCAATTAACCTACCTGCATGTCTTTGGAGTGTGGGAGGAAACCGGAATACCCGGAGAAAACCCACGCAGGCACAGGGAGAACATGCAAACACCATTACATATAACCGAATATAACCGAACACGGCATATGAACGGAGGAACGAAGGTTTCCCGGAATCGCATTAGAGGCAAGCCAGAGAGCTACACAGTGGCTGATACTGTGAAGGTTGATCCACCCCGGAAGGGGCCATAACTCTGGTGAGAGCAACTACATAAAAATAGCCACAGAGCACTGGGAACAACAATTGGAATCTCCTCCACCCCTCACTTCACCTTCACCTGCAGGGGATACCCCTCTAAATTCATAACCACCTTTTTGAGGGACACTTTAATTACTTTTTAATTACTTTTTAATTACTTTGCAATATTTTTTCACTATTCTTAGTTTTATATTTATTTTTATTTTTATTTTTATTTTTGCATTTTTATACTGCTAAATTTTACCACATTTTTCACCGTTTCGCATCTTTATGCAATTTTCATCACAGTTACACTACGTGAGGATTTGATAAGTCTAACAGATAAACGGATTGGTTTATATATATTTTTATATATATTTTCATATATATTCGATATATATTTTTTATACTAAGCTCTACTTTCTATTCACATAGTTTGCCACAAATACCAGAATTTGTTCACCAGCACCTTGCACTTTTTATATATTTTTATTGTATGCTGTTACAATTGTCTGATGATATATGCTTTATGATTCGTTATGACACTTATGGTTTTTAAAGGACACAATTATTATTGACACTTACGGACACATACACAGTCATTCATATTTATTTTATTTTATTATCCAGCCTGCTGGAAATTCCTTGCTAATTGTATACCTAAGCCTCCAATTTTTTTAAAGGGTATAGCGCCAATCCTATTCACCCCCCCCTCCCCATTTCATTTTATTCCTTCCCACCGGGTAGGAATTTGAATAGGGGCTGCTCTTACCCAAACCACAATCCATAGCGCGACCTAAAAAACCCCCTTATTTTTATTATTTTCTGCCGTTGGGCAGGTGTGAAGATTTGTTCAAGATCCCTTTCCCACTTATCTAAACTCAATGTACTAAAGTCTTCCGAAGGTGATGTTAATAGGGCATGTATCTTAGAAATAATATGAGAGAGATGCTCCTTCTCCTCACAGTACCCTTCAAACTTAGTAAGTGGTGGACCATAGCCTTCAGTGGGTCCCAATGTTTCCAAAAAAATTTTAACCTGTAGCGCTTGCCAGTAGGGTATTTCATATTGTCCTCCTAATTGCGTTAACATTTCTATTGATGGCCATTTATTAAACCTCAGAAAATGTGAGGCCTGAAAACATCCCTTCTCTTTTAAATTCCCAAATTCCCATTCCACTCTTTTAAATTTATTACCCAATAGTATGCATTGGCTAATGCCCTTATTTGATATGCTCTTAAAGCAAACCCATCTCTCCTCCGTGTTCTTTGTTCCTAAGATTTTATCCCAATTCATGCCTTCTAACAAGGTTCATAGTTTAGGGAAGTTGGCTCTTTTGAAATTCAGTGTCTTTGTATTCCCTTTATGTTTCCTATTTGTGTGATTTGATGCCAATTGACCTGTGGTTGCTTTTTCCTAAATTGCCCCATATTTCCACATCTGTGATCAGGTCTGTATTGTTGGTAATCAGTAGATCCAGTAACGCTTTCTTTCTTTTTTTTTAAACTTTATTTCTTTATTAAGATATTTATTTTGTTTACAAAATACATCAAAATTAAACATCCCCTCAGCCCCCCCCCCCTCCCTCCTATCACCTTATCAGATAAAAATATATATATATAAAAAAAAAGATGGTTTATATCTTGGGTGGCCTAAGGCCTCATGCACACGAGACGCAGTTAAACGCGCGTTCAGATGCAGTTGGACAGTTTTTTCAACTGCACCTGAACTCATTCAATGTTATCCTATGTGTCCATGCACACAGTCTCGTTTTTTTCCGTTTATATGCAGTTGCGTTTAATCTCGTTTTTCCAGAAGCAAAAAAATGCGTTCAGAAACAATAATTTCTGCGTTTCAGACGCAAAACGCGGCTAAACGCGGCTAAACGCGGCACCCGCGTTTAGCCGCGTTTGCGTTTATATGCGTTTTTAAAGGTGACCTTTTTTTTTACATTAAAAATCTCAAAAATTATTGCAAATGATGAAAAACCATTAGAAAAATATTTTAAACAATTGCAATTGCAAGTGGACAATCCACAACTTGTGGCAAGTGACGTGGCAAGTGGACAATCCACAACTTGTGGCAAGTGACATGGCAGGTGGCAAGTGATGTGGCAAGTGGACAATCCACAACTTGTGGCAAGTGACGTGGCAGGTGAAGTGGCAAGTGACGTGGAAAGTGGACAATCCACAACTTGTGGCAGGTGACGTGGCAAGTGACCTGGCAGGTGACACGGCAAGTGACTTGGCAGGTGACGTGGCAAGTGGAAAATCAACAACTTGTGGCAGGTGACTGGCATGTGACGTGGCAAGTGGACAATCCATAACTTGTGGCAGGTGACGTGGCAAGGGACGTGGCAAGTGGACAATCCACTTGTGGCAGGGGACGTGGCAAGTGACGTGGCAAGTGGACAATCCACTTGTGGCAGGTGATGTGGCAAGTGACGTTGCGAGTGGACAATCCACAACTTGTGGCAGGTGATGTGGCAAGTGATGTGGCAAGTGGACAATCCACTTGTGGCAGGTGACGTGGCAGGGGACGTGGCAAGTGACGCGGCAAGTAGACAATCCACAACTTGTGGCAGGTGATGTGGCAAGTGACGTGGCAGGTGATGTGGCAAGTCACGTGGCAAGTGGACAATCCACAACTTGTGGCAGGTGATGTGGCTGGTGACGTGGCAAGTGGACAATCCACAGCTTGTGGCAGGTGGCATGGCAGATGACGTGGAAAGTGGACAATCCACATCTCGTGGCAAGTGACGTGGCAGGTGATGTGGCAAGTGACGTGGCAAGTGGACAATCCACAATTTGTGGCAGGTGACGTGGCAGGTGATGTGGCAAGTGGACAATCCCCAACTTGTGGCAAGTGACGTGGCAAGTGGACAATCCACAACTTGTGGCAGGTGCCGTGGCAAGTGACACGGCAAATGCAAGTGTACAACTGCTCTCTATGCTGCTGCTGCTCACTCTGATCAAAATAGCAGAAATAGTTAAAAAAAATGCTTTGAGAGCTTGGGGAGGGTCTACATGATGTTATCTTTATAAATGCGTTTAAACGCAAACGCGTCTAAACGCGTCTAAACGCGGCATGCAAACGCGGCAAAACGCGCGTTTCTAAACGCGCGTTTCAGCTTTTTTTTTAACAGAGGTTTCATCTGCGTCTCGTGTGCATGAGGCCTAAGAGGGGATTGGTTTCATGAGGGTCATCCTAGCTGATGGTCCATGTAATCTAGATTCCCACTCTATCACACTTCCCTCTCATCCCCATTCTCGCACACGTCTACCCTCTTCATTTGCCCTCTTACTTTAATTCCTATTGGGTCACTTTTCATTGTTAAAATATTTCTTTTTCACACTATTATTATTCACATATCAATCCCTCTGGCTTCCCACCAAGGTTTCCATATCTTGTCATATTTCTTTAAAGTCCCTTGTTTTATATATGACGCTTTCTCTTTAAGAATTACCACATTCATGCTATTCATCCATTCTCTACCGGACGGAGGCGACACCGACAACCATCTTAGGGCAATCAGTTTCCTTGCCTGAAATAGGCATCTCAGAACCGCCGTCTGGCTGCTTACCGGGTTTCTAACTCCCTCAACTAATCCCAGGAGACAATACTTCGCCTCCATCCTGGTGGAGGTTCCAAACACCCAACCAATGGTTCCTGTCACCTCCGTCCAGTAGCGGATCAACTTCGGGCATCTCCAAAACATGTAAATCATGTCTCCCTCCATGTCCCCGCACCGGGGGCAGCTTGCATCCGGCTGTCGGCCAAATTGAAAAAGTTTACGAGGCGTATAATAAGTTCTATATAATAAGAACAAATGTGACATCCTCTGAGAGGGAGAGAGTGATACCTACTGAGCCAGTTCAAGAATTCGATTCCATTGTATTTCGGAGATATCTCCGACATCTTTTTCCCACTTCCTCTTGTACATAGGGATCTCTATCCCTCCCATTCTCCCCTTGTTTATATGTGGGTATATTTTCGAAATTAAACCTTTTCCTGTTTCTGCTTTATTTTTTGAAGAACTGGGATTGCGCTCCATTCTAAGGTCCTCCCTCTAAACTGCTCCTCCAGTGCGTGCCTGACCTGCAAATACTTATAGAAGGATTTATTTGGTAGAGCAAAATAATCAGTTCCTGAAAGGTTTTCAGGGCACCATCTTGGTATAGCTGAGCGATAAATTTTATTCCACATCTCTCCAAACTGGTCCAGTCCTATCATCGTTGTGCCTCCTGGGGGGGGTGTATATTCCATCTCAATCTGATGGAGGAATGAACCTCTGGCACTGGACTTCCTTTCGGGACTTTTTGTATTAGTAGGACTATGAGATTCTGATAGGAGATCTGTAACTGGGGTTGCAGGACCAGGCTTTGGAATAGAAAGGTCAGCTTCTTCAACAGGATCAGAGTTAGGATCTCTACTCCCGCCGCCTTCCTTGCCCAACAATGGTGACTTTGTCTCCATAGGACAATCCGGCTTGGGCACAAGAAGATCTCCATCAACAATTAATCAGATCTTCTACACCCCGCTCAGAAGTCGGACTGGTACTTTTCAATTTTGACAATGTAAATTTCAATTTTTAATGGATGGTGTAAGATTTCCGCCTCCAGACTGGGTGACCTTTCTACTGCTTTTGCCAGTCCTCTTTCTTTTCTGCAACCATTGGTTCCTGTGTCAGCTTCTGTAGTTGAAGGTCACAAGAGTAGTAGAGCACTATTTCCTCCTCCTCACTGTCTTCCTCTTACTACACCACAAGATGAGTAGGAAGTCGTCAACGAGAACGGTCTTGGGTGGGGTTGGTTCTGGTGTACCTATAAGCAGGGGCGTAACTAGAAATCACAGGGCCCCATAGCAAAATGTTGCACCCCCCCTGCAAACCACCCCCACACAAAAAAAATGAACTAATGCCATTTAACAACAGATTTACCACACTCAGGTAGCACAGTACCCAGGCAACAGCTTATATTAATTTCAACCAAAAAATAATGCAGTATACTGTATGCAGCCCCTGAAGGACACACATGCATACCCCATCAGTACAGACACCCCCCCAGTGCAGACCCCCCAGCATTGCAGACCTCCCTCAGTGCAGACAACACCCTCAGTGCAGGACCCCCCCATCAGTTCAGTCACCCCCCAGTACAGACCACCCACCTCAGTACAGACACCCTCCCAGTGCAGACTCCCCAGCCTTACAGACCCCCCTCAGTGCAGGACCCCCCTCAGTGCAGACCCCCCCAGCAGTGCAAGCCCACCCCCCTCAGTGCAGACCCCCCTAAGTAGTACAGACCCCCCTAGCAATGCAGACACCCCCCTTAGTACATACACCCCACTTAGTGCAGACCCCCCAGCATTACAGACCCCCATCAATACAGACACCCCCCACCTCAGTGCAGACCTCCTTAGCAGTACAGACACCCCTCATCAATACAGACACCCCCCCACCTCAGTGCAGATCCCCATCAGTACAGACACCCCCAGCAGTGCAGACACCCCCCTTAGTACAGACACTGCCCCATTACAGACCCCCCTCAGTGTAGAAACCCCTATCAGTACAGACACCCCCCACCTCAGTGCAGACCCCCCCATCAGTACAGACACCCCCTACCTCAGTGCAGACCCCCATCAGTACAGATACCCCGCAGCAATGCAGACACCCCCCTTATTACAGACCCCCTCAGTGCAGGACCCCCCAGCAGTACAGAGACACCCCCAGCATTACAGACCCCCCAGCATTGCATACACCCCCCTCAGTGCAGGACCCCATAGCAGTGCAGACTCCCCCCGCAGTACAGACCCTCCCTCAGTATTGCAGACCCCCCTCAGTGCAGACCCCCCTCAGTAGTGCGGACCCCCCAGCAGTGCAGACCTTCCCCTCAATACAGACCCCCTCAGTAGTGCAGACCACCCTCAGTAGTGCAGACCCCCCTCAGTGCAGACCCCCCTCAGTGCAGACCCCCGCTTACATACCTGACAACAGCGCTGACAGTCTCCACATACACACAGTGGTGTGTGTCCCCCGAGGCTCAAGCGTAGGTTCCTCCTTTGTGGATGTAAACAGAGAGGAGGGGAGGCGGCTTCGGTCCACGCCACTATGTCCCTCAGCCTGTGCTGGAGCACAAAAAAAGGCACAGGTGTTAGTGGTGTGGCTGCCGCTACCCAAGGGTGTCACCCCGCTGGTGGGTGTCAGCCGGTGCGGCCTGCACCCGCCTAACAACGCCACTCACCGGGCCCTAGATTGGCTGCGGGCCCCATAGCGCCCTCGTGGGTCGCTATGGCGTTAGTTCCGCCAATGCGTATAAGCGTGAATACAGTATTCAACTCTGTCTGTAATAGGAAGCTTCTGTATATTCCTATGACTTTGTGTATAACTGTACTCACTATCTTTTTTATCTTTATTTCTTCAATAAAACTTGATATATTTTTATATTAAAATAAATGTTGAATTTTTTGTGATTATAATTAGTACCTTTAAAGTCCCATTTCACCATTCTATGCTATTGGTTCTGGTGGAGGCAAAGAACAGGCCCAAGGCATTCTTTTCCAGTGCCACATCTTTGGAGGCCCTGGCTTCCCTTCAGGTGCAATTTGATAAATTCGTAACCCAGGAAGCTGCAGATGACATAGGGTTGGGATTGCCAACAGTCAGCCAATTTATGTTTTCCAGGCACACCAAAATTCTTTAACAGTACCCGATCTCCCAGTTGCAAATCCTGCACTCTCACCTTCAGATCGAAATTCATTTTATTTCTCAGCTCTCTGGTGGCAGTATGTTCCACAGCTTTTTCATAGGCCTGCTTTAAAATCTTGAGCAAAGAATTCCAAAGATCAAGTCAATCGGGAGACGGGACTCTCTCCTGAGTCTGTATAGTGAATAGGGATGAGCCGAACACGTTCGGTTCGCAACAGAACTTTTGAACGGACCAAAAATTCGTACGAACTTTAGAACCACAGTCTATGGGACTCGAACGTTCAAAATAAAAAGTGCTAATTTTAATGGCTAATATGCCCTAAAAAGGGTTTGGGTACCCGGATCCTGCCCCAGGGAACATGGATCAATGCCAATTTTTTTTTTTAAAACTGACTTTTTTTTGGGAGCACTGATTTTAATGACAATTAAAGTGAAAAAAAGTGAAATATTCCTTTAAATATCATGCCTGGGGGGTGTCTAAAGTATGCCTGTGAAGTGGTATGTGTTTCCTGTGTTTAGAACAGAATGACATTTAACGGAAAAAAAGTAATTTAAAACTGCTTGCGGTTTTAATGTCATGTCTGGTTGCGGCAATACGGATGAAAATCATTCAGAAAAAAACCACATGGGTAGCCCTCCCTACCCATTACCAGCCCCTTTGGGTCTTGTACGGATATTAAGGGGAATCCCGTACCCAAATTAAAAAAAGGAAAGGCGTGGGGCCCCCAGGCCCTATATACTCAGAACAGCAGTATACAGGAGGTGCAAACAAGACAGGGACTGTGTAGGTTTGTTGTGTTGACTAGAATCTGTTTGTAATGTTGAACTGGTACATTTTTAAAGTGTAGCTCCAGTCAAAAAATATATTTTTCAGCTCTTTGGAAAACATAGGGAAGGGTTATCACCCCTGAATCATTTTTTTGGCCATCCATCTTTTATCATATCCCTTCCAGTTGTCTCCTTCAATTTGCAAGTATGAGACGTTTGTAAGTTGTATGTTTGAAAGTAGGGGCCTGCCCTATATGCTCTGCAGAAATGTGGGCTTAAGGTGTAGGTGTTGCCACAACACTGTAAGCCCTCAAAGTGACTCTTGGTGGGCGCTGGAGCTCCATGCTGTGAACGATTATATCAAGAATTGTAATTACACGCCATTGTTGAACAGTGGTAGAAAAATTGGGCCTTTGGTGGTTGTGGTGGTGGTTCTGGTGGAACAACACTATAAGTCCTCACAGTTACTCTCGGTGGGCGCAGGAACGGGCCCTGCTGTGAAATATATCAAGAACTGTAATTACATACCCCTGTTAAACAGGGGCTGAAAAATTGAGCCTTAGGCACTGGTGCTGGTGGCACGACACTGCAACCTCTCCCATATACTCTAGTTGGAGTGCAGGAATGAGCCCTGCTGCAAAGCATTGCATCAAAAATTGTATTACATGCCCCTGTTAAACATTGGGCCTTAGCCACTGGTGGCGTCACCCAGAACCAAAAATGTTCTTCTAAGCTATCAGCAGGATCATTGAGGAGGAAGAGGATAGTCAGTCAACATAACAGGACAGTCACTCAGCATTAGCATAGGCAGTCTTGAAAGGATGTGACATTTTAAAAAAAAATTATTCGGTTACATCAGCTTCAGGTGCTTGGTAGCTGGTGGTGATCCAAGACTGATTCATCTTTATGAAGGTCAGTCAATCAACCGAGTCGGTGGACAGGTGCACCCTGTGATCGGTCACAAAGCCACCAGCAGCACTGAAGGTGCGTTCCGAAAGAACGCTGGATGCAGGACAGGCCAGTAGCTCAATTGCATACTGTGCAAGCTCTGGCCAGTGATCCATCCTCAAGAACCAGTAAGCCAGAGGATTTTCGGTGGGAAAGGTGTTCAAGTCTGGCCTTGCCCCTAGGTATTCCTGTATCATGTAAATCAGACTCTGGCGATGGTTGCTGGAACCGATCATACCTTGGGGCTGCGGACAAAAAAATTGTCTGAACGCATCGGTCAGACGGCCACCTTCTCCACCGCTCCTTCTGTGACTGACCGAAGCCTCAGCAACACGTTGTCCAGGACCAGGAGTTTGTAACCTCCCAGTCTCTGGGAACGCGTTGCACCGACCTTTCTGCAGGGCCTCCCGGAGATGTCTCATCCTCTGCTCACTCTGCGACGGCATGATAAGGTCCACAACCTTACCCTTGTACCATGCAGTGGCCAGCCAGTAATGGTCCCTCTCCTTGATCCAAAGAATACGAGGATCCTTCCGCAGGCTTTGCAGGATCAGGGAGGCCATGCAGCGTAGGTTAGCTGAGGCATTCGGTCCGGAGTCCTCTGGGTCACTAAGGACAACATGATCCGCAGCCACCTCCTCCCAGCCATGTAGAAGTCCACCGGTTTCTTGGGACTGTAAATCATCCCTAAAAGACGGCTGCTGCTGAGTGCCAGGCTCCACCTCCATGCTGACACAATCCTCTTCCTCCTCGTCCTCTTCCTGTGTGATGGGTGGGACAGCAGGAACACTGTCTGGATAAAGGGGGCCTTGAGTGGCAAGGAAGTCCTCCTCTTCCTGCCTCTGTTCTGCCTCAAGTGCCCTGTCCATTATTCCACGCAGCATATGCTCCAACAGGTGGACAAGAACTACAGTGTCACTGATGCATGCACTGTCACTACTCACCATCCTAGTGGCCTCCTCAAATGGTGACAGAACAGTGCATGCATCCCTGATCATGCCCCACTGGCGTGGTGAAAAAAAAAACGATCTCCCCTGACCCTGTCCTGGTGCCGTAGTCGCACAGGTACTCATTGATGGCCCTCTGCTGCGTGTGCAGCCGCTGCAGCATAGCCAACGTTGAGTTCCACCTGGTGGGCATGTCACATATAAGGCGGTTCTTGGGCAGGTTCAACTCCTTTTGGAGCTCAGCCAGCCTTTAGAAATTTAATTTTGTGCAAGGACTGTTCTAAACATGGGAATCATGCGCCACTTTACAGGCATACTATAGACACCCACCAGGTATGATATTTAAAGGAATATTTCACTTTTTCCTAATTAACAAAAATTCAACTACAGGTGAGTCTAATTATTCAATAAACACGTCAGCAGACAGTTGATTATAATAGGGTATAACCCCTTCCAATGGTGGCTGGTGCACAAAATATTGGGGGGGGGGGGGGTGGCAGCGATCACAAACCTAAGACTCCCTCTAATCACGTGCTCAAAAATAACCCCCATTGGAATCCATGTGTCCGATGTCCTGCATGTAAATAAGGGGGTTGGACATATGGATGAGGGGGCAGCGCCCCTGCACCCTTTATAAAGTGGCCGCCACTGACCCCTTCCCATTTCATGCTGTCAGCATTTGCATCACATGGAAGAGAAAGGTCAAAAGGCCTGAGAAAGAAAATCATTTGTTTACACAAGGAAGGTGAAGGCTACAAAAGATCTGCAAAGCTTTACTTATCAGTCAGAATACTGTAGCAAAAGTGATGTAAAAAATTAACAATGATGGAACTGCAACCATCTCACAGAGACATTCTGGTCATCCACGGAAGTTAACACCTCGACAGGAATTTTGTAGCGAGTATGAGGAAAGAGGCAAAGGGATTTTAATGGTGCATCATATTTTTCATTTTCTGACAAATCATTCAAAAAAATTTTTATTTAGATATTTATTAAGCTCAAGGTTAAAATATTTTCCATGCATACAGGAAATATACAAACAATAAAAATTTTATATTCTATACGACAGTGGTGGTCATAAATAATACTGGATAAAGATATTTTATTGCACACTATCCCGACATGTTTTGCAAAAATTCCTCAGGGGATGTGCAAATATTCCAGCGATAAGATATCTAAATTGAACAAGAAATATACAAAAAATACAATCAAAACATGCATAAGAGAGAATATATAAGAATGAATAGGGAAACACACTGACAAGGAACACCAAATTGGGTAGCAGACAACATTGCAGCCCAAGCCATATAACCCCCCTCCAAGCACTGCCAGATGGACAAACCGCTAATTGATCCACCCCACAAGTCTAATGTCACCAAATAAACTTTAGAGGACTAGAAGTCCAGCTATAAAAGAAAAAACAAAAGCACTCAAGAAAAAAGCAGATAAATGTATCTATTGCAAAAAATATAGATTTGATAAGTTGCCAAAAAACGCAACAAATAGGGATAAAAATCCTCCTGAGTTTTTTTATATATCTGTCCTTATTATTTAAGGGTTAATAAAAATTAGATTAGAAAAGAATAAATGGAAAAATAAAAGGGAAAATATATTTTTTATATTTGCTTACTCACATAAAACCAGAAAAACGGATCACATAGAGACATGACTCTAATGTAAAGTGCCAATGAGCTGGGTAAATATCAGTTCACCCTTGAAAGGGGCTGAAAAAAAAGGAAAGGAACTATAAGGAATTTTTTTCTTTAATAACTAACAAAATAAACAAAAGGGAAAAGGAGAAACGGTGAAGAAAAGGATATATGCATAACAAAAATATAAAAAGAAACTATATGGGTCTTCAGTGCTTATTAAACATGCACTGAAGAAAAAATCCACTGATTAGCCGATGGCTCATATCTATATATCGCATATAGCAATAAGGCAAATAGAAATAGTGCATAAAAACGGTGTAGTGTCACAGATGGCTAGTATAAGAGCAGCTTATATATATTAAAATAATCCATAGTAGTTCTACACCAACAGAGGGAAAAGTTATATATTAATAATGAGCCACTCCCCCGAAAAAGAAACTGCTCAAACTTCAAAAGAATATCGTCATATCCTCAGGCGTGTGCCGCGAGGAATGACAAACAGACGCTGGCTTTTATAATTTAATTTAGCCGGCATCTGACGTCACTGGCTCGATGTGGACAAATGAGCCCAAATGTGCATGCTCCCAGAGATAGGAGAGCTCTAGGTCTACAATCCCCACAATCCCAATGGGCCCAGAGGGGGAGGGAAAGATACATACACACACGGCATTTCCGCTGTAAACGAACAGACAGCGATGCCGCCCGGTACCACAAGTATAGAAAAATCCACCATAGCCCAGGGGAGTGGGGGAAGAAGAAGGTCCAGATGGAAAACAGCGGCCAATTCAGGCCGCAAGGGAAACAAATGGTCTCCAAACTAACCAATCAGGGAGGATCGCTGCGCTAGAGTGGGCAATGGCAAGAAATATATGTCATTGCCCCGGGCGTCCATATGGTTAAAGATGTCACAGAGACAGGGGGGCAGATAAATAGGAAGAGCAATGGGGAATGGGGAACAAAAGTAGCCGCTAAACCATGCCAGATAGAATAGACCACCATATTCACACTAGGCAGTGGTGCTTACATACTTGTAAAAAAAAAAAAAAACAGCAAAAAAGAGAAAAAGGTAAACACAACTGTAAATAAACAAACAATAATCAAAATTATTACATTTAGATTAGAAACTGACATAATCATTTTAGGAAGAAAAAAAAGGGGGAAAAAGTGGAAGGAGAATGTGGCCCAGTGGAGAGGCGTAGGACGGACCCCAAGGATCACAAGGAGGACTTGAAACGTAAGCATTCGTTGAAGCCAGGAAAAACTGGGGCTTTTAAGTCAAAAATCCATTGAGCTTCCAATTGAAGCAAAATTCGGTCTACACTGCCACCCCTAGAATCTAGGGGGACATGTTCCAAAGCTGAAAATTTAATAAATTTGGGATTAAATGCGTGAAAAAGGCCAACGTGTTGGCTAATGGCTGTATCCATTTTTTTCTTTTTTATGGGTTTAATGTGGTCTCTGATTCTAACACAAAATTTTTGCTTTGTTTTCCCGCACAGACATTGTGCTAAATAAATAACACCACGTGTCTGCCAAGTGACTCTATGTTTAATGGCGTGCCACCTACCGTTAGGTAATTTAAATTTAGAATGAGAGTCCACATAACAGCAAACATCACAGTAACCGCATGGGAAAGTACCAATATTGACATCTCTACTTACTGAGTTAGTTCTGTTAAAATGACTATGTACAAGTTTATCCTTTAGTGATGGAACTCTTTTGAATTTGACTTCTGGAAATTGTTTGATATATTTGCTAGCAATTGGGTCGGCCATTAAGAGTGGCCAGAATCTGTTCAAAATTTGTTTAAATTCCTTATGTTGATTCGAGTAGCGAGTAATAACTAACTGTTTCACATTTGTTTGAATGTCTAGTGGAATAAATAAGAGAAGTTCTATCCCTAAATTTTACCCGATCATAGGCCCTTTTCAGACATTTATGGCTATAGCCCCTTCTTTTTAGTCTCCAATATAAATCTCTTGCTGCTAATTGGAAATCAGATTCCTTGCTACAATTTTGTTTCAAGCGCAAGTATTGGCTATAGGGAATGCTCTTGACAAGTGGGGTAGGGTGGAAGCTGCTAGCATGCAAAATTGTATTCCCTGCAGAGGGCTTTCTATAGACAGAGGAATTGAGTTTACCGTCAGGGAAATGGCTAATTCTAGAAAATTCACTTGCATTTGGCTATAATGCATTGTGAATTTTAAATTGAAGTTATTGTTTGAAATTAGACATAAAAATGTATCTAATTCTACTTCAGTACCTGACCAGAAAAAGAGGACATCATCTATATAGCGAAACCAAGAGATGATCTTGTCTAAGAATGGCGTCAGATCATCTTTTGAAAAAGTGTCCTTCTCCCACCCTCCCAGGTACAGGTTAGCATACGATGGGGCATATTTTGTCCGCATCGCTACTCCCTGCACCTGGAGGTAATGGGAGGAGTCAAAAATGAAAATGTTGTGTCTCAAAATATACTCGAGTAGATCTATAACAAATTGGCTATATTTCAAAGAAGATGATCCTCTTTCAAGTAAGAAGGCACGTACAACTTCAATACCCTTGTCATGGGGAATTGTGTTGTACAGGCTCTCTATATCCAAAGCCACCAACCAGGAATGAGGAGGGAGAAAATTCCTTCAATAGTTTTTAATAAATCAATTGTATCCTTGACATAAGAAAACAATGATGTTACATGAGGGTGTAAGTAACTATCTACTAGAGCGGTGGCATTTTTAGTCAAACTGGAACATCCAGAGATTATCGGACGTCCCGGGGGGTTGATTAGTGATTTATGAATTTTAGGCAGCACGTAAAAAGTAGGTATCTTTGGATCTTTGGTATTCAAAAAATTCCAAGTATTAAGGTCAATGACCCCCTGCTGATAAGCCTTGAAAATAATACTGCGATAAAGAGTATGATAGTTATCAATAACAGTTTTAGAGATAGGGTGATACCATGCTTTGTTGCATAAAATATTTTGACACATAGTGATATACAGTGTCTTGCGAAAGTATTCGGCCCCCTTGAACTTTTCAACCTTTTGCCACATTTCAGGCTTCAAACATAAAGATATACAATTTTAATTTTTTGTGAAGAATCACCAACAAGTGGGACACAATTGTGAAGTGAAACGAAATCTATTGGATAATTTAAACTTTTTTAGCAAATAAAAAACTGAAAAGTGGTGCGTGCAAAATTATTATTATTCCTTTACTTTCAGTGCAGCAAACTCACTCCAGAAGTTCAGCGAGGATCTCTGAATGATCCAATGTTGTCCTAAATGACTGATGGTGATAAATAGAATCCACCTGTGTATAATCAAGTCTCTGTATAAATGCACCTGCTCTGTGATAGTCTCAGGGTTCTGTTGAAAGTGCAGAGAGCATCATGAAGACCAAGGAACACACCAGGCAGGTCCGTAATACTAAAAGGAAAAGGGAAAAAACGCGCTTGTCAAAATAGTCAAAGATAAAAGAAATAAGCAGCAAACCCAAATGTTATACTACATTTGGCATTAAAGAAAAAAAGGTGGGTTGCGCTAAAATAAAAATGTAAGCAAAGTTATACCAATGTGAATAACTAAGAAGGATATTTTATCAATCCTATACAGAAAGAAAATTAAGTTGTGTAAGGATGTACAATAAAAAATCAATGAAGATAGCAAGTACCAATCCCTATTGCTAATAGAAGCAACATAGATAGTAGTTAATTGATTTTATAACCACTAATCAGCCAATCAAACTGTGTATGTAATAAAACATTTTTTTACAATAAATTCATTTAGCTTAATAAATTAAATTAGTGAAACATAATTATAAACAATATTATAATGTCCATATAGGGTCTTTAGTTGAAAAAGAAGAAAAGATTGTTTTCAATAACTCCACGGTGATACAGTGACAGCAAACCATCCAAAATTATTGTGAATAGTGCACGACCTCCACCACAGATATTACTGCCGCTTACCGAAGGTATATGGTTCTTTGTTACAGAGAACCATACAGCGCAAGTGACTGATTCCCCCAGTCCAGGGTATTCACAGGTGGATACAGGAACCCGTTACTTCTCCCAGCCTCCAAAAAAGCTTCCTCTCATCAGTTTACATAAGGGAAATAAAACTCGCAATAGTGTAAAACCCAAGTATTTTAATAAAGTAGAAAAAACAGATTGCGCACTTACAAAATATCGATTGTATAGATCGCGTAACAAATTTGAGCCGGCCGGTCTCGATATGCAGCGCCCAATACTTCCGGAACAAACACGTGAGCTAGTGGCGTCAAATCTTTGATAAAGTGAAATTTCACACTACCAGAGTCAGGACAAAAGGTCAGACCCAATTTAAAGACCTTGGTCTCTGGCTCGGATAGACTGTATGAAGACAAATTAACAATTGATAATTCGCTTTCCACGGGACTAGCGTCCACATCTTCATGACTATTATTTATGTCATGGGAGGGGCCGAATCCTTGCCTAAAAAAATAGGTGCCAGTCTAAGTTCAGCTGGCAGAGGGGTACCCGAAGGAGAAATAATGATATCAGTATCACTTACCGTGGTGTTGGTTAGTGGAAGAGAAACAGTAGTGGAAACTGATGAAGCCATAGGGGCTGCAATGTGACCAGTCGTAGATTGAGCGCCTCGAGGGCAAGTAAGTGACGATTGAGAAGAGTGAAACATCGCAAGTGGACGGGCAGGTGCTTGTTTAGAAGAAATTGGTTGTGCGCGACGAGAAAGAGGAGAGCCCAATTGGTGCCGAAGTGATTCGGTAGAGGCAACATCAGAGTTACCTTTAAGTTTTTTTGGTAGTCTATCTTCAGATAAATCACGATAAATAGACTGTGTGGGTGAAAGAGAAGAAGGTGAAGAAACATTAGGAACATTCTCATTATTTCGAACTGTTCATGAGTTGAAAGGTCTGGATGGTTTAGTTTTAGGATCACGAGTCCATTTTACAGGCAAAGCCATTTGTATGGGCATAATTGTCTCAAATTTATTTTCTTTTACACAAATAATTTCCAAAGTATAATTTTCAATGTGAGCTAGAAGGTCCTGCTCTTTTTTCTTAAATCTTGCGCTAGTTATTGTGGACTCGTGGTCCTCATACCACCGGGATACCAGTCCATCCAGAACAGATAATTCATGATCATATTGGATACATAAAAGTGACATCATACCAAATGAACAGGTCTGTAAATTTTCTTCCCATTTTGATTTAATAACATCATCAATTTTTTTCAGGTTAGGGAAAATTTGAATTCATAGACCCCATGGAACTATTATTATTTTTCTATATATTTGTGAAAATATTTTTTATGCCAAAAAATTCTTACTTTACGCTCTAATAAACGTTGTCTAAGAAAAGCATGTTCCAGGTCTTTATCGGAAATCTCACCAGTTTTCTGTGTTTGTTGGACCCTGTCCATGAGGCCATCCCAAGCCTCTCTGCTGAAGGCTGCCATAATGGGGGAAAAAAGGAATATAAACCAACATAATAGCATTTGAAATATAAATTGTTGCGCTTACTGTGGTTGAACCTAGAAAGGCGATGTATTTAAACACTAAAGAACGAATAGAAAATAGGTTTGGTTCAACTCAGCAAAGTAAGCACCCATGAAAATAGGCACCACATCCCAGGAGAATTTTGTAGAGAGTATGAGGAAGGAGGCAAAGGGATTTTAATGGTGCATCCTATTTTTCATTTTCTGACAAATCATTCAAAATAATTTTTATTTAGATATTTATTAAGCTCAAGGTTAAAATATTTTCCATACATACAGGAAATATACAAACAATAACAATGTAATATTCTATACGACAGTGATGGTCATAAATAATACTGGATAAAGATATTTTATTGCACACTATCCCGACATGTTTTGCAAAAATTGCTTCCTCAGTGGATGTGCAAATATTCCAGAGATAAGATATCTAAATTGAACAAGAAATATACAAAAATTACAATCAAAACATACATAAGAGAGAATATATAAGAATGCATAGGGAAACACAATGACAAGGAACATCAAATTGGTTAGTGGACAACATTGGACCCCAAGCCACATAACCCACCTCCAAGCACTGCCAGATGGACAAATGGCTAATTAATCTACCCCACAAGTCTAATGTTGCCAAATAAACCGTAGAGGTCTAGAAGTCCAGCTATAAAAGAAAAAACAAAAGCACTCAAGAAAAAAGCAGATAAATGTATCTATTGCAAAAAATATAGAATTGATAAGTTGCCAAAAAAATCCTCCTGAGTTTTTTTTATATATCTGTCCTTATCATTATTTAAGGGTTAATAAAAATTAGATTAGAAAAGAATAAATGGAAAAATAAAAGGGAAAATATATTTTAAAAATTTGCTTACTCACATAAAACTAGAAAAAAACGGATCACATAGAGACATCACTCTAATATAAAGTGCCAATGAGCTGGGTAAATATCAATTCAACCTTGAAAGGGGCTGAAAAAAAAAAGGAAAATAAACTATAAGGAATTTTTTTTTGAATAGATAACAAAATAACCAAAAGGGAAAAGGAGAAAAGGTGAAGAAAAGGATATATGCATAACAAAAATATAAAAAGAAACTATATGGGTCTTCAGTGCTTATTAAACATGCACTGAAGAAAAAATCCACCGATTAGCCGATGGCTCATATCTATATATCGCATATAGCAATGAGGGCAAGTAGAAATAGTGCATAAAAATGGTGTAGTGTCACAGATGGCTAGTATAGGGGCAGCTTATATATATTAAAATAATCCATAGTAGTTCTACACCAACAGAGGGAAAAGTTATATATTAATAATTAGCCACTCACCCGAAAAAGAAACTGCTCAAACTTCAAAAGAATATCGTCATATCCTCAGGCGTTTGCCGCGAGGATTGACAAACAGACGCTGGCTTTTATAATGCCTGTCAGGGACTTACCAGCGATGGACAGGCACAGCTGCGTGCACGCATGCACACGCGTGCTTCTTCTCAAATTGAGCCTCAGCGTTTTCACACTGGCAGGCGTCGGCGCGTGCTTCCGGCGCGTTTGCGTACTCGATCGCGGGCGTACGCGCGTGCGCGTGGGCGTTAAGCTCGCGATAGCGCTATTTGCCGCCACTGAACGCTTAAAGGTTCTCCTAGTGCGCTGGTGCAGGGCTGTTTCATCTCAGCTCCTGTGCATCTGACTACCTGAACCTGATTATCTGCTATTGTTACCGACCCAGCTTCGCCTGACTTCTCTGCCTTCTCCAAACCTGACCCGGCCTGCCTGACCTTGCTACCACTTCTGCCTTTGATTCTGTTGCCGACCTCTGCCAGTCTTACCAACGCTTCCTTGCCTGCTGCTATCACCTGTCTGCTCGCCTACTGACCTGGACCGTCCGACCCTGCTCCAACCTGCTGCCTATTCAGTGTTCTGATGTGCCCGTGGTTCCTCTCATCGGCTCCTGTAGCTGCTGCTTGCATTCCTCAGCTCTTCTATCAACTTCCAGCCGTCAAGCCACCCAGAGGGATCTCTTCTCTGCTATCAGTCCCAGCGGCCTATCTAGCAGGCACTCCTACCCACTGTGCTCTCGAGACCGCTGTTCCCATTCCAGTGGCTCCTGAACCAGCATTGTAAGAGAGGTCTCCTTCTACAAGTCGGGCTTCAACACCACCGATTACTTGAAGGAGACTCAGTCCTGACTCACTCTCTGCAATCCTTCTTTGAAGCCATGGCTCAGCTTTATGAGGACCCCCAAAGGACTGCCACAGCTGAATCTGCCCTGTTTGCACTCCAGCAGGGCCGCAGACCGGCCGAGGACTATGTCACAGACTTTAGACGCTGGAGCGCAGACACTGAGTGGAATGATGCGGCTTTGAGGCATCAGTTCCGCATGGGGTTATCCGAAGGGCTTAAGGATGAACTTGCTCGAGTCGGCATACCAGAAACCCTGGAGGCCTTGATCTCCTTGGCAATCCAGATTGACCATCGTCTCCGGGAGCGACGATCAGAGCGCTCTGCTCAGCAAACCCGCCCGGCTTTGGATGACAGCGAAGGCCCCAACGCCTGCTTCCCGCTACCTACCTCCGCCCAGCTCTTATCCGGCCTGCTCGGCTCCTGACACCTCTGAGCCCATGCAATTGGGACTAATGCACCCTGCTTTACCCCCAGAAGAACGTGCACGTCGCCGGCAGCAGAATCTCTGCCTCTACTGTGGTGGTACAGGTCACTATGTCTATAACTGCCCTGTCAAGACAAGTAAGTGCCTATCTTCTGCTTCTACCAGTCTCTCTGCATTGTCTGCCAACTCAACCCACCTTGCTATTCCTCTTTTGCTACAGCTCCAAGGAAGGATGGTGACAGTCAACGCTATCATTGACTCCGGGGCGTGCAGCTGCTTTATTGATTCCATCTTTGCTTGCCAACAGGGCATCCCGTTACAAGACAAGATTCATGGACTTTCAGTTTTCCTGGCTGATGGATCTAGCATCAGTTCTGGGAAGGTAACTCAAGAGACTCTTCCCCTGCCTGTCATCATCTCCTCCCAGCATAAAGAATTCCTGACCCTTGATGTAATCTCCTCTCCGATGTTTCCGATCATCCTGGGCATATCCTGGCTCCAAGCCCATAACCCTCACATCAATTGGGTTACTAGAGAAGTCAAGTTTCCTTCTCCCTATTGTCTGAAGCACTGCCTAACAGACTCCACCAAGTCTTCTGCCACCCTTTTATGTGTAGACTCTGACCAGAATCTACTCCAGACTGTACCCAAGCATTATCACGAGTTCATTGATGTCTTCAGTAGGAAAGGAGCAGACTCTCTACCTCCTCATCGCCCCTACGGTTGTCCGATTGAACTGCTCCCTGGGGCCGAGATTCCTTTCGGACGCATCTTCCCTCTGTCAGAAAAGGAGCAGGAGGCAGTTAAGATCACTTAGATGAGAACCTAGAAAAGGGGTTCATTCGCCCTTCAACTTCCACAGCGGGAGCCGGAATTTTCTTCGTCACCAAAAAAGATCAGACCCTCCGACCATGTGTGGACTATAGAAAGCTAAACAAGATTACGGTTAAGAACCGCTACCCCTTACCTTTGATACCCGAACTCTTCCAGAGACTGAGGTCTGCTGTCATATTTACTAAGCTTGACCTAAGAGGGGCGTATAATCTAGTCCGCATTCAGGCCGGGCATGAATGGAAGACAGCCTTCCGGACCCGATTCGGGCATTATGAATACTCGGTAATGCCCTTCGGGCTCTGCAACGCTCCGGACACTTTCCAACATCTCATTAACCATGTATTCAGAGACTTTCTTGATGTATTCGTGATTGTCTACCTGGACAACATCTTAATATTTTCCGGATCACTCGATCAGCATCGGGAGCATGTCCGCAAGGTCCTAAGCCGTCTTCGTCAGCACAGACTTTATGCAAAGGCTGAGAAATGCGAATTCGAATTACGGAGCATCCAATTCTTGGGGCTAGTGATCTCCCCAACGGGCATTAAGATGGATCCCCAAAAAGTGTCTGCTGTGTTAGACTGGACAGCGCCTCTGGATAAGAAGGGCGTACAACACTTCATCGGCTTTGCGAACTTCTATAGGAAATTCACAAGAGGCTTTTCAGCTATAATTGCGCCCATCACGCAACTAACCAGACAAAGCTCTCGTTTCTGCTGGACTCAGGAGGCCCAGAGTGCCTTTGAAGAGCTTAAAAGACTTTTCACGTCTGCCCCAATCCTCAGTCATCCGGACCCGTCCTTACCCTTCATTCTCGAAGTAGACGCTTCTGAGGTGGCGGTAGGAGCAGTCATCTCTCAACGTCGAGGTAACAAGGACCTAATGCACCCTGTGGGGTTCTTCTCTAGGAAACTCTCTTCTGCAGAGAGGAATTATGACGTTGGCGACCGAGAACTGCTAGCTATTAAAGCTGCCTTGGAGGAGTGGAGGTATCTGTTGGAGGGCGCTGCTCATCCGGTACTAATATATACCGATCATAAGAACTTAGAGTACCTAAGGTCTGCCAAATGACTGAGACCCCGACAAGCTCGCTGGGCCCTGTTCTTCTCACGCTTCTCCTTCCATATAACATACCGGCCCGGATCGAAGAACGTGAAACCGGATGCGCTATCACGCATGTATGACAATCCAAAGGACTCATCTGTTCCTGATACCATCCTGCCTGCCGGAAATTTTTTACTCTTACAGTCAGATCTTCTCTCTTTGATCAAAGAAGCATCCTCTGACTCCTCAAAACTCCCAAGGATCACTTTAACGTCCAGGGATGGCTTGTTCTGGAGGGGAAGTCAAATCTTTGTTCCCAAGAATGTTCGAGTCAAAGTGTTGTCCCTTCTTCACGATCATCTGCTGGCAGGCCACTTTGGGGTCCGTAAGACCCTTGAGCTCGTACGACGCACGTTCTGGTGGCCCAATTTGAAGGACTTTTGTGAGAAGTACGTCAGCTCCTGTCCTGTTTGTATCCAGAACAAGACGCCCAGAAATCGGGCTTGGGGACTACTGAAACCCTTACCTGTGCCCGACAGACCCTGGAGAATGATTACCATGGACTTTATAGTCGAGCTTCCATGCTCTGAGGGGTGCTCGGCTATCTTTGTGGTTGTAGACCGGCTGTCCAAAATGGCCCATTTTTTACCCCTAAAAGGGACCCCATCTGCTGCGGAGACTGCCCGCATATTCATTAAAGATATTGTGAGGTTACATGGAATTCCAGCAAATATAGTTTCCGACAGAGGAGTTCAGTTCACCTCACGTTTCTGGAGGGCCCTGTGTGAGATCCTGAAAATTGAGCTGGCCCTGTCCTCGGCCTATCTTCCCCAAACCAACGGACAAACGGAAAGGACCAACCAAACTCTTGAACAGTACATTAGGTGTTTCACATCTTTTGTACAGAATGATTGGGTGTCCCTGCTGCCCTTAGCAGAATTTGCCTACAATAATGCTTGTCATTCAGCTACTGGTCAGTCCCCTTTTTTCGCCAATTATGGCTTTCATTTAACTTTTCTGCCTGACTTTCTTTCAGAAACCTCAGTTCCAGCGGTCCAGGAGACAGTGGAGTTCCTCAGCCATAATAACCGGGTGTTGCAGGAGGCAGTGGCTAAAGCCCAGGCAGACAGCAAGAGAGCCTTTGACCGGAGAAGAAGAGGGGAACTGACCATACAGCTTGGTGACCAGGTATGGCTTTCTACCGATAACATTAAATTGGCTTGTCCTTCCAGGAAACTTGCACCTAAATTTATGGGACCATTTCCGGTAAAGAGGAAAATCAATGAAGTTTCCTATGAGTTAGCCCTGCCCGAGTCGCTTAGGATTCACCCTGTGTTCCATGTGTCACTGCTGAAACCTGCCGTCCCTGATCCTTTCCCCGATAGAGGAACTAGACCTCCAGAACCCATCTTAGTGGATGGAAACGAGGAGTATGAGGTGGAAGCCATCCTTGATTGCAGAAGAAGACAGGCACGTATTCAGTTTTTGATTAAGTGGAAGGGGTTTGGTCCAGAAAACAATTCCTGGGAACCTGACAGCAATATCCATGCCAGGCGGTTAATTCATGCCTACTTTTCTGCCCATCCAGAAAAGAGGGACTTGTTGGGCATCCGGAGGCTGCCCCTTGGGAGGGGGCAATGTCAGGGACTTACCAGCGATGGACAGGCACAGCTGCATGCATGCATGCACACGCGTGCTTCTTCTCAAATTGAGCCTCAGCGTGTTCACACTGGCAGGCGTCGGCGCGTGCTTCCGGCGCATTCGCGTACGCGATCGTGGGCGTGCGAGCGTGCGCGCGATAGCGCTATTTGCCACCACTGAACGCTTAAAGGTTCTCCTAGTGCGCCGGTGCGGCGCTGTTTCGTCTCAGCTCCTGTGCATCTGACTACCTGAACCTGATTATCTGCTATTGTTACCGACCCGGCTTCGTCTGACTTCTCTGCCTTCTCCAAACCCGACCCGGCCTGCCTGACCTTGCTACCACTTCTGCCTGTGATTCCGTTGCCGACCTCTGCCGGTCTTACTGACGCTTCCTTGCCTGCTGCTATCACCTGTCTGCTCGCCTACTGACCTGGACCGTCCGACCCTGCTCCAACCTGCTGCCTATTCAGTGTTCTGCTGTGCCTGTGGTTCCTCTCATCGGCTCCTGTAGCTGCTGCTTGCATTCCTCAGCTCTTCTATCAACTTCCAGCCGTCCAGCCACCCAGAGGGATCTCTTCTCTGCTATCAGTCCCAGCGGGCCTATCTAGCAGGCACTCCTACCCACTGTGCTCTCGAGAACGCTGTTCCCATTCCATTGGCTCCTGAACCAGTGTTGTAAGAGAGGTCTCCTTCTACAAGTCGGGCTTCAACACCAGGTACCTAACAATGCCCTACCACCGAGCAGGCATCTGACGTCACCGGCTCGATGCGGACAAATGAGCGCAAATGCACATGCTGCCAGAGATAGGAGAGCTCTAGGCCTACAGTCCCCACAATCCCAATGGGCCCAGAGGGGGAGGTAAAGATACATACACACATGGCTTCGCTGCTGTAAACAAACAGACAGCGATGCCGCCCGGTACCACAAGTATAGAAAAACCCAACATAGCCCAGGGGAATGGGGGAAAAAGAAGGTCCAGATGGAAAACAGCGGCCAATTCAGGCCGCAAGGGAAACAAATGGTCTCCGAACTAACCAATCAGGGAGAATCGCTGCACTAGAGTGGGCAATGGCAAGAAATACATATCATTGCCCTGGGCATCCGTACGGTTAAAGATGGCACAGAGACAGGGGGGCAGATAAATAGGAAGAGCAATGGGGAATGGGTAACAAAAATAGCCACTTAAAACATGCCTGATAGAATAGACCACCATATTCACACTAGGCAGTGGTGCTCACCGGACAGTGTGCTTACATACTTGTAAAAAAAAAAGAAACAAAAACAGCAAAAAAGAGAAAAAGATAAACACAACTGTAAATAAACAAACAATAATCAAAATGATTACATTTAGATTAGAAACTGACATAATGTCAGTACTAGAATCCCTTTAGGACCCAGCACAACTCACCTGACACAGCCTGTGTCTGGGAAACAACAGTGATTGGCCAGCTCACGTTTAAATCACCTGTATCAGCATTCAGTCAGTGCTCGTGTTAGAGTTCACTCGTGTTTGATCCAGCTGATATTTGCTCTGTGACTTTCGTGTTTGACCCGGCTTGTTTTGACCCTCCTTACTTGCTTCTGATTCGGTACCGTTTGGATTCTGATCTACCTGTGTATGACCCAGCTTGCCTAGACTACGCTTTGCCTGATTCTACTAGGACCCTCATCTGCAGCAGTGAACCACAAGGTCCAGCAATCATCTATCCTCATCTACAGCAGTGAACTACAAGGTCCAGCAATCATCTATCCTCACCTACAGCAGTGAACCACAAGGTCCAGCAATCATCTACCTTCGTCTGCAGCGGTGTACTACAAGTCCCAGCCGACCTGCTCTGCTTAGACCTGCTCATGGTATGTGCTTGGAACTCTTGTATAATCAGCACACCTGAACTGTTACTTGTTATCTGCACCTAGCCTGACACATAATTACTTTTGGAAGAAAAGAAAAAAGGGGGGAAAAGTGGAAGGAGAATGTGGCCCAGTGGAGAGGCGTAGGACAGACCCGCAGGATCACAAGAAGGACTTGAAACTTAAGCTTTTGTTGAAGCCAGGAAAAATTCTGGCCACTCTTAATGGCCGAACCAATTGCTAGCAAATATATCAAACAATTTCCAGAAGTCACATTCAAAAGAGTTCCATCACTAAAGGATAAACTTGGACATAGTCATTTTAACAGAACTAACTCCGTAAATAGAGATGTCAATATTGGTACTTTCCTATGCGGTTACTGTAATGTTTGCTGTTATGTGGACTCTCATTCTAAATTTAAATTACCTAATGGTAAGTGGCACGCCATTAAACATAGAGTCACTTGCCAGACACGTGGTGTTATTTATTTAGCACAATGTCTTTGCGGTGGCTTCTATGTGGGGAAAACAAAGAAACAATTTTGTGTTAGAATCAGAGACCACATTAAACCCATAAAAAAGAAAAAAGTGGATACAGCAATTAGTCGACATGTTGACCTTTTTCACGCATTTAATCCCAAATGTATTAAATTTTCGGCTTTGGAACATATCCCCCTAGATTCTAGGGGTGGCACTGTAGATCGAATTTTGCTTCAATTGGAAGCTCAGTGGATTTTTGACTTAAAAGCCACGTTTTTTACCTGGCTTCAACAAAAGCTTAAGTTTCAAGTCCTTCTTGTGATCCTGTGGGTCAGTCCTACACCTCTCCACTGGGCCACATTCTCCTTCCACTTCCCACCCCTTTTTTTTTTAACCTGTACCCGGGGGGTGGGAGAAGGACACTTTTTCAAGAGATGATCTGACGCCATTCTTGGACAAGATCATTTCTTGGTTTCGCTATATAGATGATGTCCTCTTTTTCTGGTCAGGCACCGAAGTAGAATTAGATACATTTTTATGTCTAATTTCAAACAATAACTTCAATTTAAAATTCACAATGCATTATAGCCAAATGCAAGTGAATTTTCTAGATTTAACCATTTCCCTGCATACTGACGGTAAACTCAATTCCTCTCTCTATAGAAATCCCTCTTCAGGGAATACAATTTTGCATGCTAGCAGCTTCCACCCTACCCCACTTGTCAAGAGCATTCCTTATAGCCAATAATTGCGCTTGAAACGAAATTGTAGCAAGGAATCTGATTTCCAATTAGCAGCAAGAGATTTATATTGGAGACTAAAAAGAAGCGGCTATAGCCATAAATGTCTGAAAAGGGCCTATAATCGGGTCAAATTTAGGGATAGAACTTCTCTTATTTTTCCACTAGACGTTCAAACAAATGTGAAACAGTTAGTTATTACTCGCTACTCGAATCAACATAAGGAATTTAAACAAATTAAAAAAAAATTCTGGCCATTCTTAATGGCCGACCCAATTGCTAACAAATATATCAAACAATTTTCAGAAGTCAAATTCAAAAGAGTTCCATCACTAAAGGATAAACTTGTACATAGTCATTTTAACAGAACTAACTCAGTAAGTAGAGATGTCAATATTGGTACTTTCCCATGCGATTACTGTGATGTTTGCTGTGATGCGTACTCTCATTCTAAATTTAAATTACCTAACGGTAAGTGGCAAGCCATTAAACATAGTCACTTGGCAGACACGTGGTGTTATTTATTTAGCACAATGTCTGTGCGGTGGCTTCTATGTGGGGAAAACAAAGCAACAATTTTGTGTTAGAATCAAAGACCACATTAAACCCATAAAAAAGAAAAAAATGGATACAGCCATTAGCCAACACGTTGGCATTTTTCACGCATTTAATCCCAAATTTATTACATTTTCAGCTTTGGAACATGTCCCCTGTATTCTAGCGGTGGCAGTGTAGACTGAATTTTGCTTCAATTGGAAGCTCAATGGATTTTTGACTTAAAAGCCACAGTTTTTCCTGGCTTCAATGAAAGCTTAAGTTTCAAGTCCTTCTTGTGATCCTGCGGGTTCGTCCTACGCCTCTCCACTGGGCCACATTCCACTTCCACTTTTCCCCCCTTTTTTTTTCCTTTCTTCCAAAAATAATTATGTCAGTTTCTAATCTAAATGTAATAATTTTGATTATTGTTTGTTTATTTACAGTTGTGTTTACCTTTTTCTCTTTTTTGCTGTTTTTTTTTTTTTTTTACAAGTATGTAAGCGCACTGTCCGGTGAGCACCACTGCCTAGTGTGAATATGGTGGTCTATTCTATCTGGCATGGTTTAGCGGATACTTTTGTTTCCCATTCCCCATTGCTCTTCCTATTTATCTGCCCCCCTGTCTCTGTGCCATCTTTAACCGTACGGATGCCCGGGGCAATGATATGTATTTCTTGCCATTGCCCACTCTAGTGCAGTGATTCTCCCTGATTGGTTAGTTCGGAGACCATTTGTTTCCCTTGCGGCCTGAATTGTCAGCTGTTTTCCATCTGGACCTTCTTTCCCCCCCACTCCCCTGGGCTATGGTGGGTTTTTCTATACTTGTGGTACTGGGCGCCATCACTGTCTGTTCGTTTACAGTGGCGGTGCCGTGTGTGTATGTATCTTTCCCTCCCCCTCTGGGCCCATTGGGATTGTGGGGATTGTAGGCCTAGAGCTCTCCTATCTCTGGGAGCATGCACATTTGGGCTCATTTGTCCGCATCGAGCCAGTGATGTCAGACGCCGGCTGGGTGGTAGGGCATTATAAAAGCCAGCGTCTGTTTGTCATTCCTCGCGGCACACGCCTGAGGATATGACAATATTCTTTTGAAGTTTGAGCAGTTTCTTTTTTGGGGGAGTGGCTCATTATTAATATATAACGTTTTCCTCTGTTGGTGTAGAACTACTATGGATTATTTTAATATATATAAGCTGCTCCTATACTAGCCATCTGTGACACTACACCGTTTTTATGCACTATTTCTACTTGCCCTTATTGCTATATGCGATATATAGAAATGAGCCATCGGCTAATCGGTGGATTTTTTCTTCAGTGCATGTTTAATAAGCACTGAAGACCCATATAGTTTCTTTTTATATTTTTGTTATGCATATATCCTTTTCTTCACCGTTTCTCCTTTTCCATTTTTGGTTATTTTATTAGGCTCGGTTCACACAGGGGGCGATGCGAGGCGACACGACTTGCCTCGCCGCGACCTGCCGCGACCTCAGCGGCGACTTGCAAATGACTTCTGTATAGAAGTCAATGCAAGTCACCCCAAGGTCGCCCAAAAGTAGTACAGGAACCTTTTTTCTAAGTCGGAGCGACTCGAGTCGCTCCTCTTAGAACGGTTCTGTAGTACAGAACGGGGGCGACTTGTCAGTTGTCAGTCGTGTCGCCTCGCGTCGCCCCCTGTGTGAACGGAGCCTTATTTATTTAAAAAAAAATCCTTTTATTTTCTTTTCCTTTTCCTTTTTTTCAGCCCCTTTCAAGGTTGATTTGATATTTACCCAGCTCATTGGCACTTTACATTAGAGTCATGTCTCTATGTGATCCGTTTTTCTGGTTTTATGTGAGTAAGCAAATATAAAAAATATTTTTTCCCTTTTGTTTTTCCATTTATACATTTCTAATCTAATTTTTATTAACCCTTAAATAATGATAAGGACAGATATATAAAAAAAAATTCAGGAGGATTTTTATCCCCGTTTGTTGCATTTTTTGGCAACTTATCAATTCTATATTTTTTGCAATAGATACATTTATCTGCTTTTTTCTTGAGTGCTTTTGTTTTTTCTTTTATAGCTGGACTTTTAGCCCTCTACGGTTTATTTGGCAACATTAGACTTATGGGGTGGATCAATTAGCTGTTTGTCCATCTGGCAGTGCTTGGAGGGGGGTTATGTGGCTTGGGGTCCAATGTTGTCTGCTACCCAATTTGGTGTTCCTTGTCAGTGTGTTTCCCTATGCATTCTTATATATATTCTCTCTTATGCATGTTTTGATTGTAATTTTTGTATATTTCTGGTTCAATTTAGATATCTTATCACTGGAATATTCGCACATCCCCTGAGGAAGCAATTTTTGCAAAACATGTCAGGATAATGTGCAATAAAATATCTTTATCCAGTATTATTTATGACCACCACTGTCGTATAGAATATTGCATTTTTATTGTTTGTATATTTCCTGTATGCATGGAAAATATGTTAACCTTGAGCTTAATAAATATCTAAATAAAAATTCTTTTGAATGATTTGTCAGAAAATGAAAAATAGGATGCACCGTTAAAATCCCTTTGCCTCTTTCCTCATACTCTCTACAAAATTCTCCTGGGATATGGTGCCTATTTTCATAGGTGCTTACTTTGTTGAGTTGAACCAATCCTATTTTCACCTCGACAGGAATGTCTTCTGATGGGAAGGGTTGAAGCAAATCACTATGCAAGTTCACTGTAGTTAGCTAAAGAAGTAGAAAGCCAAACTGGGGGGATTGTTTCCCCTGACACAATATGACGTACACTACAGAGGAATGACATGCATGAGTGTCGTCCACAAAGGAAGTCTCTCCTAAAGCCCATGCACAAAAAAAACACCTAGAATTTGCCGGGGTCTATGCTGAAAAAGAAGACTACTGGGACTCTGTACTCTGGAGTAATGAGACTAAGATAAATGTTTTTGGAACTGATGGCTTCAAAACTGTATGGCATTGCAAAGGTGAGGAGTACAAAGAAAAATGCATGGTGCCTACAGTGAAACATGGTGGTGGCAGGGTGCTCTTGTGGGGTTGCATGAGTGCCGCTGGTGTTGGGGAGCTGCATTTCATTGATTGTATCTTGAATTCACAGATGTACTGCTCTATATTGAAAAAGAAGATGCTACCTTCACTCCGTGCCCTTAATCGTCGTACACTTTTCCAACATGACAGTATTTCAAAACACTCATTTAAGGCCACTGTTGTGTATCTGAACAGGGTGAAAGTGATTTAGCGGCCAAGTATGTCTCCTGATCTGAACCCAATCGAATACCTATTGGGAATTCTGAAGAGACAAGTTGAGCAGTACTCTTCATCTAGCATCCAAGCTCTAAAAGAGGAATAGAAAAAGAGAGATGTTGCTATATGTTGCCAACGTATTCATTCCATGCCTAGAAAACTTGGTGTTGTCCATACAAATCATGGAGGTCATACAAAATGTTAGATGTAGTAGTTGTTGTGGGGTGTATTTTTATTTTTGCATCAACTAATTTTAGTAAAACTGAAGATTTTGTAATCTAAGTTATATTATTAACCTTACTTTCATGTAATGAGCTAAAGTGTTTTATAAAATCAGTTTTGTCAAAATTTTGGAAATTGTTCTTGTGTTCATTGAAATATTGAATAAAATCTTACTTTTCAAAAGGGGTGTACTCATTTATGCTGAGCACTGTGTATCTACATTTCTTTTTTTTCAACTTAACTGTGCTATCTCCCCATAATAGAGAATTGAAAAATAGATGCGCTGAACGGAAAAACGTGTTTTGTTTTGGATAGATTTGTTATGTTACTAATTTTGTGGTGTTGATTGATTTCAGAATTCATTTAGTTTAGTTTTGTTTATTAATTTTCGAGTGAATTCCAAATTTTCTGAGTGATTCAAATTCGGATTGGTCGAAAAATGATCGACCAATTTGAATTCTGTGTTAAGAATGGCTGGTTGTTAACCAGTCCCCAACCGCCGGCCGGGCAAGCGGCGCATCTCTTGTGGCAGGAGGGCGTCATATGACGTCCTCCCGTTTAAACAGGGAATGCGCGCAATTGTGCGCACGCATCCCTGTTCCTTCAGTGGCAGCGTGTCACGGAGACACCGCTCACCACGGGGGGGGTTGAAAAGCCATTGGGTATGGCTGTTTACCATGTGATCGGCCGTGACTTCATCACGGCCGATCACAGATGGTTACATTCCCACTGTGCACGGCGCGCGCATATCGGTGGCGGCGTGTTCCCGGGAGCACTGCTCGCCACCGACGCTGGTAAACAGCCATTGGCCGGCTATTTACCCATGTGATCGGCTGTGATCGTTTCACAGCCGATCACTAAATGTAAACAAACCGAGGTAACGAGATATTACCGTGTTCTCCTCTTCACACACCGATCGTGTGTACAGTATACACCAATCACACTGATTGCCCCCCCAATAAAGAGGACCTGTCACCACCCATCATAGTACCTGTCACTCACAGTCCATCTGAGTACCTGTCACAGTCCATCAGGGTACCCGAGTACCTGTCACAGCCCATCAAAGTACCCGAGTACCTGTCACAGCCCATCTGAGTACCCGAGTACCTGTCACAGTCCATATGAGTACCTGAGTACCTATCACCGCCCTTCAGAGTACCCAAATACCAGTCACCAGGTCATCACAGAACCTGTCACCAGGCCATCAGAGTACCCGAGTACCTGTCATCAGGCCATCAGAGTACTCAAGTACCTGTCACCAG
Organism: Lithobates pipiens; assembly: GCF_037356315.1. Classification (NCBI taxonomy): domain Eukaryota; kingdom Metazoa; phylum Chordata; class Amphibia; order Anura; family Ranidae; genus Lithobates; species Lithobates pipiens. Next base: position 83,914,518 of record NW_027507686.1, on the reverse strand, counting down.
CCCATCAGAGTACCTATCTGCAGCCCATCAGAGTACCGAGTACCTATTTTACAGCCCACAGAATATACGTTGGGGTGTTTGCTTTCCAAAATGGGGTAATTTTATGGGTAATTTCACTGTCCTGGTGCTCCAGGACCTTCAAAATTGTGATAGGTAGGAATGAAATGAGATGTGTCATTTATGCTCCTAGAACGCCTGAAGGTACTACTTCAATGTTCGGCCTCTCTATGTGGCCAGGCTGTGTAAAAGTCCTACACATGTGGTATCAACATACTCGGGAGGAGTAGCAGAATGTGTTTTGGGGTGTAATTTTTGCTATATACATGCTATGTGTTAGAAATATCTTATAAATTTACAACTTTGTGTAAAAAAAAAAAATGCGTTTTCATTTTTTCCACATTTTCCCAAAACTTCTGGAAAAAATGAACCGTTCAAAAGACTCACTATGCCTCACAGATTATACGTCTGGCTTAAATTCAAATAAAGATTATTCAAGAGATACCTAGAAATAATAAAAAAATAAGTTTGTGATAACTTTGTGAATATGAGCAGCAAAACAACTTCATTTTTCTAGCATTATATAAAGAAGAGAATGCATTGAACAATTAAAAAATTGCAGTGTGAAGAATCTGCTATCTCCATTACGAACGCTAGTTTTACCAGACCGAGTGGTTCAGTCTCATACTGGATTCTGAGCATGCGTGATTTTTGGCATGTCGGAATTGCATACACACGATCGGAATTAAAAGTTTTTCCGTTGGGAAAATTTAGAACATGCTATCAATTTTCCAGAATTCGGACAGCTAAATTCTGATGGAGCCTACACACGGTCACATTTTCCGATGAAAAGCTCTCATCTGTCTTTTTCTGGCCAGAATTCTGATCATATGTACGTGGCATTGGACCTTGCATTCATTCTTTCACCTTTTTCCGTCTTCAATATTTTCTGGAAATGAGAAAGAATACTACTTGCTGTTTTACTCTATTGCTCCACAACCCAGTAAACCACTAATGTGCCTTTTTTTTTTTTCTTGTTCAATATTTTTATTGAAAACTTTTAATCAATATAACAAAACAATGGAGTAATAAATATCCCAAACCGGGAACCAACATAGCCCTTCAGTAGGGTTTATCAAAAACAAAATTTAAGAAGATAACAGCGATGTTAATGTAACAACATATTTATAACATATATCAATGCTAATTAATGCCCTGAAGGGTTGTAATAAACCATTGATCAGAGCAAATTAGTGACAATAAATTCTTTGTTTGCTATAGGATAATAAGATTAAGCAGGGGTCGGCAGAGTATCAAAATCTGATTTTGTTCCAGAGGGATCAAGGGAGACACGCAAGCCACCCCAACTGGGATCTAGCTGTGAACTGTACGTGTCCCCCTGCTCCCCCCCGGAAATTTTGGTTCTGCCCTCCGCCCCCTCCCTGCCCCTCCAAAGTAATTAATTAAATAAATGTAATGACTGCCTAGGTGCATTACTCCAAGTGATGTAGTTAATAATAGATGACTATTGATCAAATGGCATGCAAAATAATGTTTTTATAATAAGGAAAAAGAGAAGAGAGTAATAGAAAAGGAAAGAAAAAAGAGAGAGAATAAGCGCATCTGTGATGTGATTATCAAAAAGGAGCGGAGGAGGAAACCAATTACTTGAATCAATCGTTGAGAGAAATTAAGGTAAGTGGCCCGGATATAGCGGAACCTTGATATAGCGAGCCCAAGGATCCCAAGTCGCTTCAAACTTGGGCACCCTGTCTAATAATTTTGCAGTGATTTGTTCTTGGGTCATAATCCAAGTAATTTTCCGCTTGGTGACTATCAAAGAAACCTTGTTTGTTTTCCACGCTCTTGCAACAGTAAGTTTTGCTCCTAGGAGCATAAAAAAATAAGATTATTGGTGTGTTTGGGAGCACCTTCTATTCCGAGGTTCAGTAGTCCAATAGTAGAAGTTTATGGAATTCCAATGCCTGTAACTTTCCGTGCCATGTGGAAAAATCTGTTCCAGAAGCTTCTTATACGTGGGCAAGTCCACCAAATATGGTGTATAGTACCCACCTGCTTACAATCCCGAAAACATAGAGGTGAGGTATCAGGAAAAATCTTAGCAAGCCTGGAGGGGACATAATACCAACGTGTGAAAACTTTAATATTTGCCTCTATTAGGTTTATGTTGAGTATTCCCTTATAAGATTTCTGGAAGAGATTGTTCCATTTATTCAGCTCCCAAGACAAACCCAAATCACTTTCCCATGCCTGAGCATATGGAGGCAAGCTGTGTTTACTGTGTAGGCAGGGAAATTAACCAGTTGCCGACCGCCGCACGACGATGTACGTCGATAGCATGGCACGGGCAGGCATATTGGCGTACATGTACGTCCCTTGCCTCCCGCGGGTCGGGGGCCCGATCGGGCCCCCGCCCGGTGCCTGCGGCGGTCGGTATTCGTGCGGGAGCGATCCCGGACGAGGGGACGGCCATTCGTTCATGGCCACCCCCTCGCGATCGCTCCCGACGAATAGGAATCCCCCGTGACATCACTTCCTCTCCTGTAATGTAAACACAGGAGAGGAAGTGATGTATTCTCTCCTCCGTGTCGGTATTTTCCGTTCCGACACGGAGGAGAGCGGATCGGTGAGTTGCACCAACACTCTACACACACAGTAGAACATGCCAGGCACACTCACACCCCCCCTTTACCCCCCGATCACCCCCCCAATTACCCCTGCCCCCCAGTCACAGTGACACCAATGTCATTTTTTTTTATTTTTTTTTATTTTTTTGCATTGGTGTCATTTGTGACTGTAATAACTGTTAGGGCAGTTAGAGTTAGCCCCCTTTAGTTCTAATGTACCCCCCTAACCCCCCCAATAAAGGTTTAACCCCGTGATCACCCCCCGTCGCCAGTGTCACTAAGGCTGGGTTCACATTGCAGCGGTTTATGAGAACGGATGTGATTCGCACCGCACTGCAGTGCAAATCACATCCGATCTCTGTGCGATTCGAGTTCAGCCATTCGCCGCACCCGCCGCACCCGCCACACCCGCCGCACCCGCCGCAAATTCGCACGGGACCCTTTTTTTGGCCCGCAGCAGAATCGGATCGCATGGGTGTTCACACCATGCGATCCGAGTTTGCAGATCGCACTGCGATATGCGAACTGATCTGGGGGTGTCAGTAACATTTCACTGACACTCCCAGCAGTTCGCATAGGGCAGTGTGAACTGCCGCCGGGAGGCATGCGATGCGGGAACCCGCCGCGCATTCGTGGCGTTCCCGCATCGCTCCAGTGTGAACCCAGCCTAATAAGCAATCGTTTTTCTGATCGCTGTATTAGTGTCACAGGTGACGCTAGTTAGGCAGGTAGGTATTTAGGTTCGCCGCAGCTTTTTATAGCGCCAGGGACCCCCATATACTACCGCATAAAGCCCCCTGATTGCCCCCTAGTTAACCCTTTCACCAGTGATCACCATATAACTGTTACAGGTGACGCTGGTTGGTTAGTTATTTTTTTATAGTTTCAGGGCACCCGCCATTTATTACCTAGTCTCACTAGTGTACCCCTAAATTTAGGGGTGTCTACTTTCCAAAATGGGGTCATTTGGGGGGGGTTTGTGCCATCTTGGCATTTTATGGCCTTCAAAACTGTAACGCCCTTAGAAAGCCTGAAGGCGGTGCTTGGTTTTCGGGGCCCCGTACGCGGCTAGGCTCCCAAAAAGTCCCACATATGTGGTATCCCCGTACTCAGGAGAAGCAGCAGAATTTATTTTGGGGTGTCATTTCACATATGCCCATGGCATGCGTGAGCAATATATCATTTAGTGACAACTTTGTGAAAAAAAAAAAAAAAAAAAAAAAAGTTTGTAATTTTCCCGCAACTTGTGGCAAAATATAAAATATTCCATGGACTCAACATGCCTCTCAGCAAATAGCTTGGGGTGTCTACTTTCTAAAATGGGGTCATTTGTGGGGGTTTTGTGCCATCTTGGCATTTTATGGCCTTCAAAACTGTAATAGGTAGTGAGAAGTGAACTCAAAAATTTACGCCCTTAGAAAGCCTGAAGGCGGTGCTTGGTTTTCGGGGCCCCGTACGCGGCTAGGCTCCCAAAAAGTCCCACATATGTGGTATCCCCGTACTCAGGAGAAGCAGCAGAATTTATTTTGGGGTGTCATTTCACATATGCCCATGGCATGTGTGAGCAATATATCATTTAGTGACAACTTTGTGAAAAAAAAAAAAAAAAAAAAAAAGTTTGTAATTTTCCCGCAACTTGTGGCAAAATATAAAATATTCCATGAACTCAACATGCCTCTCAGCAAATAGCTTGGGGTGTCTACTTTCTAAAATGGGGTCATTTGTGGGGGTTTTGTGCCATCTTGGCATTTTATGGCCTTCAAAACTGTAATAGGTAGTGAGAAGTGAACTCAAAAATGTACGCCCTTAGAAAGCCTGAAGGCGGTGCTTGGTTTTCGGGGCCCCGTACGCGGCTAGGCTCCCAAAAAGTCCCACATATGTGGTATCCCCGTACTCAGGAGAAGCAGCAGAATTTATTTTGGGGTGTTATTTCACATACGCCCATAGCATGTGTGAGCAATATATCATTTAGTGACAACTTTGTGTAAAAAAAAAAAAAAATTTTTTTTTTTGTCATTATTCAATCGCTTGAGGCAAAAAAATAAAATATTCAATGGGCTCAACATGCCTCTTATCAATTTCCTTAGGGGGTCTACTTTCCAAAATGGGGTCATTTGGGGGGGTTTTGTACTGCCCTGCCATTTTAGCACCTCAAGAAATGAGATAGGCAGTCGTAAACTAAAAGCTGCGTAAATTGCAGAAAACGTACCTTAGTTTGTAGATGTGACAACTTTTGCGCAAACCAATAAATATACAATTATTGACTTTTTTTTTACCAAAGACATGTGGCTGAATACATTTTGGCCTAAATGTATGACTAAAATTGAGTTTATTGGATTTTTCTAATAACAAAAAGTAGAAAATATCATTTTTTTTCAAAATTTGCGGTCTTTTTACGTTTATATCGCAAAAAATAAAAATCGCAGAGGCAATCAAATACCATCAAAAGAAAGCTCTATTTGTGGGAAGAAAAGGACGCAAATTTTGTTTGGGTACAACATTGCATGACCGCGCAATTACCAGTTAAAGCAGCGCAGTGCCAAAGTGTAAAAAGACCTCTGGTCATTTACCAGCAAAATGGTCCGGTCTGAAAGTGGTTAAACATCTCAATGAAGCAACAAGCATTTTGTTCAAAGAGTGGAAGTCTACTTTGAGTCAATATAAACCCACTTTAATAATTGTAATTTCATAAAGACATCTTTTAAACTATTGGTGCATTCAGTTAATTGTTTTGTCATTATGTTTAGGTGCAAAAAAACAGACTGCACAACTTTTGTATGTAAGTATCAAAAACAACAAATTTACTTCTTGATTGTAAAGTCTAGTTTTTTTTCTATTAAAATAATAAACATGTTATACTTACCTACACTGTGCTGTGGTTTTGCACAGGGCAAGCCGGATCCTCCTCTTTTGGGGTTCTGGGTGGAGCTCCTGGCCCCTTCACCCTGTTGAGTGCCCCAACAGCAAGCAAAACAAAATTGAAAAATCTGCTTTTTTGGTCAGTAATTTATGCCTCGTACGCACAAATGTGCACAAATGTCCATTTACATTATGTGCAGAATGAGAACCCAACAATAAGTTTTCACTTATTTTTGCGAAAATGCTCAAACACTTATACGCAAAAATGCACGTAAATACGCACAAATACATACGAATAAAAAAAAGTCTAAAAAAGTAGATGCTCAAACAGCAGTATCATGTGTAAGAGGCCTTAAGATTAATAAAAAACCTTCTGCCTTTACAACCACTTTAAAGGTATAACAATTTGATACCCTGCAAAAAAAATACTTGTTATACATGTCTTTAAACAAATAGTAAAGTAATGCATATTGCTGTATTTTTCCCTATTTTTTTTTTTTTTTTACTATTCTACTTTATTATTAAAAGGAATTGTTTCAACATATTTAAATAATGTATTGATTTGCAGATTTGCAGATTGCAGGTCTAATCTTCTGGTGCGGCATTGGCATAGTTATGATCATTATGGGTAAGTTGTGCACTGAAAAACAATGAATTTTGAGCTATTTCTCATATTATTTCTCCCTGGTGATTAAATGTGGTAACAAGCATAGTGAATAGGTCTTCTAATTTTTTCATGTTTGTAGTCCTTGACACCAGTCTCATTGTAATGTATGCCAAGAAGCCTTAGCTGGCACTGTCTGCAAGTTATTGATATGAGTTTATAACCCAAAAATTGACAAAACATACATATATAGTTGCTATTCAAGCCATTTAGAATGTAATGCAATTAAAAATTACGTTTCTATTTTATTCTTCAGCCAGTGTTTGTTAAAGTCATATGTTATAGTAGGCTAGTTTTCTGGTAAGTGTGGGCACCAAAACACTTTTGAAAGTTTGGTAGACTGCACATGGATTCAGCAATTAAAAAAGCATTTAAAGAAAGCTAATGCTGCTTGCTGTACTAAAGCATTAATATGCTTAGAATATCATTGATTTGGTACAATATTGGTGAATTTTTAGTCTAAATAAAATGTACTTGCATGTTATCACTACCATCACAAATTAAAAAAAAATACATATTTCTACTTTATATGAGTGTAGCACCCTCTAGTGTGCTACTATTGTGAGTGTAGAGAAATGTATTTTCTGGCTCATGCTTAAACCTGTGAGTCTTAATTAAAGTACTGCAGCTGCTGACTTTTAATAATCGGACACTTACCTGTCCCAGGGTCCAGCGATGCGGAGGAACGAAGCCCGCCCCCTCGTTCCCCGCTCCGCTCGTGTCGCCGTCATTCGTACTGTGGGCACCCGGCTGTGGCTTCACAGCCGGGCACCCACTGCACATGCACGAGCGGCGCAGGGCGCCGTAATATGCCGTGCAGTCACCTGGGACACGTGACAGGTCCCAGGTGACTGTGCGTCGCGAGAGGAAGTGATGTCACCAGCCCGGGCAAGGAAGAAGGCAGACTACGAGGGACCCCCTAGCAACAGGTATTTAGAGGGGAGTACATTTTTTTCTTTTTCCAATGATTTTTATTTTTTATTTTTTTTAAGAATTTTAAACATATTTTTCTTTTTTGGTGGAAACACCACTTTAATTGGGTGAAAGTTTATTAGATTTCAGGGCAGCATGACTCATACAGCTCTCTGGTGCCTCTCCCTGGTTCTGGAAGTTGGAGAGCATTCTGGAAACTAGTAGGCAAAGGTTTGGAGGGTCGTTCTGCATATTTATGGGAGCTTAGCCAATCCCCAGGAGATGGGCCTGGCAGGGGACCAAGTGTACCCTTAAATAGGAATGAGTCATGCTGGGAGGGGAGTTGGGTGGAAGATGGAGATAGAGTGCTGAGGAGACTGTTGGTGGCACTTGAAGCAAATTTCCTAGTCTGGTGGGGAGGGGGGGGGGGTACTCTGTCTCGGGCCAGGGCTCAGGTGCTGGCCCGGGAGGATCCTAACAGGAAAAGCTTGGAAGGAGTCACAAGGCGGCACAGTGGTGTAGTGGTTAGCACTCTCACCTAGCAGTAAGACAGGTCAATGGTTTGAATCCCAACCATGACACTACCTGCCTGGAGTTTGCATGTCTTCCTGTGCCTGCGTGGGTTTCCTCTGGGTACTCCGGTTTCCTCCTACACTCCAAAGACATGCAGGTAGGTTAATTGGCTTCTGTTCAAAATTGGCCCTAGTATATGAATGGGGACCTTGGAGTGTGGTCTCCTTGAGGGTAGGGACCAATGTGAGAGTGCAATGTACAGGGATAGGGACAATTGTAGACCCTCACTCAGGTTGGAGTGGTGTCTTTATTCAACCTTACTAACTATGTAACTATGAGACTTCCCTGAGAGGCAGCGGGTGCAAGGAGGAAAGGGTGAGTACTACAACACGTTACAGGGACTTACAAGGGGAGAGACTGCCACATGTAGCAGGTCTCTCTAGAAGATATAGGTGTGCTAGATAGAGGTATGCTGAGAGGAAGATGGGGATATACTGACAGTCACTGGCTCTCTGCTGACTGAATACCGACAACTGAGAGTTCAGTGGGTTTTGATCACTCAGTTCTCCATGTAGAGCCAGTGGGGGGCAGCTGCAGCTAGGATCAGTTCTGCAGCCATCTAGGCGACTATGATTATTATTATTTTTTTGTATTCCCAAACTTCTCTTTTAAGAATAATAGGCAGACACATGCAAGTTATAGCATTAAAATTTTGGATGCACAGTTGGCCCAGGAACAGAAAGGAATGACCTGTAACCCTATTTTTGTTAAAGTAGAAATAAAGGCAAAACCGTTTTTCATTTTGGATAGAGTAACAGGGGAAAACATCTCCCTGTAAGATTTATTTTTTCCATCTGTGTCTCATGGGGGAGGGGGGGGTTCTTCACTTCTTGTCCCATAGTAAAAATAGGAAGTGAGAGGAAATATCTCCACTCTTCCTGTTGGTTTTCTTTACGTTCACTTTCAGTGATAATGGTAACCAAGACAAATCGAGAGGATAAATCTCCATAACTGAGACAGCAAAAAAACTAAACTGACAGGTGTCTTAATCCCACTCCATTCTATTTAAAACTAAAAAATAACTTTGCCTTTAGTTATAGTTTAGGAAAAAGTCCTCTCTAGGTAAACATGCATTGAAGAGATTTTAGCAAATATTTTTGCACATTTATACTTTTCTCTGTTCTATAGTCCATCCGCTTTCTCAAAAGCATTCCCAAATAATGTCAGCCTTTCTTATAGACATTGGCATGATCTCAGTACTCAGTAAAAGAAAAAACATCATGCCTGGGTCCATGATGTCATAGGGGGCTAGGGTCTTTGGAGTACATCACCCTATGGCCATGCCCTATAGCTATACTGTATAAGAACTGTCAGACATGGGAGCTGCCAGAACGAGGGGTGAATTCACCAGGGGGAGGAGCTTTTTTTAGTCGGGTCAGTGGTGGTGGATGAAGACATTGTGATTGACGTGGTGTTCCCCTAATATCAGGTCCGGTATGAATTTTGTTTCGCTAACTTTGCCTCTGAGCACAAGTGGGATCGATTAAGATGCTGATCCGACTTAGATGTGACTTCTATTCAATTCTATGGGCTGAAATCAGACAGAAATCTGACCAAAGTAGTGCAGGAACCTTTTCCAAAGTCAGACTGACACAAGTTGGACCAGATAAGACAGCTCTCATAGGCATACCTCACAACTTTTTGAGATGTTAACAAGGGTCACTTATTATCAAAAGTATATAGGCATAGGACACGTCCGCATAAAGGAAAATTCTAAAAAAAAAAATATTTAGTTTAACCCAAAAGTGCTATTTTTACCACTCAGATTCATTTATATTGGCTTTTGAAATTTGCAAATGCAGTAATTTAGAAATTGGATGAAAAGTTTAGCACTGGGAAACACTTTTAAAAAGTGCATTTTATATACAACTATACAGAACAGTCAAACATGAGGGACCAATGAGGAGGAAAGAGGGACAGGGGGAATTTGGTCCAAATCAGGGACAGTCCCTCAAAATCAGGGACAGTTGGGAGCTATGCTCATAGGGAAACATTGATTTTTACATGTCATGCGACTTGTGCTTTCAAAGTCGGAGCGTTTGTTGCCCCAGTGTGAACTGGGCCTCAGGTATGGATGTCAGAACCACAGCCATGTAACCCCAAGCCACCCAATTAAAGGCTTTCTCTGCATTAGTGATTTCCAGCTGTGTCAAAGGCAGCAGAGAGGTCCAGGAGTAGGAGTACAGGGTAGTGTCCATTGGTTTTAGCCATTCGTAGATCATTTGTGAGTTTTAGGCGAGCACCTGGCCGTGACAGCTTTAGGCTTCACGGCCGAGCATGCATGGCGCATGCGCGAGTCGTGCTACACTCCCAAAGTGGATAGGCGATCTCCTGGAACCTGTCACATGTCCCAAGAGATCGCCTAGAGGGAGGGGACGCCTAAGGTGAAAGGAGGAGTCGCCTTGGCGGTCCCTAGGAGGAAGTGGGACAGGAAGTCCCCCTCCTAACAAAGCCCCCACTCCCCCCCCCCAAAAAAAAATTGACATGCCAAATGTGGCATGTAAGGGGGGAGAAGTGCTTAAAGCGGAAGTTCCATTTTTGGGTGAAACTCCGCTTTAATATAAGCAAATAATTGAACATCCACTGTGTAATTACTCTGACCACACTGAACTTGATTTCGCCTTCCACTCAGAGAATACCCTCTCTTTTTTTCTACCTACATCTTCAGGTTCGGCTCTGTCACACTTGCCTAAAAGCACATTAATGCACCTATAGCATTGATGAGCATTTAGGATGTGTTGTACAGGCATTCATGTTACATCAGCAACACTTCTCAAATGGCCTGTTTGGGTTTTTTGCTTTTTTTTCCAAGGCTAAATTAGGAAATTATCACTTTCGCTTTGTGTGTTTACAGTGCATTTAAGGTGCAGTTGTGCATTGCAATAGAAGTGAATGGAGGCAGTTGCAAAGCATCCAACACCTGCCAAACTCTGCAGGCAGTGTTAGTGTTGCCTCGTCGCAACGCAAAGTAATGCTAATGCTGCAGTGTGAACACCTCTATCTGCCCCTTATCGTATTAATTTTGCGTGGCATCAATAGGTGTTCAGGAAGGGTTAAAAACGCGACCCAACCACTTATTTTCAACACCTGGGACACAATCTATGTTCTGCCCCCCTGTTTGTTTTTTATTTCTTTTTTACTTTTTTGGTTTAAAGGGGTTGTAAAGGTTTGTTTTTTATTTTCAAAATAGGTTCCTTTAAGCTAGTGCATTGTTGGTTCACTTACCTTTTCTATCGATTTCCCTTCTAAATGTTTTTTTTCTTTGTTTTCTTTGTCTGAATTTCTCCCTTCCTGTTCCTCCTCAGTAAGCTGTTCAGTAAGCTGTTCTGGCTGACTAAACACCGCTCGGATGATGGTGTGAAGTTTACTGAGGAGAAACAGGAAGTGAGAAATTCAGACAAAGAAAAAAAACATTCAGAAGGGAAATTGAAGGAAATGGTAAGTGAACCAACAATGCACTAGCTTAAAGGAACCTATTTAGAAAATAAAAAACAAAGCTTTACTTAAGGAAATTTTAACATTTGTTTCTAATATTAGTAGTGTCACTATTGCACATGTGGGGCACACAAGCATTGTGCTGAAATTAAAACAAGAGAACAGTGGAATGATATGATCATGTTGTGTTTGAAATTACATTATTGTACATACATATATTTATGTACATATATTTCACAGTTACAGTTCTATAGATAATACATTCTGGGGGGAAAAAATATGGTATCTAAATATGGTATTTTTTTCTTTCATTAACAGGCGGCCTATACAAAGACGACTGTCCTATTCAGCCCATTATACCAGTATTTCTTATAATAACTGGTGTTGCACAAATAGTAGTTTCTGGCATTCTGCTTCTGAGGGCATTAAAGAAGTGTTATACTACTGTTTTGGACACCGCAATATTTTTATTCACAGTTGGCTGGTTCATTACCGGTATGTTTCTTTTATGTATATCTAACATATGACAGCCTGTTTTAATTGATTACTTCGATTTTCTTTAGTGTAATTATATATTTTGAAACACTTCCTTTTTTAATTATTTATTAATGCAATAATACGAATTACTAAATATACTGTAATTATTTTTAAAGCTTTGTTAATAACATTTTGGTTTCTAAATATAGTGTAATAGTTTTAAAACATTATTATACATTTTTTGATTACTAAATATAGCGTAATGCCATGTATACACAATCGGAATTCTCGTCGGAAAAAGCTCTCATGGTTTTCCCGACGGAATTCAGCTCAAGCTGTCTTGCCTACACACGGTCACACCAAATTCCAATCGTTTATAACGTGGTGATGTACAACACATACGACGGGACTAGAAAAAGGAAGTTCAATAGCCAGTAGCCATAGCCAATAGCTTCTGTCTCGTAGTTGAATCTGAGCATACATGATTTTTGGTGTGTCGGAATTGCATACACACGATCAGAATTTTCAATAGAATGTTTTTCCATTGGGAAAATTGAGAACATGCTATCAATTTTTGGCTGGCGGAAATTCGGACAGCTAAATTCCGATGGAGCATACACGCGGTCACATTTTCAGATGAAAAGCTCTCATCTGTCTTTTTCTGGGCGGAATTCCGATCGTGTGTACGCGGCATGACATTTTTAAACATGATTGGTTATGTTTGTATTGTAATAAATTCCATAGTTACACAGCTAGGTTGAAAAATGACACAAGTCTATCTAGTTCCACTAAAAGTTCTCAACTCTGCAATTATTAACCAGTTAAAGACCAGTCGCCACAGCTATACTGTAGCAGGTTGGCTATCCTGGGCAAATTGGCCTAATAGTACGTTTGGGCGTGCAGCCACCTAGGGGGTGCACCCACGATTGGATTCGCCTCAGAACCGATCAGTCTCTAGGCCCAGGCCAATGATTTCTGGCCTGGATCTGATGATCAGTATTGGCAAATGTAATGCTTCCTCTGCCTGTGAGTTGTAAACAAAGCCAGAGGAAGTGATGTCACCTCCCCACATGGAGCCCTTTTCGGTTCCAGAGAGAGGAGAGAGAACATCTAAACGTGAGTTGCACCAACACTACACTGACACAGTACACATAGGCAGACTTTTCACCCCCTTTTCATCCTCGATCGCCCCCTCCCCAGTTAACCCCTTCAATCCCTGTCACTGTGTCACCAAGTGCAGTTTTCAGATTTTCTACTGATCACTGTACTTGTGACACTAATCCACGTTGGGGCAGTTAGTAGTAGGCCCAGGTAGCTTTAGGGTACCCTCCATTAACCCCCTAATAAAGGTTTAACCTCCTGATCACCCCCCAGTTAACCCTTTCACCCCCTGTCACCAGTGTCATTAATAAAGTGCACAGATCTCTTTTCTGATCTCTGTATTTAGTGTCATGGGTTACGCTAGTTAGCCAGTTAGCTAGTTACTGTCACCAATCGACTGTCACTTACAAAACACAACACACATAACTGCAGCATTCGCAGAGTCAGGCCTGATCCCTGCGACTGCAAACAGTTAATTTTTTTTGGTAGCAATTGAAGCAGTAGCTGACAACCAGTTGTTCATTTGCCTGTAAGTCAAACTAGTTGTGTCTGTAAATTTAGAGGCCAAAATGTCCAGATAGAGGTGCACTAGTGAAGAGGCCTACATGTTGCTGAGCATGACAGATGAGAGCAATGGGGAAGCCGCCTCAGTATATGAACATACAGTAGAGAGCAGCGACACCCTGACAGATAGCTCTGATGATGGAGTAATGGTCCCTACTAAGGTCAGGCGTACCCAATCCCATTCTTCTGTTGTTGAGGAGCAAGAACCGCAGGGCTCTCGCATGGAGAAGAGAGCCAGTACTAGTGCTGCTCATCCTTCTGGTGAACTGGCAAGCACCAGTGGCCTAGTACATCCTGGTCATAGACAAACAAGCACTGCAGTATCACATGGTGACGTGGCGAGTCCCATAAGTGCAGTTCAAGCTGGTTTGGTGGCTAGCACAAGTAGTGTCCCGCAAGCCACCAAGAGTTCAAACACAGGCCCGTAGAGCCCATAGTGCCCTTTAACCACTTGCTTACTGGGCACTTAAACCCCCCTCAGTCCCAGACCAATTTTCAGCTTTCAGCGCTGATGCACTTTGAATGACAATTGCGCGGGCATACAACACTGTACCCAAATGAAATTTTTATCATTTTTTTCCCACAAATAGAGCTTTCTTTTGGTGGTATTTAGTTACAGCTCGGAGTTTTATTTTTTGCTAAACAAACAAAAAAAGATGCAAAAAAAAAAAAAATCATGTTTTAATAGTTTGTTATAAAATTTTGCAAACGGGTCATTTTTCTCCTTCATTGAAGTGCGCTGATTAGGCGGCACTGATGGCTGCATTGGTGGGCACTGATGGGCTGCATTGGTGGGCACTGATGGGCTGCATTGGCGGGCACTGATGGGCTGCACTGGTGGGCACTGATAGGCATAGTTAAGGCGGCACTAATAGGCACAGATAAGGCGGCACCAATGGGCACAGATAAGGCGGCACTGATGGGCAAAGATGGGCACAGATAAGATGGCATGGATGGGTGGCACGGATAAGTGGCACGGATGGGTGGCACGGATGGGCACTGATAGGTACCACTGATAGATGGGACTGATGGGCACTGATAGGTGGCTCTGATAGGTGGCACTGCTGGGCACTGATGGGCGGCACTGCTGGGCACTGATGGGCGGCACTGCTGGGCACTGATGGGCGGCACTGGGGGTCGCAGCACCTTTGAGGCAGATTGTGGGCACTGTGGGTGGCACTGTTGGTGGCACTGCTGGATGGCACTGTGGGTGGCATTGTGGGTGGCACTGTAGGTGGCACTGTGGGCACTATGGGCACTGATGGGGGGCACTGATGGGGGGCACTTACTTTTATTCAGGATGGCACGGCGGTGGGCAGGTGGGCACTGGCAGGGGGCAGGTGGTCAGCTGTATTGCTGGCCGTGATCGGGACTGATGTCCCGATCACGGCCGCCGGTGATCGGCTTTTTTTTTCTCTCCTCGCGCTGTCAGCGCGAGGAGGAATAATAGCCGATTACCGGCTCCGTTCTATCACATGATCAGCTGTCATTGGCTGACAGCTGATCACGTGATAAGGGGTCGGGATCGACCCCTTGCACGGATCGGTGATCAGGCGAGTCTCACGGACTCGCCAATCACAGAGCGCGCCGCGCGCGCCCCTCAGGGGGCGCGCAGGCCGCTCGTATCCGGGACGACGTCAATAGACGTAGTCCCGGAAATGTAGGTCCGCGCTGATGCCGTCATTTGGCAATAGCGCGGATCTGTAGTGGTTAAGCTGCATATGGCAATCCTAATTGGGAGCCTACCACTTCTGCAGCACCTGCACTTGCCCCATTCGCTGGCCAACCTGGAATTAAGGTGGAAACAGTTGATTTTACGTCACTTGATTTTTATTAACTGTTTTTCACAGAGGATCTATCTAGATTGCTAATCCCCAGTTGACTCTTGCCAAAGAATGGAAACCTGTTATATTGGTCCACTGACCCAATTCACCATATGCCCATGTTCTCTGCTTCCATGGAGGGGATACGAGCATGACCAGTGTACATAAGATGCACCTCCTCGTTTTACCCACTGTAGCCCCGACGTTACATCCCCCCAACCTGTACCCATTTTCTTACCTATAAAAATGAGACCACACCTTTTTGTATGGGATATAACCAGCCACAGCAGCCTTTTATTTATATGTTTGATATATTTTATATATTTATAAACAAGTAACCATTTTAACCCTTAATAAACATAACTCTGAAACCTCATCAGTTTTTGAGCCCGGTGGCTTGTATGGCACTTTCCCAACGGTGTCTCACTTTGTTACACTGCGGGCAGGCTACCGTACTAGGCCTCTGGCCGTGATAGCATCAGCCCGGAGACAACTCCCTACCCGCAGTGTCCAGCATCCCATACTCAGCTAACCCGCATTAGCTGTAACCAAGGGAGCCCATGTCCCTAATGGGTCCCCCCACACTTCCATTTCCTGGGTCTGTTACCACCATACAAACCCCCACCACCGTCATCAGCTAACAAGGGACCCTTGGGAGCCCCGCCACACTCTCAGAGCCCGCTGTATCCCCTCCTGTAAACCAAGGGCCCAAAGATCCAGCCCGACGTCCGAGAGATGCACCCCATCTCTCAAGAGGTACAGACCCATATCCGTTCCAACTCCCAATGGCGGACCACCAAACCCCCATTCCTGATGAAAAACTGCCCCACCCCTTTGTTCACCTTAATCCTTGTTTTGTTCAAACAGTCCACTGACCGCACCAGCCGCCAACACGTCCTGGCCACTATATCAGACCATACGATCAGCATTCCTGGGAAGAGGGTGCTCAAACGTAAGAAGTCCAGTTTGACACCTGAATGGGCTCCCTGGCTGGCCGGCCCCCCAGGTCGTTTCCCCCCACGTGTAGTACCAGCACGTCAGGTGGCCTGTCCAGGCGCACCACGTGGAGCACCTCCGGCAAAACCCTACTCCACAGCATGCCCGGCCTCCCAATCCATCTCACACATGCCTCCTCCCAAGGAACCCCAAGCTGTCTGCCGTTTTGCCTCATATCTGCCCTCCTGGCCCCCCTGAACACATAAGAGTGCCCCAATATCCAGACGAGCCCCATCTGGAATCCATCTGAAAGACATAGAAGAAACCACAGATAACAGCATGCTGAAAATGCACAGACATGAACCCAAACAGCCCCCCAAACATCCCCCCTGTACTCTCTTAAGTGGGCCACCCCTATTCCACCACCAGCTCGGGCTGAAGGTATGACCGAAACCTAAGCGAATCCCACCTCCCTATTCTCCGGACGGCAGCCTCGTCCACCCCGCAACGAGCAGCTTCAGTAGCCACCCCTATACGAAAGGAGTGCGAGGCAAACCGTGAGCTATCCAGGCCGGCCGCTGTCAAGCATTTCCTGAACACTGCCACGAATTGGAATCTTGACAGCAACGACCCATCCTCATGAACAAGCAGTGCTCCGTCCCCCACCGGCCTCACCCCCAAAAACTCCCTTACAGCCTGTACTGGGCACAGCGGCGACCCTTCCAATCGATAGAAGCTCACACGCACCCCTCTACCTCCTTGATCCGTTTTGGACCGCTGCAACCAAACCTCCACCCGATCCCCCAGCAGGCGCACGTCATGTGCCAGTATCCCCCCAGGGGTCGTCCTCGACGGACTCACCAGTTCGCTAACCCTGAAAGCGCCAAAGAAGGCCAGCGAAAAAGCTGCCCGGGATAACTACGCCTCAAACCCAGAGGAGCAGACCGACCCCAACCGACCCTCCAATTCCCTCAGGTTGCCGAACGTCACCGGCTTCCTAGTATCCCTCCGTTTTCACACTTGGCGATAACCTTTCATCGCCTGCCGAATGCAAAACTCTTTGGTATAGTCCACTGACCCTCTCAACTTGAACCAGAAAGCTAGGCCGACAAAATCCCGCCACTCACACCATACCTTACCGTAGGCCACCCAAGTGGCGGCAATCACCGACCGTTCGATCCATCCAGCGAGGACTCCCAGACAATCGACCACATCCAGCGGGGGCAAGGCACCCCCTCCCGCTTGGCCGTCGGCCCCAACTCCCAAAACATGTCCCACTGGAAACGAGACAAGGCGTCAGCCAACGTATTGTCAACCCCCGGCAGATGCACTGCATACAAGAAAATATTCAGTTCCAAGCAGTGCAGCACCAAGTGCTGCAGCAGTCGCACGCCCGGCATGGAAGACGCCGAGATGCGGTTAATGACCTGAACCACGCCCAAATTGTCGCAATTCAGCCTAACCTTCATATCCCGGAATGCCTTGCCCCAAATCTCAACCGTCAGTACCACTGGAAACAATTCCAGCAGAACCAGATTCTTGCACAACCCTGCCTCCACCCACTCCGCAGGCCAGGGGGCCGCGCTCCACTGGGCCCCAAAGTATGCACCGTACCCAGTAGACTCGCTGCATCCGTGAACAATTCCAAATCCCAATTGCTCACAGGGCCGCTAAGCCAGAGGGATTTGCCATTGTATTGTGCCAGAAAGGTGTGCCACACCCTCAAGTCTTCCCTGTGTACTCGCGTGATCCGAATGAAATGAGTGGGCGACTGAACCCCCGCAGTGGCCGCCGACAGCCGTCGGCAAAACACCCTGCCCATGGGAATAATTCGACACGCAAAGTTCAGCTTGCCCAGCAACGACTGGAGCTTCCGCAGCTGATTTTTGTGCATCCCCGCCACCACCTGAATCTCATCCCGGAGGGCCTAAAGCTTCCCCTCCGGGAGCCGGCATTCCATGGCCTCTGAATCAATCACAATCCCCAGAAAGCTAATTCTGACTGTAGGGCCCTCCGTCTTGTCCGCAGCCAGCGGGATCCCAAACGACTTGGCTATCTGCTGCAACGTAGTCAGCAATACCGCGCATGTGTTCGTCCCGGCCGAGCCGACGTCCAGGTAATGAATTATCTAATTCAAACCTGAAACGTCTCGGACCACCCACTCTACGAATGAACTGAAGGTCTCAAACAAAGCGCACGAGACTGAACACCCCATTGGAAGGCAACAATCCACATAAAAATCGCCCTGCCAACAGCAGCCCAACAAGTGAAAGCTGTCAGGGTGGACAGGCAGCAGGCGGAACGCCGATTCGATATCCGCCTTCGCCAACAAGGCCCCCGCCCACACTGACGCACCCATAACACCACGGTGTCAAAGGACGTATAGGACACCGTACAGGCTGCCGGGTCAATCGCATCATTGACAGAGCCCCCCTCAGGAAACGAAAGATGGTGTATCAGCCGAAATTTATTCGGCTCCTTCTTGGGCACCACCCCAAGAGGGGACACCACCAACCCCGACAGCGGCGGCTCCCGGAAGGGGCCCGCCATGAGACCCAGCGCCACCTCCTTACCCAGCTTTTCCCCACCACCCCCGGGTGCAGCAACTTGGACCGCAAGTTCCGCGCCACCGCCGGAATCGCAGTCAAAGAACTAGGGATCCGAAAACCCTCCCCAAATCCCTCCCGCAGTTGTCGGGCAGCCGCCCGGTCCGGGTACCTACTTAGGAAAGGCGCCATCTTTTCCCCCTTCACCGGCATCATCCCTTTTGTTAGCCAAGTCTCCTGTTCATCCCTTCCCTTTCGTAAAACACCGGGAACCCGGGTGGGTGCCGCCGCAACCGGTACACTCATGTTTGAAGCGGCAGGAACTTCCAAACTTGCAAATGCCGTCATTGAACTGCCAGCAGAGTCCCCGTTTGTTAGTGGCCGGCTGTCCCGGAAAAAACTGGGTGGGGGCCCTCGCCAAGGACGTTAACCTCATCCAGAGGCTTATATCCTTATGGTCCCATCGCAACGAGGGACGCATGGCTCTCCTCTGATGGAACTGCTCGTCATAATGGAGCCATGCCATACCCCCGTACACCCTCAGGCCTCCCCCACTGCGTCCATATAACAGAACAACGCCAAACAGTGTTCGGGGTTCTTCTCACCGATGACGCTGGCCATAATGGCGAATGCCTGCAGGCAATTTGTGAATGTCCACGGAATCAACCTATAACGGCGCTTCTCCTCATCCTCCTCCTTATTATCGTCGGGTTTAACCCTGTCAAGGTTAAACTTCTCGAGGGGAAGCAGCGAAAAGATCTCCACATACTCACCCTTCACGATCTTCTCCCGCACCTCCGGCTTCAAGTGAGAGCCCAACGGTCCCTCGAAGCAAACATAGACCTCACATTTCGCCGCATCCGCTATGCGCACTATATCCGTCCTAACGCCCCCGTCAGGGGACACCACTTTTTTCCCCCGCCCCTGGGGGGCCCCCGCCGGGGGGACCTCGGCAACCGCCGGGGGAACCCCCACCACGGGAACCCCCACCACGGGAAGGGCGGCCGCGGCTGGTGCCGCTGCCAGTTCCCCCCTGACCCTCCCACCCCCAACGGCCCCTGAGATTGACGGCCCCCACACCACCACAGGCGGAGCCCTCCCACTGGTGTTCTGCGCAAAGCGCTGCACCAAATCCCGCAGCCCCCTAAAAGGGCCTGCAGCTGCGACTCGGAGCCCGCCACAGCCGCCCCGACACTGCCCGGCCCTACCAGCCCCCCGATGGACCCCCCAGACCCTGACCCAAATCCCCCGGCCCCCGTCCCACCCCCGACAACCCCAGACACAACAGGGACCACAGCAGACAAAAACACAGAAGTGGACTTACCGGGCCGACCAGGGATGGACCCCTCCGCCGCTCTGCTCGCCTCCACCGCTGACAGACGCTCCTGCAGACCCTCCTGGTTGGATGCACTCAGCTCCCCCTCGGACAGGACCTTGGGTGTGTGCAGGGGCTCCGCACGCTCCACCCTCGCCAGACGTGTAGCAGGCCGCCCAGGTCCCCTCCGGCCTCTCCGCTCCTCCGCATTTCCGGTCCCTCTGGATCCTCCTGAAGCAGCCACCACCGCACTCCGCAGCTGCCACCGGCCGCCATCTTGACCAAGCTGCCACTCATCCAAACCGCCGGCCGGGGATGGGGAAGGCCCGGCGGTCGTTGCAACTGCTGCCCCATGCTGAGGCCTCCCCCTCCCCTCTCCTGGGGGGGAGAGGGAGCCCGGATCCTCCGCATGTCTCCGCCAAGCGGGCGGGGGGAGGCGCTAGCCCGTGCCGAAGCCCCGCCCACCGAGCGCCGCTGTAGCCAAGGATTCCGTCCAGGCCCAGACCCGGCGGAAGCAGGTGTGCGCTTCGCCGGCGGGCCTGACGGGTCCCGGCCGGGGGGGCTCCTATCAGGGCGGGCGGCTCTTGGGGACAGCTCTGGGGAAAAAACGCTCCTGAGGCCGCGACCTCTGGGCGCGTGGTGTATCTGACCCCCCAGCCTCAGCCTGTGACCTAATGAGCGGCGCCACCTGCCGTTCCAGCCACTCCGGTCTGTGGCAGGGGCTGCTGCTCTAAGCTGGGCAAAGATAGCCTCCAGGTCAGCCATGCTCTATCTACCTAGCTCTCACTGACTCCAGGGAAACTCCTTTCTTCCTCGTGCTTTGTCTAACTGGTGCTCCTCCTATTCCTGCCTGTGATACTTAAAGGCTCCCCTCTCCTTCTTCTCTAGCCACCCCCCTCTCACACTTGCTCAATTTTTAACCCTTTCCTGTGCCCTTCTCCCACTGTCATGCCGGCCCTCCACTACCACTCGTTGCCCTCCTTCTCATTCCCGGGCCTTACTGATCTTGTGGTTCATGCATTTCAGTGACAATGAACTCTGTCTTCCTCGGGGTGACCCTGGATACGATCAGCTCCACAAAATTAAACCACTTCAACTAACGGTTTGCAGCCTTGTTTATTCTCGATCAAGTTGTCTGCGTTGATAAGTCCCTGATTACATTTTCTGGCCACTTGTCTTTCAAACAGTATCTCCCCAGCAAGCATGTCTGATATGGGGTCAAGTTGTATAAGCTCTGTGATAGGGCAACAGGCTATACATATAGTTTTATTGTTCATAAGGGAAAAGACAGTCACATGGAGCCCCCCAACTGCCAAGACTACATAGGGAGTGCTTGCAAGATTGGTTGGGCCTTGGTGTCACCCTTATTTGGAAATGGGTACCACTTGTACGTGGACAATTATTACACAAACATGACACTTTTTAGTTACCTCTTTGATTGTGGAATTCCCGCATTTGTCACTGTGCGATCTAATCACTGGGGCTTCCCCCAATGACTTGTAGATTCCCAACGTAGACAGGGGAGAGAGCCTGCTTGAAGTGTAATAATTTGCTTGCAGGGAAGTGGAGGGATACATGGAATGTTTTCATTCTGTCCTCCCTTCACACAGATATGGCAGTCGAAATTCTAATGACTACTGGTGTTGTTATGAACCCCCTTTGTGTCCATGAATACAACCTTAACATAGGAGGGCCAGACACTGTGTCTGTCTGTATATTTATTCCAATTGGCTCTGCTGAATGCTTATGAGCTATATAAAGCATCAGGATGAACTAGATGCTTCCTAAAATTCCAGGAAAAGATCATCACAGCCCTTCTGTTTTCAGACGGTGCTGTAGCCCAACTTCCCGATGCAAATGCAGTGAGCTGACTGCATGAGAGGCACTTTCCAGAAGTCCTCCGTATTACTTCAGGCCAAAAATCACCCCAAAGAAGATGTTGTGTCTGCAGAAAACATGGATATAGGCGTAACACCCGCTATTATTGTCCTTCCTGTCTTGGCCAACCTGGTCTCTGCATTGGTGAATGTTTCTGTCGCTACCACACACTAGTGGAGTATAAGTATAGGGTACAGAATGGCAAAGTTCTAGGGCACACTTACACAGGGTCTTGAAAGATCAAATGGTCATCACATTTTGAGATACCCTAGTCTGCAACGTTAATTTTACAGTTAAAATAAACGTGCAAAAAATAAATCTCAAGTTCTCTATCTATTGTTCTCTTTCTACTGTATTTTGTGCTTAACTGTAATGTTTTATTTTTACTGTGTTTTATTGTATTTGCTTTGCAGGTATGGTATGTCCTACAATTATACTCATAGTTTCATAGTTTCATAGTTTCATAGTTTCATAGTTTCATAGTTAGTAAGGTTGAATAAAGACATCAGTCCATCCAGTTCAACCTGAGTGAGTGTCTACAATAGACCCCATCCCTGTACATTGCACACTCACATTGGTCCCTACCCTCAAGGCGCCCACAATCCAAGGTCCCCATTCATATACTAGGGCCAATTTTGGACAGAAGCCAATTAACCTACCTGCATGTCTTTGGATTGTGGGAGGAAACCGGGGTAAACCATTATTTGCTCCAGGCAGGTAGTGTCGTGGTTGGGATTTGAACCAGCGACCCTTCTTACTGCTAGGTGAGAATGCTAACCACTACACCACTGTGCCGCCCGTTACCACTGTGTAACGTTACTTTACTTACTGTTTTATTGTAAACCATTATTTGCTTTGCAGGTACACCATTCAGCTGCAAGCATGGGTTTATTTATTCTGACAGCAACAGGGTTTGCTCTCACGATATGTAAATCCATAACTCCAGCACTGTAGGAGGTGATTTCACTACCACGGAAAAAAAAGAGCATATATGTCTAAGCACGGGGGCAGGGGTGAAGGGGCGATTTTTACTCTTTTTTTTGGCACAGATTGTTGTTGTTTTATTGAGTTCATGTTTTATTGTTACCATTGTTTGCTTTTCAGGTATGCCATTCAGCTGCAGCACGAATTTATTTATTTTGACAGCAACAGGGTTTGCTCTCAAGATACGTAAATCAGTGACTCCAGTGCTGTAGGAGGTGATTTCACCAGTACAGTTAAAAAATAAATGGTGCATGTATGCTCATCATTAGAAGTGGGTGGATGCAGGGCGGTATTCTAATGGTGGACATACCCACCGATCAATCTCTTTTTTCGTTAAGCCCACATGCTGCAAAAAAAATAAAATTACAATATATGCCCAACAAGGACCAGCAACGTACTAAGAATGCAGCCTGTGGTTTCGCCAGTGGACCATGAAGCTGTTTGGAGATCAGAATGTCTTCAATCATCTCTATGGCCTAAGAATCCGGAAGCTTCATGACTTCGGTTTTGCCGGATATAAACAGGACCATTGGGAAATTTGGAAAGCATCTTATCACACCAATCTTGGTGTGGTCAGATGCTTTGAGGGCAGAGGAGAGATCTAGAGTCTAATAGACCCCAATTTTTCAAAAAAGAGTACCTGTTACTTCCTATTGCTATCATAGGGGATATTTACATTCTCTGTGATAACCATAAAAATTATAAAAAAAAATTAAAGTAACAGTGTAAAAATAAAATAAAAAATCAATATAAATAATAAAAAAATAAAATAAAAAAAAGCACCCCTGTCCCCCCTGTGGTCACGCACAAATTTGAACACATTGGTCTCGTGTTGTCACTAAATGATATATTGCTCACACATGGCATGGGTATATGTGGAATTGCATCCCAAAATACATTACCGGGATACTACATGTGTGAGAATTTTTGGGAGCCTAGCCGTGTACAGGACCCCAAAAACCAATCATCAACTTCAAGATTTCTAGGGGCGTAAAATGGTGATTTCACTTCCTCACTACCCATCACAGTTTCAGAGACCCTGAAATGTTAAGATAGTACGACCCCCCCAAAATGACCCCGTTTTGGAAAGTAGACACCCCAAGGTATTTGCTAAGAGGCATAGTGAGTATTTTGCAGCTCTCATTTGTTTGCTTGCTCCCCCTTTTCTTCTTAGATTTCTTTTTTTCTTAGAGTCCCATGAAGTTTCCTGCTGGCTTTGGGAAGAGCAACTTCTGTAAGGCCAGCAGAACGTCCGCATGTAATTGGGAGCTGATGCCAGCCTTGGGACATTCAGCCTGAAAGTGTCCAGCCCTCCCCATATCTGTAACATCTCTTCTCTTGTCCTTGGGAGAAATTTGGCTTCCCTTGGTGAGTGTGTACATGCAGATAACAGCTACAAATAAACTCCACGCCACTTACTATACTACTTACTATAATACCTTGTGATAGTAATTGTGAATACTCTAAATTAACTGACTAATTATATATTGTGATAATTTTGTGGCTGCTCCCTAAAAAGAATCTATAGTAAGAAACTTATTTCGCTTTGATTTGGTGACAATAGGGGCATTCTTAGAAAAAGAGGGAAAACCTCATATCTTAAACATTACATTAAATGAGTGAAAAATACTAAAATAACACCCAAAAGTGATTAAAGTGGTGTAACTACCCACTAAAACATACAATAATAAACAAAAAACAATTGCAAAAATAATTAATTATAAAGTCCCAAACATTATATATATTTTTTTAGCAGAGACTCTAGAGAATAAAACGGCAATTGTTGCAATATTTTATGTCACGCGGTATTTGCGCAGCGGTGTTTTAAACGCAACTTTTTGGGAAAAGTGACACTTTCATGAATTTAAAAAAAAAAACTAAACAATAAAATTAGCCCAATTTTTTTGCATAATGTGAAAGATAATGTTACGCTGAGTAAATAGATACCAACCATGTTACACTTTATAATTGCACGCACTCGTGGAATGACGACAAACTGCGGTACCTAAAAATCTCAATAGGCGATGCTTTAATTTTTTTTCCAGTTACCAGGTTAGAGTTACAGAGGAACTCTAGTACAAGAATTATTGCTCTCGCTCTGGCGATCGTGGCGATACCTCACATGTATGATTTGAACACCGTTTACATATGCGGGCGCGACTTCCGCATGCGTTTTCTTTGCTGCGCGAGCTCGCAGCGACGGGGAACGCTTTAAAAAAAATGTTGTTTTTTCTTATTTATTTTATTAATTTTTAAATTAATAAATTGTTTAAAAAAAAAAACTGATCACTTTTATTGCTGTCACAAGGAATGTAAACATCCCTTATGACAGTAATAGGTGGTGACAGGTACTCTTTATGGAGGGATCGGGGGTATAAAAGACTCCCGATCCCTCCTTTACACTTCAAAGTATTCAGATCGCTGAAAACGACAATTCTGAATACTGTATATTTTTTAAAATCCAGTGCCATTGGCAGCCGAGTAAACGGGAAGTGACGTCATGACGTCGCCTCCGTGTTTACAATTAGGAGACTGGAATAACGCCACTTACGGCGTCATTCCAGTCCCTCCCTAGCCGCTGGAAGTGGCGGATGTGAGATCGGTGCTCCCGATTGAGCGGGAACAACGGTAAGAGCAGCAGGAGGGGGGACATTCCCTCCCACTCCTCCGGCATAACAGCCGAGCGGCTTTTAGCCGCATCGGTTATTATGGCTGGAAAGCCGATCGCCCGCTCAGAAAAACGGTACCGGGATGATGTCTGCAGGTGCGGGCATCATCCCGGTATAACTCCCGGAAGCC
Source organism: Lithobates pipiens (assembly GCF_037356315.1). Classification (NCBI taxonomy): domain Eukaryota; kingdom Metazoa; phylum Chordata; class Amphibia; order Anura; family Ranidae; genus Lithobates; species Lithobates pipiens. The sequence goes on along the minus strand of NW_027507686.1, from coordinate 83,889,007 downwards.
GAGTACGCACATCTGCGTGCGCTCGGCGGCAAGGGGTTAATCACTGCATGAACTTTGGCTATGTTTTCTTTTTTCAGTATCAAATTGGGACTTTATAATTAATAATTTTTGCAATTGTTTTTTGTTTATTATTGTATGTTTTAGTGGGTAGTTACACCACTTTAATCACGTATGGGTGTTATTATTATTTTTTTTCACTCATTTAATGTAATGTTTAAGATATGAGGTTTTCCCTCTTTTTCCCTTGGCGAGTCCCTTGTTCTTGAACCTTGGATGCGTCTCCATCAATCGCATCAAGGCATGATACATCTGGGTTTGAGCTTAAGCTACCTGGGCCATCAGTTCGGTTGGCCCCAGTTCACTTATTGGCTTATTACTGTCAGGAATGGTCAGCCCTGCCGGTTCAAATTCAGTTCCACTATCTTCATCCGAGAATCTCATTTCCGTATGAACAGCTTGGGCCACCACTTTCTCCCTGCTTCCAGCAGTAGAAGCCACGTCCCTCGTTATTTCACTTTTCTCCTCTAATAGATCCTCTTCTTCTCTCACTTCTCTTATCAAATCAGGGTATGTCGGCACCACTTTAGTTTTCTCCAGTAACAACTTTAGTACAATCGGGTGATTTGGCCTAGCCCATTACAGAACCCGGTCTAGATGAGCTTGATCAGCATCTTTGGGATCAATACCCCTCTTGAGGATAATTTGGTGCAGCATTCTGTTTAATCGAGATATGTACTCAGACAGGCTTTCCCCTTTTTGCTGGTGAGTGTAGTTGAATTTGTACTTCAGATCTGGGGTAGTTTCAACTCTTCCAAATACAGCATACAGGATGTATATATAGTCCATGGCAACACAAGTTTTCTTCCCCATTCTCGGATTACAAATTACATCAGCCACCGGGCCTCGAAGACTCTCACTGAGCCATTGTCATTTCACAGCCTCTGAAACACTCCATTCTTCCACTGCCTGCAGAGCCTGACTCATCCAAGTCCCAAACATATCTTCCCCTACTAGAGTTGGTAACTGCCCTAAGTCCATGGTAGCTTTGGTTGGCATTTCCAGGGCCGTTCTTCACCAAACTATAAACTAGCCCGCTCATATCCATGTAGAAAGAGAGAGGAGGGACTTTGGCCCCTTGAGAGTCGGCCCCAACCGGTACTGGGCCCTTCTCCTGAGCCCCTACCGAGGATTGTCGTTCAGCAGGCTCTCCCTCCACTTTGAGCAGGATCTGTCTAGCAATCACTCCTTCAGATAGATGTATCTCTTCCTTCCTTCTGGAAGCACACGGGTATCTCTTCTTGCCACTCCAGTAGTACCTGAACTGGATCTAGTTCATACTCTATTTCCATGTCAACAATGTAGGCCAGGTGCCCTGGGGCCAGAGCTCTCACCCACTTTCCAATCTCGCTCTCAGTGTGTTCACTTCTGGAAACCTCTAGAACAGTGCTTCTGTCCATTGAGCTCCTTGATCCCTTCCCCAGGCAGCTGCGGCTACTGAAGCGGCATCCCACGCTAATTGTGGCTCTTGTCTAGGTTGGCTAGAACCCGCTGCAGATGAAATCTCGGACGAGCCCCCAAATGTAGCATAGCCCCCTTGGGAACTGCTTGGATTTACCTGCTTATCTGCATCACCATAACCCTGTGAACATTTCAACTCATCTTACACTCAGGGTTCAGACATCCTTGCAACACCTTTGAGTAATAAGACAGCGCTCAATATGTTTATATTCTGTTAATGTTTACTGGAATGCTTCAGATAAGATATAGTTCTACAAGAAGGGCAATGGTTCAACTGAACTTTGAATAACAGCACCAGCTCAGTAGAATGATTCCCCCAGTAAAACAGTTAAGACAGTTGGCAACAACAGGATAGTATATGCACATATGTACAATAGAATATCACTTGAACATAATCTGAAAGGATAAGCAAAGTTAAGCATAGATTCTGGCAATACTTCTGGAAAGAGAAACCCAGACTGGCCTGTTCAACCTTTTTCCTAATAAGAGATGAAGCTAAACAATGATGGTATAAGGACCCTTTAAGTAGCAATGACAGAATGTCTCCATTTCAGATCTGATGGTCTTGACCTGCAGTCGTAGCTCATTAACTGTATCCATTAAGTTGAAGTAACAGAATGGTAGTATATCTTGTGCTTACTGCAGCTAAAGATGCCTATGTACAGTGTTCAAATAGAAGTGTAGTGAAGTGTTCCCAAAGCATAGCTGTCTGTACACAGTGTCCCAGTAAAACAACCAAGAGAAGACTTGCAAAGGTGGGCAATTGCCCTCTCTCCAATGACCAAGCTGATCAAGCACCTTCCAGACAGCAACTCCCGAAAAGACGTCCTGACTGCAGACCCGCTTGTGATGATCACTCGAATCCAGAACACGAAGTGTGGGTTGCCATATAATCAAGTCAGTGCTGGTCAGATGTCTGATGAACAGCAGACAACGCTGAACCCCTTCTCGATTGGGCAGGAATGTTGAACACCCACGTGGTAGGCTGCGATCTCACTCTCCCTACACAGAGAGATCCATCACACATGAGGCACGGGAAGAAGGGAGACTGGGGCGGTTCTATGGTTTCTTTTATAGACCTTCCCAGAAATCTCCCTGATAGTAGCAAAGACCCCTGCGATATGTGGTCTGGGTATATAGCCATGCGGGGGAATAGCCATCTGGTGGAACTACTAATCCCACAGTCCTTTTGGTTGGGCTCACAAATATGATGTCAGTTTAGTAACACTGGACACTAGAGGGATAATATAATATACAGATAGGGCAGGGAATAACTGTTCGTTGCAATTGTGGTCCATATTGCTACATGTGCATTTTAATGAGCCTAGTTAAAAACAGCATGCTGCCTTTTTTTTGCACTTAAACACAGAAAATCCTACCTAATGTTGTAAAAGGCCTAAAATTGTAAGATTTCTCCCTAGTAGACTTAAGTGAAGTACAGCGTTAAGTTCAGGATTCACTGATTTCAAACCAGGCTGAAACTGAACTCACCCAGGATTTCTTATCCCTGCTCGTTACTAACCAGTGGGCAGTATTGCATGAATTGAAGGAATATATGCATTAGGACGTACAGTTAAAAATAAAAACCCTTTAATTCATTAAATTCTACCACACATAATTCTTACAATTTGGAGGGAACAATTCAGCTCCTAGTAAAGTAGCGAGAATGGATGTACAAAATAAAACTATATTGGGTACTTGATTAAAGCTGAAATTTGGGCAGAAGTATTGACTCATATTTGTAAAGGTCCTTACACTAAAGTGATACTAAACACACACTGCTTAATTAACATTGTCCCTTCTAGTTGTGTAGTTCTAGTTCTGTATGTTGATGATGGCACTTTAATTATTTTAATCGAAAACTATAATCAGAGTTCCTTTTTTTTAATCAATATACAGCTGTCACATGACCCAGTTCTTTCCCAGCCTGCCTGTAAGGAAATGGTGGCAGGAAGAGCTTCTAATCCTCTGCTGCTGGTCACATGTTAAAAAAAAAAACAGCCTTTAGGATACAGAGTAAAAATAAATAACATCAATAAATGTTTTTAATTGTCATACAAATATATATTTGGAATTAAATCTTTATACGTTTTTGGATCACATAGTGTGGGCAGATTTCTGCCAGGTACAGGCTGTGTAATGCACCTCAAGCCTGTGTTTTAGAATAACAGGGAGGCGAAGCCTCCATCAATCAAGATGTAATATCCCTCCCCGATTGTGTATAGCAGGTTAGTGGGTATGGAGGAGGAGGAGGGAGTAGGCTATCATTTACCACTGTGTATAAGCCCACATGTGTTTCTATAGTCACATGGGCTGCTCAGATGTGATAGGGTTAGGAACCATAAAACAGGCAGAGACAGAAAAAACACAGTTAAAATCACACCTTAAGCAAAAAATAACAGGAACGTAGTCAAAAACAGAAGCCAGACAGGATTCATTTATGAACCCATAATGTCGCTCTACACGACACCTACAGCCAGGGTATACGCATCAGGCAATATCTCTAAATACTTTAATCTATCTAATGGAACCAGACAGGGGTGTCCCCTATCGCCCATCATATTTTCGTTAGCAATTGAACCCCTTGTGATATCCTTTAGATCTAACCCCAATATCACAGGCATTAAAATAGACAAGCAGACCATAAACTAGGACTATTTGCGGACGACATCCTCCTAACACTTTCCATAACCGACACCTCACTAAGCAAAATAACCAATGTCCTAGACACCTTTGAATCAGTTTCGAATTATAAAATTAATCCTAACAAATGTTTTGTTTTACCTATGAATATCCCACCAGATCAAGTTGATAATCTGCGATAAAATTCTAGTTACAATTGGAATAATCCCTCCATTACTCACATGGGTATCCAACTTGCCTACCCACCATCTAAACTATATGAGGCTAATTACCCCACTCTATTAGCCCAAATTAACCAAGATATACAATCGATAAAAAAACTTGGCTATCTTGGATTGGAAGGATAGCAGCATTTAAAATGCAAACATTGCCGAAGATCCTGTACTACTTCCGATTCCTACCAATCCCATTAACAACAAAGTTCTTCACACAAATTAACTCAAAATTAAACAACTTGATCTGGATGGGGAAAAAAAAAAACAAGGATTGCTTTATCAATTATGACTATGACTAAATCCAAAGGAGACTTGAACCTCCCTAATTTGCATCTGTATTATTATTTTGCCTCACTCCTAGACCAAATGAGATTTTGGGTTAGGCATGTTAAAGCCCCATACACACTATCAGATTTTCTGTTGATTTTTGTCTTCAGATTTACCAAACCCATATAATATGAGGTCAAACCTTAGGAGTTTCAATTTGTATACAATCAGACAGGCCCTTGCACTACTTGGTTTTGGTAAATCTGAAGACAAAAATCAGCAGAAAATCTGATAGTGTGTATGGGGCTTCATGATAAACTGTGGTTGAACATTGAACGGGAAATAACTAAAGGAAATTATCTATAATCATTATCCATAGTTCATTACATATTATCAAAAATAAACATACCCAACTTCCTAACAATTAAATCTTCCTTAGCAGCCTGGAAATTTGCTTTAATGAAATCGCAACCAATAAACACCCCAGCTCATATTCCAATACCATTAAGAATAATTGAATATTGCAAAGCGCATCTTAATACAACATCCTGGTCCAAACAGGGAAACAAAATAGGGGATAGTTTTATGGCATTTTTATTCATTTTATTAATTATTTTTTTACTAGTAATGGCGGCGATTAGCGATTTTTATCAAGACTGCGACATTATGGCGGACACATCAGAAATTTTTGACACATTTTTGGGACCATTGTCATGTATACAGCAATCACTCAGTGCTATACAAATGCACTGATTCCTGTGTAAATGACATTGGCAGTGAAGGGATTAAGTGTGCCCTGGGAAGTGTTTCTAACTGTGGAAGGGCGTGGCTGCATGTAACATGTCACTGATCTCTGCTTCTGATCACAGGGAGCAGAGATCAGTGACACTGTCACTAGGCAGAACGGGGAGATGCTTGTTTACATTAGCATCTCCACGTTCTTCCTCTCCGTGAGGCGATCGCGGGTATCCACACGGCAATCGAGTCTGTGGGACCCAAGACCCCACTCAGGGAGCTTGCCGTGGGCGCACGCCCGCTAGCTGCCTCTTAAAGGGCCATGTACATGCACATTAGTTTGCCCGTACGAGCCCTTCTGCCGACGTATATCGGCATGAGGAGGTCGGCAAGTGGTTAAAAGCTAAAATGATGGCTAATAATTCTCTGTCCTGAATTTAGTAATTGCATTCTGCAGGAGACAATTTCTTAGAGAATTAGCCACAGGGATGCATAAAGCTCTCAGAGGTAGGATTTTGACACAATAGAGCACCTACTCCAATCTCAGATGCATCAATTAAAAAAATTAAGGGTAATGTAGGATTAGGATGTGCCAGCACAGGAGCTATAGAGAAAGCGTCCCATGAGGGATGATTCAAAGGCTTTAATTAAATCTGGGGACCAATTCTGTGGGTTGCCATCCTTCCTGGTCGTATCAGTCAGGGGTTTGACCAGAGAAGAGAAATTTATGAATAAATTTACGATAATAATTGCCAAAGCCAAGCAAAAATTGTAGAGTATGTTGACTTATGGGTCAAGGCCACTGTAAGACTGCAGGTATTTTCTCTGGGGCAATGTGGAGTTCGGGTGGAAGCTGGAGATTGAGTGCTGAGGAGGCTGACGGAGGCGTTTGAGGATAGCCCCCTAATCTGCGGGGGGAAGTTCCCCTCAGGGCTGGGGCTCAGGTGCTAGAGGGATCCTCTCACAACACATGGGGAGGTCCTATCCAGAGTCACGTGAGCAAAAGCGGGGACAGCAGGAGCCAGCGAGCATGTCCAGGAGGTCTCCACGGAGAAGACAGCCGGGTGGCTGGTGAGTGAGACAGTCTGGGAGGACTGTGGGAAGTAGACAGGGGGGCTAGTGAAGGGGGCAGCTGCAGCCAGGTGGGCTGGCAGTGCCTGTAGAGGTGGTGCTGGGATCAGTAGCTGCAGGAATATAGCTGGACACTGTAATTTTCTCTACACACAAAAAAGGGGCCCGCAGTCCTTGCCTGTAAAGGGCCGTTGCTTGATTTGGCTGAGTGCCTTTCCAGAAATCTTAAACAGTGTTCCAGCTGGGTCTGAGTTGTTTCTACAAGCAAGTAATGTGCTGGAGTTTCCAGTCAAGTGGGCATCCCATAATACCCCTATCCCCATTAAAGTTTATTAACCCCTAAATAAAAAAACAACAAAGTTTCTGGACTGTTTTCCTGTCTCAAGTGAGCCTGTGGAAATTTGGTGTGTCTGGATTTGCAGGGTGGGGGATCCTTATTCACCAGCGGCTCCATTGGGGGATGCACTGCACAAGGTATTCATAGTGTCCAGTCCTAGTATTAAATGCAGTTGTCCATTCATCACTTAATCCTCAAATCGAGCTTAGTGAAGACTGCTGCTCCCTTGAGGTGGGCAAATAATTCTGTAATAAATAGAATCAGATAAGCATTCTTAAATGTAATGCGATTGACGCCCCTATAATTGATACAGGGTCTCAGTTCACAATTTTTTTCTTTCACAAAGAAAAAGCCAGCACTAGCAGGAGAAGAGGACTTGTGGATGAACCTCCGTGAAAGTGAATCTGCAACATAGTCCTCCATAGTCTTATCCTCTGAGACAGAAAAAGGGTAAACCCAGCCACGAGGAGGAATGACACCAGGTTCAAGGTCAATTGTGCAATCATAAGGCCGATGTGGTGACAAAATACCAGCCTGACCTTTGTCAAAAACATCACAAAATTTACGGTATTCCTCTGGCAATGAAGAAAGTGACGACATACACATGACCTTAATAACTTTCTGAAAACATGTATTAGTGCATTGTGTGACCATGACAGAACCTCAGCACTACACCTATCAAAAGAGGTATTGTGCCTCTGTAACCAAGTATAACCAATGACAACTGGGTTATGAGGTGAGGAAATTACTTGGATTCAGATTATCTCACGATGAAGAGCCCCTATAGCCATGGTAAGTGGAGCAATAGTGGTCTCCCTTCAATAGAATTGATGGCAAGTGGGGAGGCACAAGACTGCAGTGGTATCGAGCGCCTTGACACAAAGGCACTATCTATGAACAAGACTGTAGCCCCATAATCGATTAGTGCCTGGGTATTGATGGAAAACACGCACCAGGAAAGGGTAACTGGAACTAGAGGCTTATTCTACAGCATAGCTGGGGATGCAAAGATGGCACCTAAGGTCTTTCCCCTTCAGAACCTCAGGTGAAGGTGTTTTCTTAGACGGGTAGGACAAGACTTCAATAGATGACCTGCCTGGACACAGTAAAGGCACAATCTCTCCCTCCTCCTAAAGTCCCTCTCTTCGGCAGAAAGAGAAGTGAAACCCTTAAAGGAAGGTCTCTCTCGGAGTCTGATATCAATGAGAATGGCATCAGCTCCTCAAGTATATTAGGTATGTCTCAATCTTTAATGTTATCAGAGAGACCATGGGAAAAAGCAGCCACAAGAGCCTTATTGTTCCAACCAACCTGGAATTCAAAAACCTAGCCGGCAGTAGTTCTTGTGTTCAGTTTAATTGACATGAGGTCTTTGGCAGCAAAGCTGGAGGGAGTGGGGAAATCTAATACTCTCTTAAAGGATGCCACAAACTCCTTTAATTCCAGACAATGGGTTTTTTATGTCTCCCATAGAGGGTTTGCCTAAGCCAAAGCTCTGTCAGAAAGCAAAGAAATAATGAAGTCTACTTTGCTTCTGTCCATAGGGAATGCCTGGGGCAGCATCTCAAAATATATTCCAACCTGTTTAAGAAACCCTCTGCAGTGAGCTGGATTGCTCCCAAAATGCTGAGGAAGCAGAGCAGAACCTGTCATACCTCTTAGAGAGGTAGTATTTGAGCCGGCACAGAGACTGGAGCAGCAGCAGGGATGTCTTGCAACATTGGTTGTACTGGAGCAGCCGGAGTGGGAGGATCCAGATGAGCTGTCACATAGCTGGGAGGAGACTGAAATGATGAGGTCCTGTATATCCAGCCCAGGCCCCACTGGGAGTGAAACAGAGGGCAACAAGGTCAGGCAGAACATGAGTGCCTGCAGATGTAGACCGGGGAACTTGCAGCAGGCGATGTGATTCCAAGGCAGCAGGAGAACCATCAGATCAGGAACAGCAGCCATACACAGTAGTTCAGCTGAGGTTAAGGAAACACTCCACTTGCGCTGCGGGACCTGGTGTCACGTAGCTAATGGTGAGTCCGGATTGCAGAAAGAGACCTCTCTTGTGTCCCAGACTTGCGACCCCTGATAGAGGAGACAGGAGGCGCAGGAGTCGAAGGTAGCACGAGTGGCTGGCAGGATCAACAGCCGAAGGATGGATCAGGTGGCTCTCAGGAAGCTGTATCAGGATCAGCAGGCCTTGGCGGCAGGTGACAGGCACCAGCAGGCAGCAGGGCACACAGGAAGCTTGCAACTGGACAAGCAGCGCTTGACAGTAGAAGACAGGAGCCAGCAGGTGGTAAGGCACACAAAAGCAATAAGTCCCTCAGGAACAGGCACACAGGGAAGTCAGGCAAGCCGGGTCAAACCAGATGATCGTTACAGGAACAGATGCAGGAGGCAGAGACAGGGTCGTGGAACAAGCCGGGGTCAGTAGTGGATAATCATGGATGGACCAGAGGATGAGGTAGATGCAGAGTCGTAGACAAGCCAGTGGTCAGAGGCAAGCAGAGAGCAGGGAAGGTCACAGGTCAGCCCGGGTCAAACACACACGATCAGATCAGGTCAGAAGGCAATCACGGGAACGCTGTAGATCAAGCAGAAAGAGCTGAGGGGAGAACAAGGTTTAGGTAGCCCGCCTGGCGCCGGTAACAGCGCACCTGCACGCACGCCCGAACACACTGGAGGGACACATGAAACAGCTGAAAACCAGTCAGCATTAGAGCACAGGCAGAAGCATCCTTAAATAGTCTGTGTGGTGCCAATGTACATTGTGCATGTGCTCGTATGCGTGTGTGTGCCCATTCACGTATTTGTGCTTTCCTGATAGCCATTCTGTGGATATTCATGTGCATGTGCGCATTCCTATTAGCCAAACTTCTTCATGCATTCATATTTCTATTAGCCAATCGACTGGTTAGTATTCTCTGACATGAGCAGTTCAAATCAGGAGCCTCTGTAACGCTATGGCAAACTGATCCATGTGGAGACAGAAAATGCAGGTAAATTCATAGCAAAAATAACAACAGTTCAAAAACGTAATCAAAACCAGAGGACCGAGTGGGTAATCAGACGAGTCAGGATCAGGGAGCCAGAAGTCAGCATTGTCAGGAGCCAAAAATCAGTAGCAGGAATAAGAAGAGAAGTCAGCACAGGCCAAGACATACACAGGAACACACTGGAGATGTTGTCCATGCAAGGGCACAGAGGGAATGAGCAAAGTTGTTTAAAAAGCCAGGTAATGATAACCAGGTGATTCACTGTGGAAACTGAGTGGCTGGTAAGTAACCGACAGTTGAGCAGCCTGAAGAAAGCTGCTAGTAAATAGCAGGAGCCCAGCCCTGCCAGGAAGAAATGCTCAGGATAGAAAATACCCTGAAAACTGAGCATGTGCAATAGCTGCCAAAATTGCTCTGCAAAATCACCAACTGCAGTGGGGACATGGATAGAAGGGGGACGTGGAGCACAGCAGGATCAAACAGTTTCTTTGCAAAATACAAAAAGGATCCCATAGTGACTGAGTATGAAAAGCATGTAATACAGCATGTGTTGATTGTTTTTAATGATGTGGGCTAAATTACACTTTAACCACTTCGCTCATGCGCTATAGCCAAAAGACGGCAACAGCGCAGACGCTAACTGCCGGGAGGGCGTCCCTGGACATCCTCCTGTTTACTTCCCCTCTGCGCGCTGCCACAGGCTTGCATTGGGGAAGTTCTGTGTTGGCCGTCTTCCTTGGACACAGCCAATCACAGATTGTGCTAAATGACCAATCACAGCGGCCATTTAGCACTCAATTGGCGTGTTCAATGAGAGGTGATCTCATATGTAAACATATATAAACAAAAAAGTACTAATGCGCTCCACCCAACCAATAATGCTACTAACTATCTAATGATGTGGAAGCTGCCAACATAAATAGTGATCTCAGCACCAATAAACATAAATAAAAGTAAGAAAATATGTGGCGCTACCTAACCTATTAAATACAAAACAAATAAATTAATAATTACTGAAGTGCGAATACTGCAACGAATTGCAGAACAAAAGTGCTAAAATATATGCACCTCACTTATGTGGTATATTGTGCAATATATCCAAACCGTGCAAATAAATATAATACGTCTAATATAGAATAATATACATAAATAAATAATCAATATTCATATAAGTGCATAAGTAACCAAAAGTCCATAAGTGATAAAAAAAATGTAATAAATTAATAAATAAAGATGCTTGATAACCAATGCTGTGCCAAATGCAATGGTAAATGGTGACCATAAAGCAAAGTCCATGCAGTGAAACAGTAACAATAGCTTCCAATGCGTGACAGTCCACCACAAACTTCAGTGCTCAACTTGTGCACCACCAGTTTCCCCCAGCCTCTCACCTCAAACATATAGCATTAAAGCGCTGTATATAAACAGATGCCACTTCACCACTTCGTCCTTATCCGTACAGCCTCACATCTATAACGCTGTACCTGTATAGGTGACACTTCCCCAGTTTCTCCTCATGCGTCCAGTTAGTAAAATAAATGGTTCATAGAGAATGGAAGAAAGACAGAGGGGGCTCCCATGTGAAGTATGTAAACATACAAATTTATTAAAACGATATCCACACTTACATATAGGCAGATGAAATCACAAATCCGTAACAACACTGACTTCCGGTCTCGGCCGCGACCGGAAGTGATACCCTTTGATAAAGTCACGAGGTTGGGACGCAACGCGTCAGGGAGGAGCTAGGTGTTACGTGTATCACTTCCGATCTGCCTATATGTAAGTGTGGATATCGTTTTAATAAATTTGTATGTTTACATACTTCACATGGGAGCCCCCTCTGTCTTTCTTCCATCCTCTATGAACCATTTATTTTACTAACTGGACGCATGAGGAGAAACTGGGGAAGTGTCACCTATACATGTACAGCGTTATAGATGTGAGGCTGGAAGGATAAGGATGAAGTGGTGAAGTGGCATCTGTTTATATACAGCGCTTTAATGCTATATGTTTGAGGTGAGAGGCTGGGGGAAACTAGTGGTGCACAAGTTGAGCACTGAAGTTTGTGGTGTACTGTCACGCATTGGAAGCTATTGTTACTGTTTCACTGCATGGACTTTGCTTTATGGTCACCATTTACCATTGCATTTGGCACAGCATTGGTTATCAAGCATCTTTATTTATTAATTTTTTTTTTTTTTTATTATCACTTATGGACTTTTGGTTACTTATGCACTTATATGAATATTGATTATTTATTTATGTATATTATTCTATATTAGACGTATTCTATTTATTTGCACGGTTTGGATATATTGCACAATATACCACATAAGTGAGGTGCATATATTTTAGCACTTTTGTTCTGCAATTCGTTGCAGTATTCGCACTTCAGTAATTATTAATTTATTTGTTTTGTATTTAATAGGTTAGGTAGCGCCACATATGTAAACATATGAGTTCATCTCTCATCGCTGGCTCTCCCTCCTCACACAGAGACAGCGTGTGAGAAGGAAGAGATGAACGGCTGCAGCTGCAGCGTCAGTGAGAAGAACACACACACACAGTAAAACACACACACACATACACAGTGAAACACACACACATGCCCACCTGTCCCCAGTGCCACCTATCAGTGTCATCTGTCCCCAGTGCCACCTATCAGTGCCATATGTCCCCAGTGCCACCTGTCCCCAGTGCCACCTATCAGTGCCATGTGTCCCCAGTGCCACCTGTCCCCAGTGCCACCTATCAATGCCCCCTGTCCCCAGTGCCACCTATCAGTACCATCTGTCCCCAGTACCACCTGTCCCCAGTGCCACCTATCAGTGCCATCTGTCCCCAGTGCCACGTGCCACCTGTCCCCAGTGCCACATGTCCCCAGTGCCACCTGTCAGTGTCACGTGTCATCAGTGCCACGTATCAGTGCCACCTGTCAGTGTCACGTGCCATCAGTGCCACATATCATTGCCATCTGTCATCAGTGTCACGTGTCATCAGTGCCACGTATTAGTGCCATCTGTCATCAGTGCCACATATTAGTGCCATCTGTCATCAGTGTCACATCAGTGTCACGTGCCATCACTGCCACGTATCAGTGTCATCTGCTATCAGTGCCACGTGTCATTGTCCTGGTGCTCCAGGGCCTTCAAAAGTGTAATAGGTAGTCAACAAGTTAGATGTGTAATTTATGCTCCTAGAACATGTGAAGGCTGTGAAAGTCCCACACATGTGGTATTGTAATACTCAGGAGGAGTAGCAGAATGTATTTTGGGGTGTCATTTGTGGTATACACATGCCATGTGAGAGAAATAACCGATTACAATGACAATTTTGTGGGGAAAAAATAAAAAAATAAAAGAATTTTCATTTGCAAAGAGTTGTGGGAAAAAATGACAACACCAAAAACCTCACTAAACCTCTTACTAAATACCTTGGAATGTCTACTTTCCAAAAAGGGGTAATTTAGGGTTTTTTTGTACTTTCCTGGCTTGTTCGGGTCGCAATAAATGAGATAGGCCCCCAGTACATCGGATGTGATAAATTATTTATGATTTGCACCACAGCTTGTAGACTCTCTAACTTTCACAAAGACCAAATAATATCCACTGATTTGGGTTATGTGTACCAAAGATATGTAGCAGTATAAATTGTGGCCAAAATTCATGAAAACATTTTTTTATAATTTGCAAAATTTTATCACAGAAACAAAGAAAAATGCGTTTTTTTTCCCAAAATTTTCAGTCTTTTTTAATTTATAGCGCAAAAAAATAAAAAACCCAGAGGTGATCAAATACCACCAAATGAAAGCTCTATTCGTATGAAAAAAAGGACAAAAAATGAATTTGGGTACAGTGTTACATGACTGAGTAATTGTCATTCAAAGTGTGAGAGCACCGAAAGCTGAAAATTGGTCTGGGCAGGAGGGGTGTTTAAGTGCCCAGTAGACAAGTGGTTAAGTAAATGTCTTTTTTGTAAATACAGTTGTCCCCCTACTCAGAAATCTATGCAGCAGTTTTTCTAAAAAAGGTTATTTCCCCCTTATTTTCATTTTATTAAAACAAGTGGCTTTGTTTTGCTTGACCACTGGTCTTATAACTTTCCTTCTGTACTTTATTTTTCAGTGAGAAGGGACATATTTAAATATTCACTGCTTGCTATAGTGTGCAGTTTCTGGCGCCTCAGACTCCCAGCCTGACCAACCCTCTCAGATTGCAGGGTTTTAATGAACATTGCCTGCCAATGTCGACATACCTGTCCACATCCTGCCCATTAGTATCATTTGCATTGCAGGATGGGAATTGTATGTTTTAGTTTCTACTAGCGGAGCTGCACAGAGAGCAGCTTTTTATCAATGGAATGATGACGTCACAAGGTACTGTTCATTTCTGTTAAATAGAGAATTACTGTAAAAATATAGACACTTTATAATTTACATACATAACAGAACTGTTTTAGCATGTTTATTTTGTACGCCCTGAATTCAGATTTAAAGTTGACCTAAAGATGAACAAAAAAAAAACTGCTGTAAAGTGGATACTAATTTTAAAATATAAATTCAATACAGAGTCATCATGACAGTGCTAACGCACAAAAAAACATAGTATCAAAAAACGCAAACAAATACAATAAGCAAGAATACATTGGACCGCCATGACTAACCATAGCGGGTAAGGTACTTACACATAGGGCAAACCTTAGGTTATATCAAAAAAATGTGATGTTTAGGAATCCAGATGTCCTTCTTACCAGAGAACTGCAACATATTCTGTAAGGTATTAAAAATCCTTCCCATTAGCATAATGAGCTGGGCACACCAAGGCCACAGAGGGGACAGCAGGCAAGTGGCAGGGTCCAGACCGCTAGCACCTCAGCGGGAAAAGGCATGCGCAACAGAGACCCGGAATCTGTGGGGGGCAGAAGGAGAGGACAGGTTGCAGCGGGGGGAGCCCAGCTCTGCACATGGCTCTGCTCCCCCAGCCTGGCGAAGATGCCTGGGTCAGTCGACAGGGAGTGGAGGAACGAGCAGGGATGGCCAAGTCCCTCAGCAGGGGATTGGGTTTCAGCTGGGGGGCATTATGGTCAACATGGCCCCCAGCCCCAGGCAAGCAGAGTCCAGACCAGGGAGGAGCACCAGGGCAAGTGACGGGGACGGTGCTGCACAGACGGCAGGTGGTCCAGGGAGGTACAGACACAGGAGTCAGTCACGCAGCGAGCAGAGCGGGTCTAGCGGGGTTAATCAACATGCAGGACGAGGTCGGCACCACAGACCCACAGCAGACGGTGCAGGGCCATCTGGAGCTCAAGCTACTGTGCGGCAATCGGATGCGGTGAGCGACAGGTCGGAGGGTGAACTGGCAGAGTCGGAAGGAGGCAAGGATGTCGCCCAATCATTAGCAGTGGGTCCAAGTACAGTGGCTGCTGGGCCCAGTCCTGGGCAGCCTGGTGAGTCCAATTATCCATTGTCTATTTCTTCTTTGCTACATACTTTGTTGGGTCAACCTAGTAATTCAGGTCCAGCGGCAACTAGCATGGGGGTAGGGATTGGGGGGAACAGTTCCACCCCCTCTACTCCTAGGGTGATTGACTTGGGCGCTGGGCCAGAGGGGTTAGGCGGCCTGCTTTTGGGGCTCAAGGAATTTGTTCAGCGATTCGAACCGCATGCGCTGGGGTCCCGGGTCAGGCCTGGATGCCAAGTGCAACGACAGGGTCAACGGGGCGGCTGCTAGGGTTGAGAAGGAGGCGTCCGCCGTGGCGACTGGAGTGGATGAGGTAAGTGAGTCATTAGGGGGTCCAGCTAAGGTGTCAGCACCGGAGGGCAAGGTTAGTGAGAAGAAGACGGAATCTGTAAGGCTGGTGGATTCGGCGAAGAGCGAGGTTTACGTCTGCTTCAAGGAGCCTTTAAGAGCTCATTTGAAGACGGAAATCAAGGACAAGATATGGAAAGGGGAAATGTCAAAATCTTCACATTGCTCCCCTTAGAGAAGTTCAACCTGGATAGGTTGAAGCCGGGGGAGAGTAAGAAGGAGGACGAGGGGTAGAGGCGTTATCGCCTGATACCTCAGACTTTTTTCAACTGGCTGCAAGCTTTTGCCATCCTGGCAAGTGTCATAGGGGAGAAGAATCCCGAACACTGTTCGACATTGTTTGTATTCCTTGAAGCTATAAGCGAGGCCCATAGGACCTATGGGGGGTGGCATTGCTTAGGTACGGCGAACAGTTCTGTCAATGGATGGCGGTGTGTCCGTCCTTGTGCTGGGACCACAAGGACATCAGCTTGTGGATGAAGTTGATGACGGCTACGCGGGGCCCCCAGTCAGTTTTTTCAGGCAGGGGTCGGAGGTTCAGCGGCCTCAGGACAACTGACCGAAAAGCGATGGGGTTTCTGCTGCAGTTTAACGATGGCAGGTGCAAGTTTGGAGCGAATTGTTGCTTCACACACATGTGTTTCGGGTGTGGGGGGAACCATGCGCTGTCCAAATGTTTTAAAAGAGGGAAAGGTCGTTCCGGCGAATCTACGAGTAAGAGGGAGGACCCCGGCGCGGGTGGAAAGGATGCTTCCTTTCCTCAGTAGATACCCTGACTAGGCAGCGGCAGTCTTGCTGGAGGGAGGTCTCACTGTTGGTTTTAAGATCCCTTGCTCATTAACTATGGTTCCACCGGTGGCTAAGAACTTACACTCGGCCATGCTACACCCTGCGGTGGTCTCCAAAAAACGGAATAAGGAGGTTGCCTTAGGGTGCATGGCCGGCCCTTTTCAAGATGCGTTATTAACGGATTTGGTGGTTTCCCCATTGGGTGTGGTTCCCAAGAAGGAGCCTAACAAATTTTCGGTTGATCCAACACCTTTTCTTTTTGAAAGGGGGGTCAGCTAACAATTCTATTTCTCCAGAGGAGTGCGCAGTCACGTATATATCATTCGATGTGGCAGTCGCGTGGGTACGGCGATACGGGCAAAGGGTATTGATGGCAAAGTCGGACATCGAGTCCGCTTTCCGTTTGTTACCGGTTCACCCAGATAGCTCCCGGCTATTGGGTTGTACTTGGGAGGGGGGATACTACGTGGACAGATGCCTTCCCATCGGTTGTTCCATTTCATGTGCCCCTTTTGAAACGTTTGGCTCTTTCTTGGAGTGGGCGGTTCGGGACGTGTCTGGCATCAACTTTGTCATCCATTATCTGGATGATCTTCTGTGTGTTGGCCCGGCGGGCTCCAATACCTGCGCGGTCTTATTGGGAACACTGCAACATCTGGCTGAACATTTCGGGGTTCCTCTAGCTCCAGAGAAGACCGAGGGCCCCATGGCTGTCATCACGTTTTTGGGCATAGAAATTGATTCGTTGATTATGGAATGCAGACTGCCGAGGGACAAATTGGAAAAGCTTTAAGAAGAAATCCGAAGGACCAGGGGACGGCGTAAGCTGACACTGTGACAACTGCAGTCGTTGCTAGGGAAATTAAACTGTGCATGTTGTATTATTCTGAGGGGCAGGGTTTTTTGCCGCCGGTTATCCTCTGCGACTGCGGGAGTTCGCTTTCCCACGCATGATGTGACTCTTACCATGGATCACAGGGAGGATTTATGGGTGTGGCAGGAGTTTTTGGAGTCTTTTAATGGGTGCGCCCTGTGGATGTCAGGCCCCGTCAGCAACTGTGATATGGAGCTGTTCATGGATGGGGCTGGTTCCACCGGGTTCGGTGCCTTCTTTAAGGGACTGTGGTATGCAGCTCGTTGGCCACCTGAGTGGGGCGAGGCGGGTATGCTGAAAAATCTGGTCCTTTTGGAACAGTCTTCAATTGTGGTTGCCATGGAGATCTGGAGTGAATCCTTCCGCAATCTGAAAGAACGTTTCAACTGCAACAATATGGGGGTAGTGCAGGTGGCCAACAGGTTGACAGCGCCATCGGTGCTGGTTGTCCGGTTGTTACAGCATTTAGTGCTGCGTTGCTTGCAGGTGAATGCGTTCATCTACGTTGTACATTTGCCCGGGGTTGATAACACATTGGCTGACGCTTTGTCTCGTTTCCAGTGGGACAAGTTTTGGGAATTGGCACCAAGGGCGGAACAGCATGGGCTCACCTGTCCCGGCTGGATGTGGAGCATTGTGTTAGGACCGCAGCCAAGTGGATCAAGCAGTCTGTGAGTACGGCCACGTGGAATGCCTACTCTAAGGAATGGAGGGACTGGTTTGAGTGTTTGTCAAAAATCTGTGTGTCTCCAGAGGATCCGGGAGTGTCGCATGCTGTGCTATACTTTATTGGCGCGGGGATGGAGACAGGTGTCTCCCCCGCAGCTATTGAGCGCAAGTTAGCCAGTTTGGCATTCTTATTTAAATGGCAGGGGCATAGGGACTACACCAAGGAATTTTGGATAAAACAGACGGTGAAGGGGTACAGGAAGGTCCACAAAAAGCAGGATGGACGGCGCCCGGTCTCCTTTGATATGTTGCAAGTGTTATGCTCGCTTCTGGATAAGGTTTGCACCTCAGTTTACGAGACAGCCTTGTTCAGAGCCGCGTTTACGTTGGATTTCTTTGGGGCTTTGAGAGTGGGGGAGTTGGTCAGTTTGGCAAAAACAGTACAAGGGGGCCTATTGGTGAGCGATGTAGAAGTTGGTCAGGGAATGCTCAGAATCTGGATCAGGACATCCAAGACTGACCAGAGCGGGCGTGGGATTCAACTGGAAGTCGGCAGGATTGACGAGCCCAGTATCTGTCCGGTAAGGGGAGTTGGAATTTTCCAGGAAATGTGACTTCCGGTCGGGGGTTCATTGCTGGTACACATGGATGGGGCTTCTCTTTCGAAATTTCAATTTCTTGCGGTATTTAGGAAATGCAAACTGGCAGGGTTTGCTCCCATAAGTTTTTCCTTTCATTTCATATAGGAGCTGCCACAGAAGCATCCAAGGAAGGTTTGAGCCAAGAGGTGGTCAGAGGCATCGGCAGGTGGGAGTCGGACAGGTTTAAATTATACGTCCACCCGCAGCTGTTGATATGGGGGGGGCATGGGTGCTGTGGGTGGTAGGACTGTACGGGGTATTGTGTTCCGCATGTTATTTGGTTGTTGTCTTTGTTTACAGGTCAGGAAATGGGATTGGTGTGGATTCTTGGCCATTCTTACATCTACTGGGGGCCAGAAGAGCTGACCTTGGGCCAAACGGCAGACAGTTAAGAATATCCCCCCAGGAGGCTCAGGTCCGGTGGATCGGGGTCCCGAGCATGCGTTGGAGCAGAGTTCTGGGGGAAGTTCACAGGTTTTCTCGCCTGGACAGGGCTCCGGATGTGTTGCTTTTACACGCGGGGGGCAATGACATGGGGTCTAGATCAATCAGGAACCTCATTAGAGACATAAAATGTGACTTTCTTAGACTCGAGGCTACTTATCCCAATATGGTAATGGTATGGTCGGATATGGTGGGCAGGACATCTTGGCATTGGGCATGGTCGGATAAAAAGGTGGACAGGGCCAGAATAAAGGTGAATAAGGAGGTAAGCAGATTCTTTATTAGGAACGGGGATTGTCTGTTTGCCACAGGGAATTGGAAATTGACACAGATATTTGAGGAGCGATGGGGTCCATTTGAATGAGGTGGGGACAGATTTGTGGGATTACAGGAGGTTATCCAGTGAGGACTCAAGGTGTGGAGGTGCTCGCAAGGGTAAGGGGTTACCCCTTGCGTGCGGTGGCAGATTTTGCGGTCGCTTCAAGAGAAGAGAGAGGTACATGTATGGAACATGTCGTACCCATCCATGGGATGAGGGTGGTTATGGTACTTCCGGGTTACGAGGGGTTAACCCGGAAGGGTTAAATAAAGGGGGTAGTTCACTGTGATGGTTTGTTACCACCTCCGAGTTAGGGGTGTCCGACTGAAGGCAAGAATTTAAAGTTCAAGAAGTTTTCACAGTGACCAGTTGGTTAGGGGTTTTCCCCTACACATGACCCAGTTGACGGAATTTGAAATGAACGTTTACGTTTATAGATGTTATTTAAATTATTTATATTTGTTAATAAAAGTCCGGCTGGCCATTTACTCCACACCTTCAAGTTGAGTCTTTGTAAAATGTTATTTTTTTTGGAGGGTACAGGTTATGGTAAAAACCTGCAGGGAAATGTGCTTACGTCCTACATATTTCACATGATTTCTATTGCAAAGCAATAATAGCCCACAATGTTGCAACCCAATATAGTATGGATGTGTCTTTCCTCCGAGTGTAAAACACCTGGAATAGGAGCACAAAGAAGGCACTTAAACAGCGTAAGTGGTAGAACTGAGGTTTTGGAGTCTAGTGTTGAGGTTTTACGCCACACCGGAGTCAATATCTCGCAGTCCCAGAAAATATGATTTGGAGACCCAAAAACTGGGCATCCATGGAAGCATAACTCTGAGACTCCAGTGTATATAACCTAAAGTCGAAGGGTGTATAAAACCATCTGGTGAGTAGTTTGAGAGCAGTCTTAATGACAGATAATGACCTTGTGCATGTGCATATATTATCCAACATGGTGTCCCAGTTCTTAGAGGAGAATTGAGTTGAGCCTACTTGGGAGAAGGATAGGGTAATAAAGTTATTAGCATGCTACCAAGAAAAAGCTTCTTGCAAAGAAAAAGCTAAGACAAAAGTTGGGTTGCCAAAAAAAGGGGTCCTAGGAGGGATGGTGAAAGGAGAGGCAAGGTGAAATTTAGATTTGTAGAACATCCGCAGTTGGTGCGAATGAGTAACCAATTTGTTAAGGGACATAAAGCTCTGACTGGATATAGAGTAAGATGCCTGGGAGATAATATGGCCATATGGGGAAAGTGTAATAATTTGGCAGAAGATACTTACAAATTATCTTCTGCAAAAAAAAAAGCTTTCTCTTGCTTCAATCAGTTTTTTATTTAGTGTACAGTTACTTTGGCACGTGTTTAGGGCAGTGTATACCACATCTGAATCTTATTTTACAGATTCCAGGAAAAATGTAACTCCTGTGCGCATGAACTGGAACAACATCATTCGTTGTTTTCCATCGTTAAACTGGTTAAGTTTGCTTTAAATAGAGTTTGGGAAAAGAAGCTCAGTAAGGATTCTTGGGATTCCGGAAACAGTTGGTGCTTATGTGACCCAGGGCCCTCAAAAGAAGACTTGGTCATCCAACACCTTTTAGAATATTGGGTGATTTATCTATTTTTATTTAATTATTTAGTGATGATGATACATGGATTTTATAAAAAATGGCAATAATAATCTTGGTCTCAGATCTCATCCAAAGAGGATTTTTTTTGTAACACCAATTTCAAGTACTTGCTTGTTTGTATATGGCCTAATAAAAAATGTGCTATGTAAGATGTAGTGCAATGTGCTTTTGGGTGTCATTTTGAGAGTTTCTCTTGCTTGGGGTCACTGTGAGCACAGAGCACAAAGACAGGTATTTACACCCACTTCCGGGCATAGACTCCCGTGGGAGTCTACGCCATTTCCTGCCCTGCCGCGCTGTCTGCTGGGACACACACGGGTCCCAGTGACAGCGCAGAGATTTCCTATTGCGCGGCGCAACTCGCACATGCGCAGTAGGGAACCGGGAAGTGAAGCCGATTCGCTTCACTTCCTGATTCCCTCACCTAGAATGGTGATGGCAGCAGCCGAGGGCCGAGCGATCGATCGGCCTCGGCTGCCGGCATCGCTGGAACCCGGGACAGGTGAGTGTCCATTTATTAAAAGTCAGCAGCTGTAGTATTTATAGCTGCTGGCTTTTAATATTTTTTTTTTTTGGTGGAATCCCTCTTTAACATGTGGGGACAAGAAACAAGTTCACTCACATTTTCTTATAGCATGTTACAGGCCCCATAGTAATTCAGACAAGGTGCCAAGGAGTGTCCTTTGTCTTTTTGGACCCCCTGCTCAAAAAAAAAAAAAAAACCTCTGCAAAAAACTGTAAGTGCATACCATACTGTGAAGTATTAGGCCATAATGTGCAAAGCTGTAACTTTTTTTTGTTTTATTGTATAAAGCTTTGAATGTAGTGTTGTGAGGTGACCCGTACCATCAGCACCATGATATTATATACTGAGCTGTATGCGGGAGAAATCAGCATGGTACAACTTGCAATTAAGAAGACAAACTCTGGTTAATGCAGTAAAAAACACTTGCTGTTGATTGTTTATCAGGTAACATAAGCATTATTTAATCTACACCTGTTTAAACTTTTTTTCCAGGAAGCTTTTGGGTTTTTAGTATGTTTGATCAAAAAGATGGAAAGTGTGCTCGAAACCTTTACCTGTTTGCGTATGGCATAATGGCATTTGAATGGATTATATTATGGGTGGCATGTATCTATTACTTCTGTTACTCTAACTCTGAAAGGTAAGTACCATATCTACATCTATATTATATTTTATACTGGAAATGCTTTATCCAAGAACCTATTTCAATGTGTATACTTTGTTTCTGATGAAAAAAAAAAAAAAGCATATTTCTAAAGATCAAGGAAAATTTTTGAAATAAAAAAGTAAATAAAAATAAACTAAATAACTGTACAGTTCTGACTTACCTTTTGTGGACTGTGAAAGAAGTTAGACCCTTTGTAGTGTCTGTACCTAGGATCCAACAAGGTCAAATTAAGAGCATCATTATTTTCTTTCTGTCAAGGCCAGTGTAAACATCATATTATTATTAGTATTATTATTATTACATATATATGTATTAATAAATTAATGTAATTATATTACAAATATTCTCCAGCATTGGTGACAATTTGCACAAAGGTAAACCCCAGCAATAAATCCCATCCCCCCCCCCCCACAACAACAAAGACTGTAGTTTAAGCAATAATAACCCACAGGATTTGTGCCAGTTTTGCAATAATAATCCCCAGTACTGGTGCCAGTTTACACAAAAATAACCTTCAGCATAAATGTCAGTTTCCATAATAACTCCCAGCATCGTGCCAGTTTAAGAAATAATAAACCCCCCAGCATGAATCACAGTTTCTGTTATAGTAACTGCTAGCATCAGTGCCAGTTTATGCAATTATAGCCCACAGAATTGGCTTCAATATGATTAGTGATGTTATGCTATTTAAATCCCTTTTAAAGTAGAATTCCAGCTTAAACCTAACTAGCCCTAAAAATGTTTCCTCCCCTTCCTAACACCTATTCTGACTAACTTGTGTAAGAAAGATGTTTATACTTGCCTATTTTCAAGTTGCTTTGCTGCGGTCGGGTCACGTGATCCCCTGTATTAGCCAGCGTTGGCTGCAGGGGACAGTAGAGAGTGCCGACAACAGCTGCTAAAGCCTGGAGCATTGATGTTCCCCATAGGTTTTCATGTCCCGGCCATTGTCGGTGCTCCCTCCTCTTCCCCATACATAGGGAAGAACACATGACCGAACGGCCTGGGCTTGAAAGTAGGTCAGTTAACATAGGCATTAAGAGGGGACTTTTTTAAAAGCTAGTTAGGTTTACTCTGGAATTCTCCTTTAACCACTTCCGGACCACCGCACGCTGATGTACAGTGGTCCGGACCGGCAGTCTGGTACAAGATAAAAGTGGTCTCTGCAGATGGCTCCATAAAATAAATAAGAAAAAATAAATAATAATTTTAAACGCACCCCGTCCCGCCAAGTTCGTTTGCAGAAGTGAACGCATACATGAGTAGCGCCCGCATATGAAAACAATTTTCAAACCACACATGTGAGGTGCCCTGAGAAGAAACTGAATCTTGAATAGCTCTGGTTGGCATTTCCAGACCCATTCTTCACTAAGCTATCAACCAGCCGGCTCACATCCATGTAGAAAGAGAAGGGAGGCCCCTTAAGTTTTGGCTCGCACAGATATGAAGCTCTTCTCCTGAGCCCTGGTCGATGGCTGCCTCTCAGCATGCTCTCCCCCTACTTTGAGTAAGATCACTCTAGCAATCACCACTTCAGCCAGACGTAGCTTTTCCTCCTGAAAACACACAGGTATCTCTTCCTGCCACTCCAATAGCACCCTGACTTGGTCCAGGTCGTATGTGGCTTCTGTTTCCACAATATAGGTCTGGTGTCCTGGGGCCAGAGCTTTCTCCCACTTTCTAATCTCTCTCTGTGTGTTCACTTTCTGAGATCTCTAGAACAGTACTCCTCTCTATTTGAGCTCCATGACTTTTGCCCCAGGCAACCGCGGCCACTGAAGTGGCTTCCCGTGTGGATTGTGGCTCTTGTCTAGGTTGACTAGGACCAGCTGCAGATGGCATCCCGGAAGAGCCCCCAAGTGTTGTGAGATACTGTATATGTAACACGACCCCCTTGGTGACTTCTTGGATCTACTTGCTTATCTGCACCGCCATGTTCTTGTTAACATTCTAACCCACCTGACACTCTGGGTTCAGACATCTTTGCACCACCTTATAGTAATTAGTCAAACAACTCAGTGCGTTTATATTCTGTTAATGTTTACTGTAATAACTCAAAGAGAATATTTTTGTAAAGAGGCGGTAATAGATCCACTGACCTTTGGGTTTGATTTATTTGATGATAATCTTAAAAAGGAATTGACAGATACTCTATCCATCGGATCATCTAAATTGATGCAGATTATTATCGTTTCTAAAAAGGAGTTGGAACAACTACAGGGAGAAATGTTCATTATCCAGAAAGATTTAACCACATTGCAAACTCATAGTGGATTCTCTGAGTTGGACAGTCTTTTAAATAAGAGGCTTCCCATCAACGGAACAAGGCAGGGATGCCCACTCTCACCACTCCTCTTTGTAATTACGCTGGAACCTCTCCTGGTGGCAATATGGAAAAATCAAGATATTCAGGGAATTCAGGTTGGGGGGAGAGAATATAAATCGTCGGTGTTCGCGGACGATTTATTATTATATATAGCCAAACCTAGAACAACCATCTCGATAATCCTGAAAGAGTTAGAAAAGTATGGGAGATTTTCTAACTTTAAAATAAATATGACTAAGTCCGAGATTTTGAACTTGACCCTGCCAGAAATAGAGCAGAGAGCAATTTCAGCCGATCTCCCGTTTAAGTGGTGCAAAAGTGAACTGAGTTATTTGGGGATAAAATTGACAGCTCAAATAGCAGATTTATATGAAGCAAATTATATTCCCCTTCTCAATAAAATTAAAGACCAACTGACTAGAATGCATTATAAAGCACTCACTTGGACAGGAAAGATAAACGCAAATGGCCCCAGTCCCTCTCCCCCAGACTTTTTTTAGTAAGTTAAAATCTATGGTGGTGAAGTTTATTTGGTCTCGCAAAAGCCCTCGAATCGCTTATAACACACTGGTGAAAGATAAAGATAGAGGAGGACTAGCATTGCCAGAATTTAAAAAATACTACGAAGCCACAGTGATCTCGAGATTAACAGACTGGCTTCACAAAAGGATGGAGAAGAGCTGGGCAGAGCTAGAAATTACGTTGAGTAGAACTGATATTGGTAAAATGATATGGATACCTCCTCAGTATCGAGATTTAGGAGTAAGCACCGGTATTCTAAAAAATAACACTTTTAAAATTTGGGACAGAATTAATAAGAGACACAAATGGGATTATAACTCCCCACTAATGTCACTCTTAGACACAAATTATTTTACGCCGGGGAAGGAGGAGCGTTTATATTTTAGTAGGTGGGCTAAAAGAGAAGAAATAGCACTACAGGATGTGATGAAAGGGAATAGAATTCTCACTTATAGCAAAATGACACAGGAATGGGGACACAAACCACTAGATAGATGGAGACACACGCAAATTCAACACTTTACACAAAATTTACCACAGCCATTACAAAGCAGGAGGCAGTTGAGACCATTAGAGAAATTTTTGAAATCCCCACAAAGTTTAGAGAGAAGAATATCTAAAATATATAAAATATTAAAGGGGGAGGTGGATAAGAAATTTCCAGTTTATCTGAGAAAATGGGAAGAGGAACTGGGTCTCTTAAGAAATGATGAACATAGGAATAAAATAATCAGGCTGACTCATTCAACAGCAAAAGATACACAAACGATTGAAATGTCCTATAAGTTATTGGCTAGGTGGTATATGACACCCCGAGGATACATAATATAAGTGGAGATGCCCCATCAACTTGTTGGAGGGGTTGCACTGCACGGGGGACTTTTATACATCTTTGGTGGGAGTGACCCAAATTACAATCCTACTGGGACGAAGTAATAGAAACAATATTCTTTAAAACAGAAGATAGGCTTGAAAAAAAAAAACATGGGTATGCCTGTTCCATGACTCAGAGAAGGGTGAGGCACAATATAAATTGACGCTAATTCCATATTTACTAAATGCAGCTAAGGCCTTGATCCCATGCCTCTGGAAATCCCAACAGGCTCCGACAATAAGAGTGGATTGAAAGGGTCGATCGGACAAGAATTATAGAAGAGTGCATACATATAACGGAAGAAACAGGGGAAAAACATCAAAGGATATGGCAAAAATGGCTGATATTTAGGATAACAGAGAGATACCTGCGAATACTAGAGGAATAAGATGACGGAGAGAGAGAGAGAGATAAGGGCATACCATATAAAGGTTTTTTTTCCCTTTTTTTTCCTTTGGGAGGGAGGGGGTAAGAAAAGCTGTCTCAAATGCAATTGTAAACATGAGTGTTTAAGATGTACGGTAAAGTGAAATATAATTGTATAATGGAAACAAAAATTTAAAATAAAGAATATATTTAAACAAATTAAATACGAGGCTTGATAAATTGGAGATAGATGTTATTGCTGGAAAGAAAGAAAAAATGACCGTATTGACTATGAAAGCAAAAAATGTTTATACATGGAGAAAACCTTTCTTTACAGGTCAACCACGCAAGCATCCAATAAAAAAAAGGTCAGTTTTTCTGACACTGAAGGTGAACCTCTCAAGGATATGTTGGCAGCTACAGCATCTGAATCATCTCCTGAGACCACTGGGTGGCCGACCAGCGGTAATCGCACCACGCACACACAAGGTTTAAACAGGAACACCCAAGGATTCAACAAAAACTAAAAGCAGGCAGCAAAAAATCAAAAACAAGGTGGGAGAAGACACAAACGTAGCCAGCGGGACCCTCTATCAACTGAGGGGTCGTCCCCAACTGTAATTACTAATGTTTTTAATCTATCCCAGTGCTCAATTAGAGATGAAGAGGTGTCTTTACTGTCTCAAAAACTGAACTTTTGTCCCATTGCACACATCGATCTATTTGGCACAATACTTGATGTGAATAAATTTGTACGTTTATTAACTTTAAAGAAACATTATTTTGCTAATAATCAAGATGAGGTAACGTCATCTGGTGTTGTGTTTACAGCAGATGAGTCTCCTCCCTCTCCATGTATGTTTTCTGAAGTATGTGCCTTGAATGGTCTTGTTAATCTAGCAATTGAGTCTGATCCTTGCCCTGTTGAGCTGGCGGATAGTTGTATGGGTATACCATTTAAGTTAAGATCTAATTTTTACCCTGTCAGCTCGCGAGGCAATGATATGGACATTTTTCAAAAACTTGTTGAGAGGAACTTTACCCATCTTTCCCGTAGATCACGTGGTAACTCTGTTTCAGACAATCTTACAACTGCTGAGAAAACAAAGATTAAAACCCTGAGGGATGATGATAGCATTATCATTAAGAATGCTAATAAAAGGGGCTAATTTGTTATCTTGGATTCAGGGGCGTATAGAGCTGAAGATCTACGTCAATTATCAGATTCTGACACTTACCTTAAGCTCAGGGGGATCCCACACAGTCTTTCAGTATGGACCTTTCATTATTATTAGATAGAGCTTTAGTAGCTGGTATCTTCACACAAAATGAAAGGGACATGTTCATTCCAGAATACCCAGTAATGGCAATCTTCCATCGTCTCCCTAAAGTTCACAAGGGATGCTATCACCTTACAGGCAAAACCATTGTTGAAGACATTGGATCCTTGAAAGAGCGCCTGGACCAATGGGTGGATCACCAGCTACAACATTTGGTGGTCAATCTACCTGGCTAGGGGATACCAAACAGTTATTGGTTAAACTAAAAGACTTTGGAATATGGAATGGAATATATAATATATATTATATACTGGGTATAGGTGGCTTACCTTGACATCTGTAGTGACTGACGCCCAACGTGATCAAACCTTACCACAAACCCAACACACCTCCAAACCCGGCCCCTATTAACAAATGACCAGACTATGTTTGGAGTAAATGGCCATCCGGCTTTCATTTATTAACAAAATATATATCAATATAAACTTTCCATAAGTAACTTTGTAAATGTAAAACCTTCCATTTGTACTGGATCATGGGTCATTAGTATACCCAAGAACCTACTGGTCACTGCGCACTACATCTGTAATTTTTAACCTCTTGACCTCCCTTGTCTCGGAGGCTATACCCAAACCAGTGCAGTGACCTACCCCTTTTACCCTTCCAGGTTAACCCCTTGTAACCGGGAAGTACAATCCAACCACCCCCATCCCCATGGATGGGTACAACATATTTTCTAGCTGCACCACTTAACCTCTTCTACTGACCCCAAAGAACTGCCACAGCACGAAAGGTGGTAAAGCCCTTTTGAGCATCGCCACGCACACAACCCACGCTGAATTCCCTCCTGGAGGTCCAACGCCCACGGGTCCATCCCAACGTCGTTTAAATGGACCCCATCACTCCTCAAATACCTCCAATTCTCAATCGCCAACTCCCGGTGGCGAATAGCCAGGCCCCCATTCCTGATAAAAAATCTACTTACTTCCTTATTAACCTTTACCCTGGCCCTGTCCACCTTTTTATCAGACAGCGCCCACCTCCATGAAGTCCTGCTGACCATGTCTGACCACACTAAGACCATCCCTGGGTAGGAAGCCTTTAACCTCAGGAAATCACACTTTATGTCCCTGATAAGGTCCCTCATGGACCTCACCCCCATGTCGTTGCCCCCCACATGTAAAAGCAGGACATCTGGCGGCTGGTCCAGGCGGGCAAAATCTATGCACCTCGCCCAAAACCCTGCGCCACCGCATACCGGGGACCCCGATCCACGGAACCTGCGCCTCATGCCTGGGTATCCGAAGTTGTCTGCCGTTCGGCCGAATGTCAGCTCTCTTCGAACCCCAAAAGACGTATGAATGGCCCAGAATCCACACCAAGCCAGCTTCATAACCTGCGAACAAGAAGAATTAAATACACGAAAAAACAACCTAACATCTGCATAACCAACAGCCCCCCAACCACTTCCAAACCAACAACCCTCATGCCAACAAACATATAACCTACAGTATAACCTACAGTAGGTGACCGCGATATTGTGTCAATCTCGCAGCTTCTAGCGACGAGATTTACACCCTACGAGCTCCGTCGCGGGAGCCAGCGCTGAGCTGGCTTGCATCAGGAAAGGAAAAATGTTTCTTTTCCCTTCCCGATAAGCGACAAGCATCGCTGGCCTGGTTGACACTGGTGCGGGGATCCGAAATTAGATTTCCGCCAATACCAGGCACTGTGTTTGGTATGAATCCTAAGGGAGAACTCCACGCCAAATGTATAATATTATTAAATATAAAAAATGTATAATATTATTTAAATAATAATTATTTAAATAATATTATTATTTTTTTTTTTTTTTTTGTTTTTTTTTTTTTTTTTTTTATAGCTACTTCAGCGAATTATTCATGAGGTCCAATCAGATTAACGTTCATATACGTTATCCTCATCTCCACATCATTGTAGCATTTATTTTCTAATTGAAATCTCAAACATAGATTTCCCTTTTTTTTTTTTTTTTTTTTTTTCTTTTTTTTTCTCCCCTCCACATACAAAAAAGAAAAAGCTACTGTTATCCAGAGGGAAAGGTATACCAACAGAACAGAGCAAACAAAGGGAAAACATTATGTAATTCGACCCTACCATTTCTCCCCTTCTTCACTCTCTTACACCCCACCCCCCCCTCTCCCCCCACCCTCCCTCTCCCACCACCTATGCGTAGAAGATCCAACCTTCTCAGAATCTAATATGCTCTGCGTAGCTCCATGATTTTTTGAATTTTTTCCACTCATGCCATAGCTCTACTCCTGTCTGTCCCCTATCCTCCTGGCTTTCCCTTCGCCTAGTCATCCGGTAAGTCTCTTCCACAGTATTGATCCATTCCCATGTTGCTGGGCTTTCCACATTTTGCCAATTCTTTGGTATCAGTCTCTTGGCTGCATTTAAAAGATGTGGCACCAAAGAATTCTGATATTTTTTCGTTTCCTCCCTCGTACCATGAAATAGGACCACCCATGGATCCTCGGGGATTGAGATATTTGTAATTTCTCTTATATGGTGTAATATTCTTTTCCAATATTCCTTTATTTTGGGGCATTTCCACCACAGGTGGGCCATTGTTCCTACTTCCCCACATCCTCTCCAACAATCCCCGGATTTACTTGGATCTATTTTATGTATTTTATCTGGGGTAGCGTACCATCTAGAAATAAGTTTATAATTCATTTCTACTGTTCTGCTATCAACTGCAGATTTATGTATAAGTTTAAAAATTTTCCTCTTAGTGCTATTATCACATAGTGTTCCCATATCCATTTCCCATTTCTGCATATAGGGTAGACTCTCCAGCTCCCCTTCCTCAGCCAGGAGCCCATACAGCTTAGAGATCGTTCCCCTGGAGTCTTCCGCTAAGCAAAGCTTCTCCAGGGGTGACCACTCCTCTTCTGTTTTTAATGGCTGCGGTAGGCTTCTGACAAAGTGAGCCAGCTGGAGATATCTCCACTCGTCTATTTTACCTAGATCCCCTTTATGTTTCATCTCGTGTAGTGTCAAAATCTTTCCCCCTTTTATAATATCCCGCACCTGTGCCTTTTCTTTCAACCAATTTCCGCTATTTATTTTTAACCCTGGCGGGAAATATTCATTTTCTTTTAATTCTAAAAGTGGCGAATTGTATTGCTTATTTAAATGCTTATAAACCCTATCCCAAACCCTAAGTGTGTTTTGTGTTAATATACTAGTGCCAATATCCAATGTCCTGTGTTTAGGCGGATTCCAAACTATTTTATTTAACTGTGTTTTACTCAGCCCATTCTCTATGTTAACCCATCTTTTTTCCTCATTATTAACTTTTACCCACTCTATTAATCTCGACAGTACGATAGCATTGTAATACTGTTGTATATCTGGTACCGCAAGTCCCCCTTTAAGTTTACTTCGCTTCAGGATATTGAAGGAGACTCTAGGCTTTTTTTTATTCCAAATGAATCCCCCTAACAGGGTCTTGATCTTCGAGAAAAAGAACTTCGGTATCTCTATGGGGATCATTTGGAATTTATAAAGAATCTTAGGAACAATGAACATCTTTAGACTAGTAATACGTCCTAACCAAGTCAAGGGTCTATTAACCAACCTATTACATTCTTTTTTAATTTCATCTAGTAATGGAACAAAATTTAATTTAAATAAATTCTCTAATGGGATTGTAAGTTTTATTCCCAAGTAATTTATCGCCTTTCGCCAGGGAAAACAGAATTTTTTTTGGAGCCCCCTTTTTTCCAGTTCGCCCGTATTGATATTAAGTACCTCTGATTTGGCTATATTAATTTTAAAATTCGAAAGTTGGCCATAATGTGCTAGAGCTTCCATTAATTTAGGCATCGTATTACTTGGCTCCCTAATATAAAATAGCACATCGTCAGCAAACGCGGCCAATTTATGCTCTTCTTGTCCTATTAAGATTCCTCTGATCCGTGGATCATTACGAATCGAGGCAAGAAGAGGTTCTAGGGATAGCACAAACAGCAGGGGTGAAAGAGGACACCCCTGCCTTGTGCCATTTTTCATCTCAAAAGGTAAAGAAAGCGTACCGTTGATCTTAATCCTAGAAATTGGGTGATAGTAAAGCGTCTTAATCCTTTGGATCATTTTGGGTCCCACGCCCATTATCTCCAGGGTTCTGAACATAAACCCCCAGTCCACCCTGTCGAAGGCCTTCTGGGCATCTATCGACAGGAGTAGACTCGGGGCCCCTCCCCCCTCACCCCTGGACATAAGGAGCAATGTTCTCACTCCATTATCCCTCCCCTCCCTTCCGGATACAAAACCCACTTGGTCTGGATGGACTAATGACTTCATTAAAATCTTCATTCTACTGGCCAAAATTTTTGCAAACAGCTTTGTATCGGCATTCAATAACGAAATAGGCCTGAAATTAGAGCACAAAGTCTCTTCTTTCCCTTCCTTCCGTAAAACCGTTATAGTAGCGGTCCTCGCCTCTTCACTCAGTTCATACTCGACCCCTAGATTATTCAGATAATTACATAGATGGGGAATTAGTAGTTTCTTGAATTTCTTGAAATAGAATACAGAAAACCCGTCTGGTCCTGGACTTTTACCAGATGCTGAATCCATCAGAGCCTTATTTAATTCCTCCTCTGAGATGGGTTTCTCTAAGATTTCCATTTCTATTTCTGAAATTTTTGTCAATCGGGCTCTCTCCAAATATTCCTCTATTTTTAGTTCCTTTTCTTCAACCTTGAGTCCTATAGGCGGGTCAACTGCATATAACTTTTCATAATATCCCCTAAATATTTCCGCGATCTCACTTGTTCCATAAACCATATCCCCTTTACTTGACTGAATTTTCCCTATGTAGTTCCTGGATTTAGCCCTCTGTAATCTTCTTGCTAAATATTTAGTGGGTTTGTTATCCCCATAGTACCTATCCCTAGCTAATTGATTAAAAGTTTTTTGAGTTTCCTGTTCCATCAAGGTTCTTAATTCCTCCCGTTTGATTACTAATTTTTGAAAAATTTCCTTATCCTGATTCGGGTGTTTTTTATGTTGCTGCTCTATTCTAAATATTTCTTCTATCAATGTTTTAATTTTTTCCGATCTCTCTTTTTTTCTTCTAGCCCCCATTGATATCAAGATCCCCCTAATGTAGGCTTTATGGGCTTCCCATAAATTCTGACTTGAAATATGTCCGGTATTATTGATCGAAAAATATTGTTCTAATTCTTTACTGATCTTCTCCTCTCCCTCTGCATCCTGAATCAAACCTTCATTTAGCCTCCAGGTGAAGGGCTTACGCTCTCCTCCCCTTAATTGCAGCTTCATCTTAACGGGAGCATGGTCGGAGAGTGAGGCCACCCCAATCGAGGTCTCTACCACCATTTCCAGAATTCTATGGTCTACAAGGATATAGTCAATCCGGGAATACGTCCTGTGCACAGGGGAGTAGAACGTGAAATCTTTCTCATTTGGATGCTGTACTCTCCAAACGTCTATTAATTGAGAATTATGAAATTTTTGTTTTATTCTTTTTAATTGTACCTTACTAGTCCCCTGTGCCCTGGACGTACTATCCAATCCCGGATCGACACAAAAATTCAGGTCCCCCATCAAGATTACTGGCCCTCTCCCAAAATCTCTTAGTTTCCCCAGGAGGCCCTCTAAATATTTTGTAGGGTCCCTATTAGGGGCATAGATATTAATCAGTGTACATTCCGTATCTCTTAATTTACCCTTCAAAATTAGGTACCTTCCCTCCGGGTCAACCATTCTATCTTCTAAATTAAACTGTATCTTCTTTGAAAAACCAATAGCTACTCCCCTTCCTCTACTTGTTATCGCATCACCGTAGTACCACACAGGAAACTCCCTTGAATATAGCTTAATATTAGCCCTATGAGAGAAATGGGTTTCCTGTAAAAAAATTACCTCTGCTTTATAAAACCTCAATTCCTTCAATATCTTATGCCTCTTACTAGGCGAGTTTAACCCTTTGACGTTATATGACATAAAGTTTATGGCTTGCATTATTAAGATTCTAGATTACCTAATGAAAGTATCTTTCTTGCCTCCTCTACCATAGGTTTTCCTTCCCTCCCCTCCCCCTGTCCCTCCCTTCCCCTGCCCCTCCCCCTCCCTCCCCCCCCCATCCCTCCCCTCCACCCACCCCTCCCCCCGCCTCCTCCCACCCCCCGTCCCCCGGCCTAGATCTGGCCCTTGGCTCACCGAGTGATCCGGTAATCCCGACCCTCGATAAGTCCCATAGATTCTAGGGTACAGAACAGTTTTCGGCCTCCCCATCCCCTCCTCCCCCCCCAAGGTATTTCCAAGGGGGGGGGGGAGGGGTGGCCAGACCAGCCCCCCCCTGCCACACAGATACTTAGACAAACTTTCACGTACTTCTCTCCCCTCCTCCCAGCCACCCCCCTCCTCCCCCCAACACCCCCGGGTCTCCTTCTATCCAGCCTGGCAAAGCCGGTGCCTGAATACCCAAACTCTCACAGAAATCCAGCAACTCGTCTGGAAAGCGCAGCCTAGCTGTCTTGCCATCCTTAAATCCTATAAGACAGGCCGGGAACCCCCAACTATAATGAATGTTCTGCATTTTCATCAGCTCCAACAGCGGTTTCAAAAGCCGCTTTCTAGTCAAAGTCTCTGCGGCTAAGTCAGGGAAAATTTGTAGATCTGCCCCTGCATAATTTAAGATCTCTCTCCCCTTTAATTTTGACCATATCTCATCTTTGTCTTCACAGAATCTGAATTTTATGATAATGTCCCGAGGCTTATTTGATCCTCCGTTCCTTAATCTACCTACACGATGGACAAATAATATTATTATTAATAATAATAATAATAATAATAATAATAATAATAATAATGATAACAAATAATGGATAGAAACCAGCAAGTATAGTCAAAATTTCCGATTCAGATGGCATGTGACTAACACTGCCCTATTTACCCCTATGGAGTCTAACTGTAAATAGGACATATAGAAGTGGAGAACATGTATCATATCATTACTACATAGGAAGTAAACAACCTGTGTACACATGAAGCAATTAATTTATTGCAACATTTTTAGAAAAGCTGAAAGATTTTACTAGTAACTAAGAGTATTGGTATGTTTCTTTCAGTAATTTAAAGGCTTTAGGGTGAATAATCTAGTTATGCCAGTATTTCTTAAAACCATTTATGTTATAGTTTTTACGGGCTAACATTAATTCGTAATGTGTTGTATATTCAGTCTTGCAATAGCTTCAGTTAGATTGGGTGCTTCTGTTGATTTCCACAGTTTTGTTATTGTAAGTCTTGCAGCTATGAGGGTATTAGCCACTATTATTTTGTATTGCGGTGGGAATAAATTAATATTTAGAAGGGCCATAGCTGGAACGAGTTTGAGTAGATTACCGGTTAGAGAAGCAATAAGTGTCAATACAGAATTCCAGAAGCAGTTTGGTTATTGCAGCACCAGCATAGTGGGGATGAGCAAGGTAAGATTTTTGATAATTTATAAGGAGTTGGGTATCATCTGTTCAGTATTGGGAGTTATCCCAATGATAAGATGTTTTTTTAATAACAGACATTTAATTTTTTTTTTAATAAAGGACTTGTCCCAAATTGTCTCTTGTAATTTTTAGCATTTTTAAAATTTTTTGATGAATGGGTTTAGGGGTACAATGTACCCCGTACCCAGTCACATGGGGGGTGAGATCTGGGGGTCCCCTTGTTAAAGGGGGCTTACAGGTTCTGATAAGCCCCCGCCCACTGACTCCCACAACCATCGGACAAGGGTTGTGGGGATGAGGCCCTTGTCCCCATCTACATGGGAACAAGGTGCTTTGGAAGTGACCCCAAAGCACCCTCCCCATGTTGAGGGCATGTGGCCTGGTACGGTTCAGGAAGGGTGGGCACTCTCTCGTCCCCCCCCCCTCTTTCTGTGGCCTGCCAGGTTGCGTGCTCAGATAAGGGTCTGGTATGGATTTTGGGGGACTCCTACGCCATTCTTTTTTCAATTTTGGCGCAGGGTTCCCCTTAATATCCATATTAGACCTGAAGGGCCTGGTAATGGACTGGGGAATCCATGCCATTTTTTTCAATGATTTTCATCTATATTGCTGGGATCCAACAATACATTACAGCCGTGAGCAGTTTTGAATTACATTTTTTCCTTTACAAATGTCATTGTACAATTCTGACCTGAAGGGTCTGGTATGGATTTTGAGGGGACACCTATGCCAATTTTTTTTTATGCCGGTTTTTTCAATGATTTTTATCTATTTTGCCGGGACCCAATGATACATTACAGCCACGAGCAGTTTTAAATTACTTTTTTCCTTTAGAAATTTAATTTTGCTCCGGTACTGTTATAAACACAGGAAAAATGTGCTACTTTACAGGCATACTAAGGACAACCTCCAGGCATGATATTTAAAGAAATATTTAATTTCTTTTGTTTCACTGTAAGCATTATTAAAATCACTGCTCCTGAAAAAAACTGTTGTTTTTTAAAACTTTTTTTGTCCCATGGGGCAAGACCCAGGTCCCCAAACACTTTTTATGGCAATAACTTGCATATAAGCCTTTAAAATAAGCACTTTGATGTTCGTGTTCGCATGTATTTATACATTTTTTGCCTGTTTGCAAGTTCTCTTTTGTATAACTCATTTGTAGGGAATGTGAGGTTGATACTGAGATAGGAAATGGTGGTCAAGGATTCTCAGTTATATTCCAAGTTCTCTCTAATGCCCTGTACACACGATCGGACATTCCGACAACAAAATCCATCAGATTTTTTTCCGACGGATGTTGGCTCAAACTTGTCTTGCATACACACGGTCGCACAAAGTTGTTGTAATTTTCGATCGTCAAGAACGCGGTGACATACAACATGTACAACGGGATTATAAAAGGGAAGTTCAGCACCACGTGCGGCACCTTTTGGGCTCCTTCTGCTGATCTTGTGTTTATCTCGTGTTAGTGGAAGTTTGGTTAGAGACGATTCGTGCTTTTCAGACTTGTGCTTCAGATCGTTACTGCTCTTCAGTTTGTGCTTGTGGATTCGTATCTGCTTTTCAGTGTGTGTAGTCAGTTTGCATTTGTTTGTCAGTGCATGCTATTTATAGTACCATATTTGATCTTCAGTGCATTCTTGTCTGCTCGTTGCTGATTTTCAATTAGTTCTTTCAGGCCTTGCTGTTATTCAGTGCTTTCTGTTAGTTCGTCCTGACCAGCCGACCATTTTGAAGCTATGTTGCATGTATGTTCTCGTCGTAGAGTTTGTGCTGTGCAGGGGCTTGGTGTTGGCGTTCTAGCTTTGAGACAAGCCCAGTCCATGAACAGGGTGGGGAGGGGTTCATGTACGAAGAATTGGTTGCTCCAGCGTGACAAATTCTCGCACATGCCTTTGCTTCGTGAGATCCAGGAGAATAATCCTGATGATTTCAG
The DNA here is from genome assembly GCF_037356315.1 of Lithobates pipiens. Taxonomy (NCBI): domain Eukaryota; kingdom Metazoa; phylum Chordata; class Amphibia; order Anura; family Ranidae; genus Lithobates; species Lithobates pipiens. Next base: position 83,852,035 of record NW_027507686.1, on the reverse strand, counting down.
GAATTATCTCAGGATGACGGACCCTGTTTTTCACCTTCTGTTGGCTTTGCTGTCCCCTTATATCAGCAGGCAGGATACCTGCATGCGGCAAGCCACCACTCTGGACCAGAGGCTAGTTGCCACGTTGCGGTACTTGGCGACTGGGAGAAGCCTGCAGGACCTCAAGTGCTCGACAGCCATCTTGCCCCAGGCTCTGGGGATCATTATCCCAGAGACCTGTTCTGCCATTATTCAGGTCCTGCAGAAGGACTATATGAAGGTAAGTTTTATCCTTTAACATCACATTCTATGTATTTAATGTTTGCTAATGTATTGTATTTCTTTTATCATTACAGAATTACCATGATTGTAATATGCTGTAATATGCTGTGCCCCTTTGTCCTCATGCACACTGGAAGCTTTTAAAGTTCCTTTTTTTTCCCTTCATGCATATTTGCTTTCACTAACCTCCCCAGCATGCTCTCTTGGGCCCATATACACATATAGCCTAGTCACTTAGCAATGTATTTTGTGAGCTCCATTGTAATGCTTCCACTAAATACCCCTTAAAATGTGTAAACATTTTATTTGTGTCCTTAAATTCACGCAGAGTGCCAGAGGCTTTTTTTTTGGTGGCCCAAACTCATGGAAACCCATACACACTATAACTCTTTTGTGGTCAGATTTATGGATGAATTCACCAAAGCATGTAGTGCAAGGACCTGCCTGAATACTTTCAAATGGTACTGTTTGAAGTTTGTTTCTCTTATTATTATCTTGATACATAATAGCAGAATGTAAAAATGTGCTTTGTTCAGTGTGTATTTATTTTTTTATTATGACACTTCTTACCTGTCCAGTGGACTTCCAATAGTGTAAGTAAGGAGGGGTTGGCCAAAGTTAACACACATTCAGCTCTCAATGAAGTAGAGAGGGTTACCTGTCCAAAACACCCCCCCCCTTAAATTTTTGCAATGGGCCATCAGATGGGGTGAGGAATCCGATAAGTGAACCTTATACTTTTGTCTTTAAATACTCATTTCAATAAATGTTATACTTATGTTGTTTGTGTCTAATCTGCTTGCAATGTTTATGTGCAAAATTACTATTTTTTTTTCTTGTTTGACTCCACAGTTTCCTTCAACGCCACAGGAATGGCAGACTGTGGCCTTCCACTTTGCCACTCGTTGGGACTTTCCCAACTGTGGAGGTGCAATTGATGGGAAACACGCCCACATTGTCCCACCCCCAACTTGGGGTCATACTATTATAATTACAAGGGGTATAATAGTATAGAGATGTTGGCAGTGGTGTCAGCTATTTATGAGTACCTCTATGTGGACTAGGGATGAGCCGAACACCCCCCTGTTCGGTTCACATCCAGAACTTGCGAACAGGCAAAAAAATTTGTTCGAACACGCGAACACTGTTAAAGTCTATATGACATGAACATGAATTAAGTGCTAATTTTAAAGGGTTATATGCATGGTATTGACATAAAAAAAAGTGTTTGGAGACCTGGATCCTGCCCCAGTGGACATGTATCAATGCAAAAAAAAAGTTTTAAAAACTGCAGTTTTTCCAGGAACAGCGATTTTATTAATGCTTAAAGTGAAACAATAAAAGTGTAATATTTCTTTAAATTTTGTACCTGGGGGGTGTCTATAGTATGCCTGTAAAGGGGCGCATGTTTGCCGTGTTTAGAACAGTCTGATAGCAAAATTAAATTTCTAAAGGAAAAAAAGTCATTTAAAACTACTTGCGGCTATAATGTATTGTCGGTCCGACAATACACATAAAAGATAATTGATAAAAACGGCATGGAATTTCCCCACAGGGGAACCCCAAACAAAATGTGTGGGGGGTCTGGTATGGATTTTAAGGGGGACCCCACGCCAAAATTGAAAAAAAAATGTCGTACCAAAAATCCATACCAGACCCTTATCCGAGCACGCAACCTGGCAGGCCACAGGAAAAGAGGGGGAAACAAGAGAGCGCCCCCTCACTCCTGAACCGTACCAGGCCACATGCCCTCAACATTGGGGTAGCGCCCCCCCAAAGCACCTTGTCCCCATGTTGATGGGGAAAAGGGCCTGATCCCCACAACCCTTGCCCAGTGGTTGTGGGGGTCTGCGGGCGGGGGGCTTATGGGAATCTGGAAGCCCCCTTTAACAAGGGGACCCCCAGATCCCGGCCTCCCCTGTGTGAATTGGTAATGGGGTACAAATGTACTCCTACCATTTCACAAAAAAGTGTCAAAAGGGTTTAAAAACACAAGAAACGGTTTTTAACAAGTCCTTCATTAATTTCTTCTTCTTTCCACTTCTTCTTTCATCTTCTTTCTTCTGGTCTTCCTTCGGTGTTCTTCTTCTTCCTCCATCTTCTTCTTCTCCATCTTCTTCTTCATCTTCTTCTTCCTCCACTCTTGTCGTCCCGCATCTTGCTCCGGCTTCTTCTCCGCTCTGTCCGCACGATCTGCCTCAGTGGGAGTCTTCCGCTGTGTGACTCTTCTGTTCTTCTGACACATCTTATATAACGGAGGGCGGGGGCCACCCAGTGACCCAGCCCCCTCTGACACATGGGGACTTCCCTATGGCTTTCCCTGTGTTGTCGGGGGGGGGGGGGCGGGGTGAGATTCTTCTTCCACAACATCCACCTTACCTAAAAATAAAAAAAATAAAACCATGCATTATAAAAATGCAGGCTTACATCTATTACCTGAAGCTGTGGTCTCAGACAATCACCTGTTGTGATGCCAATTTTGCCAATTTCAACAACCTCTCCTTCCTCCTCCTCCTCCTCTGCTTCTGGTGTTGGTATTTCCCCTTCTTTGGGAGGTGTGGGGTCCCTGGTGTCCTCAGACATCCCGAGTCTTCTCTCCCCTATGAGAATGTAAAAAAGGAATACTGGTAGTACACCAATATTTTTTTTTTATAATTTAAATTTTATTAATTTTTACATTTTAAAACAGGCATGGAGAGTAAAAAAAAAAAAAAGAAAATAACAAGACCACCAAAAAAAAGATGAAAAGAGAACAAAACAGGTGTTCTGTACAATACAATACAATTCATGGCCTTTTATCTTGCTTGCTTACTATCATCATACTATATCTTCCCTGCCCACCACTTTCCCAATATATGCCCTAACCCCCCTGCCCAACCTCCCCTGTGTTTGGTGGCCCTTCCTCCCCTAATTATTCTACTAATGCCTGGAAGTAGGATTCAGTCCTTTTGAATGATCTCCATTTTTTCCATGTTGCCCAATATTTGTTCATTTGGTTATTCTCCATTTTAATTAAGTATTCCATATTGTTGGTGTGTTCAATTCTCTGTACCCATTCTCAGATAGGGTTTTTTTTAACTTGTAACCAGTTTACCGGTATCAGAGCTTTTGCCGCATGAAGCAAAAAAGGTACCAACGTGTTTATTTTATTTTTTTTCTAATTTTCATTTGTGGATTGCTACTTTTTTCTTCTACTCCATAGAACAAACATTTCTGCGGGCAGCATGGTACTTTTTCCCCTGTTATTATTTCTATGTAGGCTAAGATCTTCTGCCAATATAGCTTTATCTCTGGACATTCCCACCATATGTGGAATGCTGTTCCAGGTGATTTACACTCCCCCCAACAGTACATAGATCTAGAGGGATCTATTCTGTGCAGTCTATCCGGAGTCAAATGTCATCTCATCATACACTTGTAATTAACCTCCCTAGACGTTGTATCTGACACCTGCCTATATACTGTCTCCATCATTTGCCTCTCATCTATTTTGATACCCATATCCAGTTCCCATTTTACTATGGCTGGTATACCATCTTGTGCCTCAATTTCCGACAGGAATTCATATACTCTTGACAAACAGTGCTTTACTTTTACATTAGAATCACACAACTTTTCTATGGGTTTTAAAGTATTCTCATCTCTTATGGGTTTTGGAATTGAATTAATGAAATGTTGAATCTGTAAATACTCCCACTCCTTTAAATTTTGCCAACAATGCTTCTTAATTATATCTTGTTTTAACATCAAGTCATATCTTTTAATTGTATATTTTCCATTTGTTTACCTAATTGAGTGCCCTTTCCTGGAATAAAAAAATGTGTGCCCTCTAGTGGAATTAGTGGAGAGTTATATGCCCATTTATTTCTCCGGTGTAGTGCATCCCATATTTTTAATGTTATTAACGTGATTTCGTGAGCCTTATTACTACCTATTCTAAATTTTGGCGGGATCCAGATAATTGTTTTTAATTGTGTGCCTATTAGTGATTCTTCCATTTTTACCCACTTCTTTTCGGTGTCCACATTTGCCCATTCCACCATTCTTGTCAGCGTGATTGCGCTATAGTATCTATAAATATCTGGCAATGCCATCCTGCCATTTTTTTTCCTAATTAATAAATTGTAATTTATCCTCGATTTTTTATTTTGCCATATTAATTTAAAAAAAAGTGTTTTTATTATTTTAAAGAAGCTATTTGGAATATTAATTGGAAGCATTTGGAGTTTATAGGTGATTTTTGGTAAAACCACCATTTTCAAGATGTTAATTCTGCCCGTCCATGAGATTGATCCCTTTCTTATGTTCCTTAACACTGTTTTTATTTCATTTACTAATGGGATATAATTCGCTTGATATAGGTCCTGGACCGTCTTTGTTATTTTTATGTCTAAGCATGTTATTTCTTTTTTTTCCCATGTAAAGGGGTATTCTTGTTGTAATAACATCTCTTCCTTATTATCTAAGCCTATATTCAATATAACTGTTTTTATAGGGTTTATTTTAAAATTTGAGAGAGCACCGGATTCTTTTATTTCTTTTATTAAGCTAGGTAAGGACAGTCTCGGTTTGGTTATATATAGGAGTATGTCATCAGCGTAAGCTGCCACTTTATGGTCTTCTCCCCCCATCTTAACCCCACTTATATTTACGTTATTTCGAATCTTTGCCAAAAATGGTTCCAGGGCAATCACGTATAGCAGGGGCGAAAGTGGGCAACCCTGCCTTGTCCCGTTTAGCATTTCAAACGCGGACGACATACTCCCATTCACCCCCACTCTAGCTGTTGGTTTTGTATATAGATTATTTATGCACTTCAGCATCTTTGGGCCTAAGCCTATGTTCCGGAGAGTTTCTATTATAAAACACCAATCTATTCTATCGAATGCCTTTTCGGCATTAATAGAAATCAATACCATTGGGGGTTTATTTTCCCTATCTTTACCTATAAGAAGCAGAGTCCTCAGACTGTTGTCTCGTCCCTCCCTTCATGGGATGAATCCTACCTGGTCCCTGTTAATTAATTCCGGCATCAGATTTTTTATTCTTGTTGCTAATACCTTCGCATATAGCTTTGTGTCGGTATTCAACAAAGCTATAGGCCGGTAATTGGAGCAGATGGATTCATCCTTACCTGGTTTTGGTATTACTGTTATATTTGCCAGTAAAGCCTCTTTCCTCATACTCTCATCTTCACCCAGACTATTCCAATATTTGCATAATTCAGGGACCAATTGATGTTTAAATTTCTTGTAATACCTAATTGTGAAGCCACCCGGGCCTGGACTTTTCCCGTTTGGTGTTTCTTTTATTGCTTTATATATTTCTTCTGGCCTAATTGGTTCCTCTAAACTTTTAGCCATTTCTTCTGTTATTTTAGGTAATTCTGTTTCACTTAGGTATTCCTGAATTTTAGTTTTCCTATTCTCCTTTTGTGCCCCTGACTCATTGCTTCTTATTGAATATAAGGTTTTGTAGTATGTTTTAAAGTCCTCTGCTATCTCTGACATTCTAAATTTCACTTCCCCGTGTTCATCTTTGATCTTCTCAATATAATTTAAGGCTTTTTTTTCCCGTGCTATTCTTGCCAGATGTTTCCCCGTCTTATTCGCCCACAGATATCTTTCTTTAGCTACGTTTTTATACACACTTCTAGGTTTTTGTTCTATCAAATCATTTAATTATGTAGGTTTTTGGATGATCTCCTTATATATCTTTTTGTCTAGATGTCTCTTATGTTTTTGTTCTAACTCGTAAAGTGCTTTTTTTAAGTTATCATATCTTACTTCACTTTCTTTTTTTTGCCAGAGCCTATACAGATTAATTTCCCTCGAATTAGGGCTTTATGCGCTTCCCATAAGGTAGCTTTAGAGACTTCTATGGTGTCATTTATTTTAAAATATTGTTCTATCTCTGTTTTTATATTACTCTCAACTTCCTCATTCTCAATCAGCGCCTTGTTAAGTCTCCAAGTCCCCTTTCTGGGCTCTTTTTCCCACTGCCTGATATTAGCTATCACCGGGGAATGGTCCGATACCGTAATGTTACCTATCTGGATGTTTACTAGATTTTTTGGTGTTTTTCGTGGTCTAAGATTATATAGTCCAGTCTTGCATAAGTATCGTGAACCGAAGAGTAATATGTATAGTCCTTTTCTACCGGGTTACATGCTCTCCATGCATCCACAAGCTGTCGTTTTGTGTAATTTTCTTTTTAATATTCTATGTTGTTTAATTTCTTGAGGGGGAATAACTGATGTACTGTCTATTTCGGGCTTCATGGTAAAATTAAAATCCCCTGCTATAATCACATGGCCTTCTTTATATTTCGCTATAGTTTTCAGTGTAACCCATTAAGGTATTTTTTTGGGGCCTTATTGGGGCAGTAGATGTTAATTAGTGTGTATTTTTGCCTTAATATATTACCCTTTAAAAGTAAAAACCTCCCCTCCGGATCCACCTTCATCTCTTCTAACTTCTACCCAACTGCATTCGCAATCCCAATAGCTACCCCCCTAGATCCCTTGATCGGGGAATCGTCATAATACCAGGTTGGATATTTTCCTGTATCTATCCGAATATTGGAGTCCACGGCTAGATGTGTCTCCTGTAAAAAAACAATATCCGCAAGATAACCCTCCAATTCTTTAAAAATATTAAACCTTTTCTTTGGAGAATTCATTCCTCTCACATTATATGTTACTATCTTAAGTTCTGCCATCCAGCACTTCTAAAATCTTTCCTATTTCCCTTATTGGATTCAGGCCAACACACTTTCCCTCCCTCCCCACTTTCCCTCCCACATCCCTGTCCCATCGTTTGATGTAATTTTGACCCCTTGGTCTGGGACAATTTCTCCGGAACCTCCTTTTTCCTTATGTCCCTATGTCCTAGGGTGGAGTTCTGTTCGGCCGTGTCACCATCCATCTCACCTATTACTTGCGAGACGAATACCAGACAAGCCCGGAGGATCTCAATCCCCCCCCACTACCTCCCAATCCCCTCCCCATCCTCTCCCCCCCTTTAAAGGGAGGGGGAGAGAAAGAGGGGGGACGGGAGGGGAGACAACCCAGGGGATTTAAAGAAGGAATATATAATCTAGCCTATATACCGTATATACTCGAGTATAGGCCGACCCGAATATAAGCCGAGGCCCCCAATTTACCCCCAAAAAAACTGGCAAACTTATTGACTCGTGTATAAGCCGAGGGTGAGACATGCCTGTCCATCCCTGTGTGTGTGTCCGTCCATCCCTGTGTGTCCGTCCATCCCTGTGTGTCCGTCCATCCCTGTGTGTCCGTCCATCCATCCCTGTGTGTGTGTGTGTCCATCCATCCATCCATCCCTGTGTGTGTGTGTCTCCATCCATCCATCCATCCATCCCTGTGTGTGTGTGTCTCCATCCATCCATCCATCCGTGTGTGTGTGTGTATCCATCCATGTGTGTGTGTGTGTGTGTGTGTGTGTGTGTGTGTGTGTGTGTGTGTGTGTGTGTGTGTGTGTGTCCAGCCTACCTGTGTCCCGAGCCTTTGTCCCGAGCCTCCGTCCCGTGCCTTGCCTCCTTGCCTCCGTGCCTTGCCGCCGTGCCTTGCCTCCGTCCCGTCCCGTCCCGTCCCGTGCCGTGCCTTGCCTTGCCTCCGTCCCGTGCCCTCTTCGTCGGCGCCTCGGCGGCCATTGTAAAATTCAAAAGCTGCGCCGCCGCCTTCGCCTGTGATAGGCGGAACACTGAATTTCCCAGCAGCCTGTGTTCCGCCTATCACGTACATCGTATCATCCTCGTCCGTAGTACGAGGATGATACGATGTCCGTGATAGGCGGAACACAGGCTGCTGGGAAATTCAGTGTTCCGCCTATCACAGGCGAAGGCGGAGCCGGAGGCGCGGCTTTTGAATTATAGAATGGCCGCTGTCTGTCTGCTCGACACGCTGATCGAGCGGGCAGACAGCGATGACTCGAGTATAAGCCGAGGGGGGCACTTTCAGCCTCAAAAAAGAGGCTGAAAATCTCGGCTTATACTCGAGTATATACGGTAGTCGGCCGCTATTACTTATCCCCCTCCCCTCTCCTATTACAGGAGAGGGGGTAACGCTCTTCCCCCTTTTTCATTGAATTTTCCAATGCTGCAAACATAGAAATTATTTATTTTTTTGTAGGCAACGATAAGGGATTTTCAAGCTGCGTCGAATGAGACTGTGTATCTTCTATTTCATGGTCTAAATCAACTGATTGATCAGTCTCAGCCTCCGGCCTACACTCTTGGGCCTGTAGGGGATTGTTTTGGACTTGTTGCCTTTTTTTTTTCTTTTTCCCTCTTTTCCTTATCCTTTTTGTCTTTGTTTTCTGCTTGGGAACTTCTTGTTTGTAATTGCTTCTCTAGTTGTTGTTTCTCTGTACCCCCCATTTGAGTAACAAATTTATTCATAGAGCCGGGACTAGCGACCAGGCTCCGCCGGGGTGATTTAGGGATTGCTCCTGTCTTAGATGTCTTTCCCTTCATTGTCTAAGTGTCTTTGCTCAGTCCAAAGAAATAAAATGTCACTGTTGTATCACTGTTTTGTCACCGTGTAGTCTGTTATTTTTATTCTCCTTTTTTTTTATAATTATAATTTCAATTTATGTTTATTGCATATAATTTCAGTCCCAAACTCTTTCCCCGTTTGTCAGGAGGGGACACTTTTACATAACGATAGAAAATACAGGTGTTTTCCAACTTCCTGTTGTTTGACCTTACTATCGCTTGATTGCGTATGTTTCTATACTTCCCTTTATTATAAAAGTCGATACACAAGGTCGATACACAATACCGGAATTCATTAGACTTTTCCAAGCTTACGAACCATCTCATCCTTTACATTACATTAGTCTCGTTTGCGAGCGTTCTCGTGTTGACCAAATTGTTACATACACTTGCAGAGAGAGTCAACAACAGAACAAAAATGTCTATTGAAAAACACCAGTTTAGAGTCACTTTACACACTCAGAGTCTCTCTTATTTCCGATATTAGCATAAAGCAAATAGCGATTTTATTATTTTCCGTTCAATCGCTACGATATTTTAAGAACAAATTGTTAGCGGTATTAGCTTCTGCATTTATTCTCCTTACAAGAACTTAGAAAGACTACTAGCGACCATTTATCTGTCTGTCAAAAAAGATTCTCCAGTGTTTCAATAACTTATAATATAGTCCACATACCGCATCTTCACGCTCTCTCTTCCTCTCTCTGGAATTTCGCTCTATTAAGATCTTTCTACTGTTTGCAGTTAGAGCTTAATACCTTCTCATGAGGATTTAGCGTCTTCGTCTGAGCACACTGTTTCCGCAGTTCCCTTCTTTCGCCACCGGAGGGCACCAGGAGCCACTATTCCTCTCCTCCGAGGGCCGGCGGACTCACTCGAGATACCGCTCGGGACACCGATCCCCCTAGCCGAGATAGCGCACCAGACTCGACTCCACTCGTCTCCGCTCCATCAGATTGTCTCCACAGCGGCGTCTCCAGCACCCGCACGGAGCCCCCGCATGACCTCCAGGAGACAGCAGCAGCAGAGGTTGAGGGGCACAGTAAGAGGGCTCTGCAGGATAGGCAGCGTAGGGAGAGCGGGGAGAGGCTACAGCGAGGACACCGAGGCCACTATCAGGCCAGGCATTGCGGCTGCATCACAGCCGTACGGGGGGAACCGATCCTCACCCGTGCGTCTAGGTGTGGACAGGCTCCCTCCCAAGTCTCCTCCCCCTCATCAGGTGAGCCAATTAGTAGTACACCGATATTTGAGGGCAGAAATAGGAATATGAAACATTGCTTGGAATTGTCATACAATTGTCTTTTTTTGTTCCAAGCTGAAAACATTATTTTTTACACTTTCTAAAGCTGGAATACTTGCCTGTTTTGTGCAAGTTTCACAGATGGTGACACCATAATATGAACACAGGACAACTACTTACTTTTTTGAAGAACTCGCTTGATCTTTCTGTACTGATCGTGCTCCCTCAGTTTCAGGTCTGACCAGCGTTTCCTCCATACCCCAAAATTCTTCTGTAGACTCTTCACAACTTTAGTTATGATCTTGGCCTTTCTCACATTTGCGTTTGGGTAAGGTCCATACTTCCCATCATAGTCGGCCCTCTTCAAAATGTCCACCATCTCCACCATCTCTACAAAGGACATATTTGAGGCCTTAAATTTCCTCTTGTATCGGGACGTTTCTGGCTCCAGGCTTTCCTCGTCCTCCTCATTGCTGAAATTAGTGCTGTATCTCCGTCATGTGCTCTCCCCACTGCGCCGAAAGAGAAGGGGCAGGGAATAGACTAGAAAGAACATCAGGGGCGGTTGAAGTTTCGCGCATGCACAGTGTATATATAACGTAACATGCGTGTGTGGTACGTATGATCTGTGAGTGGAAGACGGAGTATCGCAAGCGACGATCATTATAACGCAGGTACAATTTAAAATTGGTGCATCAGTGGCCTATACTGCTTATAGATTGAGACCTATATTGGGTCAAGATTAGGAGAGTTTAGCCTGACATTAGGGTTTGTCTTATGTTGTGTCTTGCAGCGAAAATGGATGGGTTCAAAGACCACAGCTTTATACCAACCTTCATTGACAAGTACAGGGAACTGCCCTGTCTGTGGCAGGTGAAACATCCAAATTATAATAACAAAATAAAGAGGCAGGCAGCGCTGGAGAAACTGTTGCAGTTAGTGAAGCCGGTGGTCCCCACGGCAACCATCAGCTATTTAAAAGCCAAAATTGGTGGCCTGAGGAGCACATATCTTAGGGAGCGCAAGAAGGTCCAGGATTCCATGAGGTCAGAAGCTGCAGCAGATGACATTTATGTCCCCAGGCTGTGGTACTATGAGAGACTGCATTTTCTGTTAGACCAGACTGAAATCAGGGAATCCCTCTCAACCCTTCCTTCCACGCTTCTTTTTTTTATATACTCTTTATTTCTTTTCTCATTTACAAAACATCATAAGTGCATTTCAATTACATACATCATTCCAATACCAATACTAATATACCCCACCCCTTAAAAAAAAAAAAATAAAAAAAAAAATTAAATAAAAAAAAAAAAATAAATAAAAAAAAGAAAGGGAAAAAAAACCCCTATCCCCCACATCACTCCCCTCGTTCCTCTCCTTCCCTTCCCACCCATGTATGTTGCTCTTTTTCCAGAAATGCTCCCCATTGTTGCCATTTACTTAGATGTTTTTGGCTTGAGTCCTCCAGTCTCTGTATGGACTCCTCCATTACCCTTATATGTTCTACTTTCCGGATCCACTCTGATACTGTCGGTACCTGCGCGGACTTCCAATGACACGGAATCAGGGATTTAGCCACGTTCAATAGGACTGGGGTCATTGTACCTCTGTATTGCACAATCCCTTTCTTTGTATCATGGAACAGGCATTCCCATGGAGAATTTCCCACTCTTTCCCCTGTCACTAAAAATGTCAATTCTCTTATTTGCTCCCAGAAGGGGGTTATTTTGGGGCAGTCCCACCATATGTGCTTGAAAGAACCTAGTCCCCCACATTCCCTCCAACATAGCTTCTGATTTTCCTCACTGAACCTCTGTATTCTCTGTGGCGTCAAGTGCCATCTCGCTATTAATTTAAAGGACATTTCGATCGTTTGCACATCTCTTGCCAAGGAATAAGTCATTTTAATTATTTTGCTCCTCTGCTCCTGATTTCTCAAAGGCCCTATTTCTTCCTCCCATTTCCTCAAGTAGTCTGGAAGCTCCACGTCTCCCTCTTGCTTTAATATCTTATATATTTTGGAAATCCTTTTCTGTAGACATTGTGGTTCTTTAAATAATTTTTCAAGTGGGTTAAGTTGTGTCTTTCCTCTTAACGGTTGTGGTAATCCTTGGATAAAGTGAACCATTTGCGTGTATCTCCAATAATCAAGTGGCCTGCAACCCCATTCTTGTGTGATTTCCCTAAAAGTGATTATCCTATTCCCTTTCATTACTTCTAAAAGTGTTATATCATCCCTTTTTGCCCACCTACTGAAATATAAACGCTCCTCTTTCCCTGGGGGGAAATAATTTGTGTCCAGGAGTGACATTAAAGGTGAGTTATAGTGCCACTTGTGTCTCTTATTTATTTTGTCCCAAGTTTTTAACGTGTGCCTAGTTAAAGTGCAAGTGCTCGTCCCTAAGTCCCTATATTGAGGGGGAATCCATATCATTTTAGCTAACTCTGTATTACTTAGTGTGACTTCCAAATCTACCCAACTCTTCTCTTGTTTGTTATGACACCAGTCCGCTACCCTTGAGATTATTATCGCCTCATAATATTTAGTGAGATCTGGTAGTGCTACCCCTCCCCTCTCTTTCTCCTTCACTAGGACCTTGTAGGCTATTCGCGGCCTCTTTCGAGCCCATATAAACGACAAAATCATTGATTTGACCTTTCCCAGGTAGCTTACGGGCAGGGGGATCGGGATCATTTGGAGCGTATAAATTACCAATGGTAATATGAATATCTTTATTGTATTTATCCTCCCCATCCAAGTGAGAGCTTTATATCTCATTTTATTTAACTTGTCCTTAATTTTGTTCAATAGAGGTAAATAGTTAGCCCCGTAAAGGTTAGCCGTTTGTGCCGTCAACTTTATACCCAGGTAGGTCAGCTCTCCTTTACACCATTTAAATGGTAGCTGGGAGCTTAGCGCTGTCTGTTCTACCTGCGTTAAATTTACGTTTAGGATTTCCGATTTGGTCGCATTTATTTTAAAGTTTGATAAGTGACCAAACTGTTCGAACTCTTTAAGGAGGGGTGGAATTGTTGTAATTGGATTGACTATGTACACCAGTACTTCGTCTGCAAATGCAGAGATTTTATATTCCCTCCCACCTACCCGAAGGCCCCGTATATCCTGGTTCCTCCTTATTGCAACCAACAGTGGTTCCAATGAGATCACGAACAGAATCGGTGAAAGGGGGCATCCCTGCCTCGTCCCATTGAACAGTTGCAGGGGGCGAGACAGGGATCCGTTCACTCTAATTCTCGCTGTTGGCTGCAAGTATAGAGATTTAAGCCATCTCAGCATCTTTTCTCCCAGTCCTAGATATTCTAATATCCTATCTATAAACTCCCACTCTACTCTGTCGAAGGCCTTTTCGGCATCTACTGACAGAAGTACTGTGGGGGTCTTTCTCCTAGTAGCTTCCTGGATTAGTGCTATGGACTTTAGGGAGTTATCTCTCCCTTCTCGCCCCTGGACAAACCCCACCTGATCCGGATGGATCCATTCCGGAAGGAGGGTTTTTAGTCTTTCTGCCAGAATTTTCGAGAAAATCTTTATGTCCGTGTTTAGTAGGGAGATCGGTCGGTAACTCTCCACGGCTGCTGGGTCCTTACCCTCTTTCAAAATCAGGGTTATGTGTGCGCACAGAGCTTCCTCCCGGAACCTCTCTCCTACTCCCACCGCATTGAAGTAATCACAGAGTTTTGGAATCAGGAACTTCTGGAACTTCTTATAGTACAAAATCGAATATCCATCGGGGCCTGGACTCCCCCCGAGTGCTGTATTGTTAATTGTTCTCCTCACTTCCTCCGGTGTTATCGGAGATTCTAAAGTCTCCATCTCCTCCTTTACTCCTCTGGGGAAGTCCATGTCCCGAAGATACTCCTCTATTTTTCCTTTCCTTGTCTCCTTATCTCCCCCTTTCCCCCTTATATTATACAACTCACTATAGTACGTGTGGAAATTTTCTGCAATTTTTGGAGTGGAGTATTGAATCTCTCCTCTTTTGTCTTTAATCATTGAGATATGGGTCCTATTCTTATGATCCTTAACTCTTTTTGCTATCCATTTTCCCGACCAATTCCCCCATTGATATCTCTCTCTATTTATTTTATGGAATGCCGACTCCCTTTCTTGTTCCAGAATTTTTTCCAGTTCTCTTTTTTTTCCCCTTAACTCCTGTCTCTCCCTTAGTCCCTTTGGTCTAGTTTCCTGTTCTAATTTATTAATCTCCCTGTATAGATGAACTTTTTGTTGTTCCCTTTCCTTTTTCTTCCCTGCTCCAATCCCGATCAAAACCCCTCTAATGACTACTTTGTGTGTTTCCCACAGGGTAGCTCTCGTTATGTCTGATGTATCGTTTAGTTCATAGAAACTAATCAGTTCCTGTTCTATCTTAGCTGTAACTTCCGGGTCCTGTAATAGAGAATTGTTTAATTTCCATGTCTTCCCTGTTCCACTCTCTCCCTGTACTTCGAACTGGATTACTACTGGGGCATGGTCCGAAAGGGTAATTGATTTAATTTCTGCTTTTTTCAGGTTTGGGACTAATTGGTGGTCAAGTAGGATATAATCTAATCTTGCGAAGGAATTATGTGGAGCTGAGTAGTGAGTGTAATCTCTCTCTTTTGGGTGGGAAATTCTCCATGCGTCTATAATCTGTGCATTGGCTAAAGTTCTCTTTAAAGCTCTGTATCTCCCCTCTGCCGCCCTACTACCGCCCCCCGAGTTGTCCAGTTTAGGGTTTAGAGTCCAGTTCAAGTCCCCTGCAATGATTAATTTACCCGCTTTGAAACCCTCCAGCTTCTCAAGTACACTCCTTAAGAATCTGTCTGGGTTTCTGTTGGGTGCATATACATTCACTATAGTACATTTCATATCAAACAACTTGCCCCTAAGAAATAAGTATCTACCTTCCGGGTCAGCCAATCGCTCCTCTATTTCAAATCTGGTTGTTCTATCGAACCCCGTAGCTACGCCTCTTGAGTGGGCTGAAGGTGTATCCCCGTAGAACCATAGTGGAAATTGAAATGATAGCAGCTTTACGGGGGATGCATTAGTAATATATGTCTCTTGGAGACAAACCACATTCCCCCCTAGGAATTGGAGTTCTTTATCTATCTTGAATCTTTTTTCTTTTATATTTAATCCCCTTACGTTATATGATATTACATTAATTGCAACCATCAAATACTTTCAGTATCACTCGGAGTCTCACATAGGCTGATCCGGGGGCGCGCCCCCTTTGAGACCCAGGGGGATAGGACATTGGGGGAATGAAAAAAAAGAAAAAAAAAAAAAAAAAAACAATAATGAGGGAACTCTTCCCCTAAACCCGCTAATCCCTCCCTCCCCCTCTCCCCTCCCTCCTCCCCTCTTTTCCCTCCCCTTCTCCGCAACAGTACCCCTGAAAAGGGTGGTCGGAGTTCCCCCCAAACTTTGTTGATCATATGGGTTAGATACCTTCCTAGAAGGGACCTTCTTCTTCCCATATATACCCAGGGGCTCCCACCAGAGACTCCCCGAAGACCTCCTCCCTCCCTCCCTCCCCTTACCCCCCCAACGCAGCCGTCCCCTCCCGGCCCCATTCACCCCCTCTTTAAGTCTTTACTTTGCTCTTGGCTCGGCTACTCTCATTCCTCTCCATCTAGGGATCCTTGGAGTAAGTCCGGTCTTTTCTTCAACACCCCACCCCGGTAACCGGGGGGGGGATGTCCAGCCTTTCGCAGAACCCCTGTAAATCTTCGGGGAATCGTAGAACTGCAGACCGGCCGTCTTTTTTCCCAATTAAACAGGCGGGGAATCCCCATTGGTAGGATACACCCGAGGCCATCATCTGTTGTGTGAGGGGCTTCAACAACCTCCTTCTCACTAATGTTTCTATAGCGAGGTCCGGGAAAACCTGCAGTTCTACCCCCTCGAAGATCAATCCTGCAGATGTTCTCAGTTTCTCCATAATGAGGCCTCTCTCTTCTGCATAGTGGAACCTCACTATCACGTCTCTGGGTTGCTCTTCTCTTAGCCCTGTCCGTCTTGCTATCCTATGAGCTCTGTCTATCCTAAGGGTATCTCCGGGTTCTCTTCCCAATACTGGGTTGAATAACTGCTTTATTATACTGCCCAATTCCTTGCTACTATATTTCTCTGGGAGGCCCTTGATGCGCACATTCTTCCTTCTCCCTCGGTTGTCCTGGTCCTCCAGTTTATATTGGAGGTTCCTGTTAGCTAATTGCAGGGATGTGATTTGTTCTGTTATCTCATCTAATCTTTGGTCCTGGTTATCTAATCTCCCCTCTATCTCTTCCACCCTCCCCAGGACTAATCCTATATCTGACCTTACTCCTGCTATTTCCGTTTTTAGTGAGTCCTCCATTTTTGTGAACATCTCCATTAGCATCTCCTTAATTGGGGGGCCTTCCCTCTCCTGGGGTATAACTGGCGCATTACCTCCTCCCCTTGTACCCTCCACCTCCTGTCTTATTTCCTCCCTCGCATTTGCTTCCTTTGGGAGCCCCGTATTAGCTCCATTTTCCTTTCCCCCTTTTCCTTCCTCTGACATCCTTTGCTTATTTAGGCCGGATCTCCGTGTTGTTCCTAATTTTGGGCTACAGGGGCCTTCCTCCGTTATACTAGAGTTGCTTGCCATGTAACGCTGGATTCCCCCTGGGCTGGAGGCCAGTGGGGTTTTTTTACCTGTTTTTACCTTCCCTCTCATCTTTCCCTATGGCTACACTCCCCTTGTTTTTACTCCTTTCTTAACTAACCGCTAGAAAGGGGTGAGAGAGTGAGAGGAGACCCCCCGAGCCAAGACCCTTCTCCCAGGCTCTAGGAGTTAACTCTCCCTCTTCTCCCTTCCACCCTTACCCGGGATCCTTTACTTGAAGACAATGCAGTAACCCCCCTACCAAACCGCAGAACATAAACAGAAATCCACAAGTACACAAGCTGTAGTCATGCTATAAGTCCCATCAATATCTATGCAATATTTATACAGTCTCTTTATCAGCTTTTATCCTAAAAACTTCTTCTTTCTTCTTGGCCAGCGCCTGATCCTTATGATTAAGGCTATTCGATAGAGGCTCAAAATTGGGCGCAACTTAATTGGTAAAAGTCCCTTCCTCTGCAGACGGTGACCTGGTTCTTGGGTACTCCTCTGAATGACCCCTCAACTCTGCGTTGCAAAAAAAAAACAGTATCTGCTTCAGTAGAGAGGTAGAGGGGGGTACTGTTATAAGTACTCTAAGCTTGCAAAATTATCTCCCATGCCCAGCTATCCTCCCTGCCCAGGGGGCTACTCCGGAAAGACCTTAAAGCATAGCCATGGGCCGTGTACAGTTTGTTCCTCCAGGCAAAAAAAAAATAAGAAGAAAAGAGA
The DNA here is from genome assembly GCF_037356315.1 of Lithobates pipiens. Lineage (NCBI taxonomy): Eukaryota > Metazoa > Chordata > Amphibia > Anura > Ranidae > Lithobates > Lithobates pipiens. Next base: position 83,834,644 of record NW_027507686.1, on the reverse strand, counting down.
AGAAAGGGGGGAGGAGGAAAAAAAACAAAACAAAAAAGCAAAGCAGAAGTTTTATGATCTTTGCACACTCTTTACTTATCTCCACCGGGATTCCAGTATCCTGTTTCCCTTTCCTTTCTCTCTCCCTTCCCCCCTATTGACATTGCTTGGGGCTGGGGTTCTTTAAATGTCCTGCTAATTTCAGCATGGCATCTGGGGTGATGATCCAAATGAGAGCCTGCCTTTGAGCCTTTTCTTCATTAAATGGGCCCCCCCCCCAGTGTTGTATTTGTGTTTGATATGTTTAATATGTTAAGTCCTCCTCCGAATGAATTACATAAACTCCGACAAAATATACAGCACTTAACGCGGAGGAAGGGACTTGGTCTCTATGTCTTTATCTTTGCTGTTCTCTTCGTGATCCTGCCAGCCCCCTCCTCCTGTCTGCACAGGATTTAGGGGGATGATGGGGGGGAGTCCTGAGGAAACCAAAGCAGAAAGCCGGCAGCGAATCTGTACCCAGCCTTAGCAGTTTTCGGAGCTCATCTCCTTATAACACAGTTCTCACATGACTCAATATGCAGCTCTGTCCTGCCTTTCCACATTTCACCCTTAGCTCCTACTTATTGCTTAATTACTGTACCGCACTCCAGTGTCCGTGACCGAGGACTCCCTCCGCTGTGATATACGTGGATAATCCGGTGAGCCCTCTAGTATAGGCTTCTGGCTGCACGTCAGTAAATCGAGGCTCCCGCCGAGACTGCCGTCTCCTGCTTGTCTCCTGTGCGTGGGTTCCGCGATGGGTTCACCTACTGCTTGCGGCTTTGGGTCTGCGGCTGGTCCCGGGTATCTGCGGCTGGTCCCGGGTATCCGCCATCCGGTTCGGGGGGAGCACGGAGCAATTCCAAAGCCGCGTCAGGCTAAGGGGAGGCAGCGTGGCGAACGGGAGCGAGCCGGCTCTCCTCGGACTGCCCGCATGCCTGATCCGATCAGATCACCGCTCTGCCTCACGCCGCGCATTCGAGAGGGGCGGAGTACGCCGTGGGGATTCCAGGTAGAGAGGGAGGGGTGGAGGAGCTCCGGACGAGCCTATCTTCTGGTGCTCCGCCCCATCCTCTCTGGTCTTCCTTCCACGCTTCCACCCCAGGTGAGGCTTCCAATGTCCAAATGAGTGATGTTAACTAGATGTGATTATTGATCACTAATTGCTGATTTAATAAAGTGTTTTACATATCAATAGACAGTAGTAGCCAAATAATTTAAACAAGAATGAAAAATGCTGGCCTCAGAATGATAGTCTTTTCTATTTGTTAACATTCAATTTGCAACAGTCATGAGCTGAAAATTGTGTGTGATTGATGAACCAAAAACTAAAAGTATGTCCTTTTTTTTCATACACAGGAAGACCTCAGCCAGGAGGAGGCTGTGGAATGTGACAGCGAGGAGGTGGCTGTGGAATGTGTCAGCCAGGAGGAGGCAGGGGTTAGTGGCCGCCAGGAGGTGGGCAGGCCTAGGTGCCTCACAGAATCTCAGGTCCCACCCCTCCGCCTTCCAACCAAAAGGACCAGGAAGGGGAGGAACGTTGAGGAGTCAGCACTCCAGTGGATTGGAGAGGCTTCTGTGGTTCTTAAAACCACCACTACTCTTTAAGAGGCCTTTGCCCCCATGACTGCATGCAAAATGCAGATAATGGAGGAGGGGCAATGCCTCATGTGTAAAGAACTCATGTACCACACACTAAATAAGGGGTTGAAGGGACAACTCACCAACAAAACCCACCTGTGTGAGTTGGACCATCCTCCTCCTATGTCATCTGCTGCTGTTCCTCATCTCTTGGACTTCTGGACCAGATTGTACTCCCTTATATATGGACTCCTCAGACCACCAATGTTTCCTTTAAATAACTGATGTGTGCCCTCTGGGCCAAATGCTTCTGTCACGTACCTAGTGATGAGCCCGGAATGCAGAAGGAGACCTCTCTTGCGTCCCCGACTCACAGCCCCTGATGGTGGTAACAGCAGGCACAGGAGTCAAAGGTAGCACGAGTGCCTGGCAGGATCAACAGCCGGAGGATGGATCAGGCTGACTTCAGGAACTGTAGCTGGATAAGCAGGCCCCAGTGGCAGCGGACAGGAACCAGTAGACAGCAGGAGACCAACAGGAACAGGTAGATCACTCAGGGGCAGGCACACAGAAGAGTCGGGCAAGCCGGGTCAAACCAGACAGTCAGTACAGGAACAGATGCAGCAGGCAGAGGCAGGAATGTGGAACAGGCCGGGTCGGTAACGGATGAGTATGGATGGACCAGAGGATGAGACAGGTGCAGAGTCGTAGAAAAGCCGGAGGTCAGAGGCAGGCAGAAGGCAGGGAAGGTCACAGGTCAGGCTGGGTCAATACACAAACAGATCAGATTCAGGCAATAGTCTCAGGAACGCTGTAGACCAAGCAGCAAGATCTGAAGGGAGAGCTGGGTTTAAATAGCCCGTCTGGCGCCGGCAACCGCGCGCACGCGCGCGTTCGCGTGCACCAACGTGACCGCGAACGCGCGCACCCGCACGGACACGCCCAGGCACCCGCAGGCACGCACAGACAGGTGACGGACCACTGTCCCCAGCCAACCTTTCCTGACATTGCCCCTCCCAAGGGGCAGCCTCCGGATGCCCAACCGGGCCATTTTCTCAGGATGGGATCTCTTGAAGGCTTGTATCAGATGCTTGGCATGTATGTTGCTTTCAGGTTCCCATGAGTTTTCCTCAGAACTGTACCCCTTCCATTTAATGAGAAATTGGACACAGTTATTTCTCTTCCTGCAATTCATTATTGCCTCCACTTCGAACTCCTCTTCACCATTGACCATAATAGGAGCAGGGGGATCTGTGGCTTGTCCTGGGAAAGGATTAGAGATGACAGGTTTCAGGAGAGAAACATGAAAAACGGGGTGTACCCGAAGTGATTCTGGCAGTTCCAGTTCGTAGGCCACCTCATTGATTCTCCTCTTGACTGCGAAAGGACCCAGAAACTTAGGGCCCAATCTCTTTGAAGGGCAAGCGAGTCGAAGATTAATTATAGACAGCCAAACCTGGTCTCCAGGTTTCAGAATCAGTTCCCCCCGTCAGTTTTTATCAAAAGTCTCTTTGTTTAGCTCTGCTCATGGTTTCCTGCAACAGTTTATTGTTGGTACTAAAAAAATCCACAGTCTTGAGAACAGAGTTAAGTAGAAATGATGGGTGGTAACCATAATTGGCAAAAAACGGGGTCTGCTTGATGGTAGAATGGGTGGAATTATTATAAGCAAACTCGGACAGTGGCAACAGAGAGAACCAGTCATCCTGAGAAAAGGAGGAAAAACAGGAACGATACAGCTCAAGAGTCTGGTTAGTTCTCTCTGTCTGCCCATTTGTCTGAGGATGGTATGCAGAAGAAAAAGATAGCTCGATGCCAAGGGAACTGCATAGTGCTTTCCAGAACCGAGAGGTAAACTGCACTCCCCTATGTGTTATGATGTTGGCTGGAACTCCATGAAGTCTGAAGACTTCCCTGATAAAAACGTGTGCAGTTTCCGGTGCCGACGGTGTTCCTTTCAAGGGGATGAAGTGTGCCATCTTGGACATCCGATCCACTAGCACAAAGATGGCAGTATGGCCTTCTGAAGGGGGAGTTCAACAATAAATTCCATGGAGATTAATTTCCAGGATCTCTCTGGAGAAGGTAAAGGTTTGAGCAGGCCCCAAGCCCTGGCCTTATTACCCTTGTTGCGCTTACAGATGGTACAAGACTCCACGTATTTTTTGCAGTCCTTTGCAACTTGCGGCCACCAGAACGTGCATTGCACTAGGTCAGACGTCTTGGAGACACCGAAGTGGTCGGCTAGTACATGGTCGTGGCAGAGCTCAAGTATGGAATTTTCTGGAATGAAGATTTTGTCCTCAAGCCAGAACAGACCGTCTTTCGCAAGCAGCCTTGCTTCTGCAGGAGGGGGGTCTTCACTGAAAGCTTGCTTAATTCGACTAAAAAGATCTTCTTGAAGAAGTAGAAAGTTTTCTGCCGACAGAATAGTATCCGGAGAGGTAGGTACTTTGGGATCATTGAACATGCGGGACAATGCCTCCAGTTTGGTATTTTTTGAACCCGGTCTGTAGGTGACATGGAAGGCAAACCTGGAAAAGAACAGCGCCCATCTGGCTTGACGCGGCTTCAACCTTCTAGCAGATTTCAGGTACTCCAGGTTTTTGTGATCCGTATAGATCAGGATCGGGTGAGCTGCTCCTTCCAGAAGGTACCGCCACTCCTCCAAAGCTGCTTTTATTGCTAATAGTTCTCTGTCTCCCACATCATAGTTTCTTTCAGGAGCAGACAGCTTGCGTGAAAAGAAGCCAACAGGGAACAGAAGAGCCTTGGGACCTTCTCGTTGTGAGAGTACTGCCCCAACGGCGACTTCGGATGCATCAACCTCCAGAACAAACGGGAGAGCCGGGTCAGGGTGTTTCAGTACAGAAGCGGAGGTAAAAAGTCTCTTGAGGGTGTCAAAAGCAGTTTGGGCTTCGGGAGTCCAATGAAATCGAACTCCCTGCTTGGTCAGCTGGGTAATAGTCAAGATGATGGCTGAGAATCCTTTTAATAAATTTCCGAAAAAAGTTCGAAAAGCCCACCAACCGCTGAACACCCTTTTTATCCACAGGAGCAGGCCACTCAAGGATAGCGGAAATTTTTTGAGGGTCCATTTTAATGCCCTCAACAAAATGATTAGTCCCAGAAACTGTATGCTCTGTTGTTCAAATTCACATTTCTCAGGTTTTGCATAAAGGCCATGCTGACGGAGTCACTCTATCACACACTTGACATGTTGACGATGGCTACTGATGGAGGCAGAAAAGATCAAAATGTCATCCAGGTAGATGATGACGAATAGGTCCAGGAAGTCTCTGAAGATGTAATTTATAAAATGCTGGAAGGTGGCGGGGGCGTTGCAGAGCCCAAAAGGCATAACTAGGTATTCGAAATGTCCGAATCGGGTGCGAAAAGCTGTCTTCCATTCGTCACCCTCCCTTATGCGAACCAGATTATAGGCCCCCCGTAGGTCTAATTTAGTAAAAATGACTGCTGTCCAGTCTCTGGAAAAGTTCTGGCACCAAAGGGAGAGGATAACGTTTTTTAATGGTCACCTTGTTTAGTTCCTGGTAATCGACACATGGCCGAAGGGTATGGTCCTTTTCCACAAAGAAAATGCCAGCTCCTGCAGGGGATGTGGAAGAGCGAATGAATCCTTTCTTAAGATTTTCGTCAATATAGTCCTTAAGTGCTGCCAGTTCCAGTTCAGTTAAAGGAAAAATTCTTCCAAAAGGTACTTCGGCCCCAGGGAGGAGCTTGATAGGACAGTCATAGACCCGGTGAGGGGGAAGAGTCTCTGCACCTTTCTTGCTGAAGACATCCGTGAAGTCGTGGTATGCCTCTGGAACTAATTGAACTAAACTGATGATCCGGCGCCATCTTTCTTTTCTGGAGTGCCAGCCGGGCTCCTAAATTCACCTAATTTGCGGGGTCCCTCGTGCTCCTTTAGTTTCTTCCTTGTGCCCCAATTGTTCCTCCACTGCAGGTCTGTGTTCTCCGGGTTGCTTTGTGTCGCTGGTCGTCTGTATATAATGGTGGTCTCTGCAGCGGGTTCGCCGCAAGATCACCGTTATCGGCAGCAGGAGAGGTGCCACCCCCCGCCAATCTCCCGAGCCCTCCGCCGCTTACCGGAGCCATCGGTAGTGCCGGAGGTGATCGGGTCCTTTCCTGTGCTGGGTATAGAGACGAGTGAGACAAAGATGGCCCCCGCTTATCTCTATACCATAGGAGGGTGGAAGCAACGTCAAAACGTCAGAGGAGGTCACTTCAGGGAGACTCAGTAACACAGAACTCCTTTACAGTTACACTGTGGCCATTTACCTCTGCTACCGGCCACGCCCCCGCCCACAATTTTATCGTTTTAATCAATTGTATGTACTTGCAGACCCTGTCCAAGTACTTCTAAGTACAGAACGCTGCTAATTGATCTGCCAGTAATGTACTCCCCCTCTCGGATGCTGCAAACACACAGATTCTTGTGAACTGAATGTCAGTCCTGCTCACTTGTCTTTTTCTAAACTACCAAATCCCTCTCCATTTTCTGATCTCCACAACATAGAGAACACATGTCACATTTTTACTGCTGTCCGTGCACCCGTTCTTTTTGTTATGGTCACCATTATCATTGAAAGTGAAAGTAAAAAAAAAAAAATCCTAGAACAGTAGTATAAGGGAAGTCTTCCAATGAGAATAGTTCTGGTGGCCCAGGTGACAACCAGGGATGCACTCAGTTTGGAGAGTTTTCTCTCACTTTCTGTTTTGGCTGCAGGAAGTGAATGGGAATCTCTCCAATGGGACACAGATGGCAAAACACCTGACAGAGGCTATAACTCCCCTTACTGTATCCAAAATGAAATGATTGTTTTGCCTTTAGGTCTACTTTAATACTGTTTTGTGTTTGGTGAGGGTTTTTTTTTTTAACTCTTTCTAACCCACATCTTCTTCTTTTTTTCAGAAACAATTGAAGAAGAAATGGTTAACCATATATAGCATGACCCCCCCCCCCCACCCCCGAAGGAGCCGCTTGGTGAATTTGGATTCTCTGATCTCCGCTTCAACTCCAAGAATGACCTCAGCCCCTCTGACACACCTGATTAAATAAAATTGCTACAAACACATTTAAGCACACGTGGTAAATACCGTTATCCTGGCTGTGGACTATCACCAAAAAGAAAACACACTTGGTAGTGATAAACAAGTTGAATATATTAAAAAATGTGTAAAAAATTGGAATGGGACTTTAAATGAGGCAAGTCAATTATTAATCAGCTGTTTCTAATGCCTAATATAATAAGGTCATATTGTAACATATTCCAAAGCATCACAACTATACCAATAAATTAATAGTACATATAATAATACCGTAATCACAAGATTTACATAGTAATATTTGTATAAAATATTTAATATAATTGATCATTGGACATAATCATTCAGTCGATAAGAATAATGAATCATACAGAGGGCAATTAATGTAGTTGCTACAGCTATATATACATAAAGAATCAACAGAACAATAAATGTAATAATTATATAAGAAAATGAATGCATCCGTTAGATGTTAACTCTACGCGTTTCATGGTTTTATACCAATCTTCAGGAGTCAGATGCATGTAAGTATGAACTAGGGAAACTACCCCTAGCCATTCACAAGAAAATAAATTACACCGCCAAATGCCTGGCTTGCTGTTTGACAGTTATTTAGGCAAGGGGTGGGGCCACCTGGCGACATCACCTGGTGGCTGACACTAGAAAGGGGCAGTGCCACCAGATGACATTGTCAAAAAAAAAAAACTGTCAAACGCAAAGCCAGGCATTTGGTGGTTTGCCTTAGTTGACAACGGAGGCTTTCTCAAGCATGTAGCCTGGTAGACCAGTGGGGAAGCCCATTGACAGCTGATGAGTTATCAATGTTTAAGGACGCCACGGTCGGCTTCCCGGCGGGCTCATTCACCACCACCTATTCACTGCACCCTGATTGGGAAAAGCTTTACCCAAATAGGGCTCATAATGCACTGTGCAGTGCCGAACACCTGCCGACATGCTGCCAATTGGGGTGTTCGCTGAACAAGAGATGTTTGAGCTGAATTTTTGCTTGGCCCAAACCATTTGCCAACTCTACTGAACAGATAATGATCAACTTTGGTAATATGTAAAAGGGGGGGGGGGGGATTGGATTTGTGGGACTTTTAATGAGGCATGTATATGTAAGTAATGGAAATAAAAAATGTATTATAGGTTATATGTCGTTGTTCCCATAGGGAAAAACCATATAGCCGTAATTAAATAAATCACTATGGTTTGACAACCCCAATATGTTTGAACACGATCTAATGAATGCAACATATAATATATATGATATATAATGTATTATATAAGGATATACAATACATGAGGTAAACTGGTGATGCGCCCAGTTCTGGCCCCCTGCTCATCCCCTGTGGTGGTGGGGGAGAGGCTGGACCTTGGCACATTGACGTCATGTTCAGCGCATCACATCCCTGGAACATTGTCATGTGAGTGTGCTTCTCCATCTCACGTCGTGTCAGGGTGTGGGTGGCTTTCCGCTGAGGTTTTCACACCATAGGCAGAGGATCATCCCATCCTGCATACAGAACTCACGTCAATGCATGACGTTAGCGGGGACCTGCCCCAAACCATGGGTACTTTATCCGGGACGGTCCGGTGTTGTGTCAAATACTGTCCCCCATCAGATAGTGTCCGCCCTGTACTGAGCTTGCGCAGTACGGAGGACAAGGAGACGCCGAGTCCTGAGTCCAGGTTCAAGCCCCACCATCCAAGTGGACATAGAGTTAGAATAAAAAATTGCCGAGCGAAGCGAGGCCGTGACGAAGCGCGGCGAGCGAATTGAGCCTGTGACGGGCCCTGTTACTAAGTGCTACCATATGTCCACTTGCATGGTGGGGCTTGAACCTGGACTCAGAGCAGAAGCTACTAGCAAGTGCGCAGGCGCCGTTCATCTTCGGAGACTTTCGGAGTCTCCTTGTTCTCCGTACTGCGCAAGCAAGTACTGGGGGGACAGTTTTTGGCAGAACACTGGCGACGCACTACACACCTGGTCAGCTCAAGGTGAGGTTCCATGGGTCGTAATCTACATCTCAGGTAATCAGGGGGCTCCAGAGGTTCACACTCACAAGCAACACACACATTCACTCACAGACACACACACCCACTCACACTTAGATTGACATACATACATCTATACATATTGGCAACACTGGTAATGCATTGGCATTTTTCTTTCTGACTTATTTTCTTATCGCATATGTATATATAGCTGCTTTCCCCTGTTTAAATTGAATCAACCATTGCTGTAAATGTAAACACACTACAAATTACACACCCCATCTTTAACTAACATCTAATGCCATGTACACACGCTTGTGTGTGGGCTTCATCTTTTTTTTTCAAAATTCTGATGGACCTAGAAATAGAACATGTTTCAAATGTTTCCGCCAGAACCAGTTCCTATCAAGAAAACCGTTCGTCTGTATGCTATTCCAACAGACCTAAAACGATTCAAGGGCAGCTATTGGCTACCGGCTATTGAACTCTTTCTAGTCCCGACGTACGTCATCACATTCTAGACAGTCGGACTTTGGTGTGATCGTGTGTAGGCAAGTCCTTTTTGGCGGAACTCTGTCAGAACTCCATCAAAAAGTCCTTCGGGGTTAAGGCCAAGAAGTCCGCTCGTATGTTCGCGGCATAACACTACTCACCATTCACATACACTTGGCATCACATATTTTACACATTTTTAATCACTCTCATTTTAATTCATCTCACTTTTTTCACCTTCTAGAAACCTGACCTGTGCACCACGTGCTTATACCTTCCTTTCTGGTGATGTGTCATGGCCGCCTGGCCTGCTCCTTGGCTGTTGTTCCTTGTGGCCTCCTGTCCGGTTCCCCCTGGGCTATCTGGGGGTGGTAGGGCGTGCCCCTGCCTCAACCAAGGGGCGAGACGGCTGTTGCAGAGCCTCTCCTCCTCATTTTATCATGGGCAAATGCTGGTTTACATACATGGGTTACCCCATAGGGGTAACAACCTTCTCTTTTTAGACGGTATGGTATATATTTTTAGATCCTCCTTACCTATTGACCCCTTTTTCATCCTTTAACCAAAACCTGTCCTTTACGCCTGATGATTGGCTATAAACTCCATGAAACGTGTAAAGTCTTCATTTAAGGACCAAGGGGGGTAAAACCGCGCTGAGGCCCAAAAAAGGGGGGAGGGGTTTCTTACTTATTAATAAGAAAAAAATGTGTTAAATGAATAAATATAAAATCAATATATAAAACAAAATCAAATAATAATAATTGAAAGAATTGAGAAAATAAATGTTCAAGTAATATAAGGCTGCTGCTCCACTGTGGGATACACACACATAAAAATGGAAGGAAATAGGAAAAAGAGCAGCGCCAAAAAAACATATATAAAAAAGAAACTACACCAATAAAAAAGCAAATAAATGAACCAATACTATAAGCAAAAGTCCATAAAGAATTTTGTGTTATTGAAGAGAAAAAAGTCGATAGTATTGGTTCATTTATTTGCTTTTTTATTGCTGTAGTTTCTTTTTTATATATGTTTTTTTGGCGCAGCTCTTTTTTCTATTTGCTTCATTTAAGGATGCCAAGCCAGCTTGCTCATGAATTCTACAAATACTATTCAATGTCTACATTTTGTATCATTCATTATTCATATATATTCATATAAAGTTTTTTTTTCCATTATTACTTAGAAATACATGCCTAATTTAAAGTCCCACAACCCTCCCCCCCCTTTACATTATATATATATATATAGGGATGGCGGCATGTTTGGTTGGGTTCTAACAGGTCACTTTTCGTTCTCTATTTTCAACTTTTGTCATAATGGTGGAAGTAAAGTAGCCATGTTTGCTCCCTCGTTTTTTTTTTTTTGTACCTTGTTTCCCTCCAAATCTGTGTCTGCTTTATGAGCATGTGTTTCTATACCTTGTTTGTACATTATGTTTCTGTGCAAGTTTGTATGTATGTAAAGTGTTAAAAAGAATATAATAAAACCTATAAAAAAAAAAAAGAAATAAAGATGTGGAGTTCAAATCTACCTAGCCCAGGCCATCAGGGACTTACTTCCATGCTGTTGAACATATGTGTAGGCACCTTTTGGCACTTGCATTTTATACTCTGGAACAGTTTATTTTTTTTATTACAGATTGAAGAAAAAATAACATTATTTTATAAAGAATGTAAACCATTTGCCTTTGTGGCAACACTGTGAAATTAGAGAACTGAGAAGCTATTCTAGCATTTACAATGCTTGTGCTGTTGCTTTCTGTGACTATCCCATCATCCTCATGGAAGAATTCTCTGAACAGACACAGAGTGGCCAGAAACAAACCATGCAGACGAGAATGCCTGAGGAAATTCATGGCCTGGGCCAGTGGCGTAACTAGAACCTTCAGGGCCCCCGATGCAGGAAACCTTGGCGCCCCCCCCCCTTACCTCTGGACAGGGCTCTTTTCTCCGAGCCCGATGGTGGAACACCAGGGCCCAGTCCCAAGTGGGTGGCCGCATATAAAGGAACCGATTTAAAAAACATCAATTAAAGCCACTGTGCCCATCAAACGCCACCACTGTACCATCAAACGCCACCACTGTACCATCAAATGTCACCACTGTGCCCATCAAACTCTGCCGCTGTGCCCATCAAACTCTGCCGCTGTGCCCATCAAATGCCACCGCTGTGCCCATCAAATGCTGCCACTGTGCCCATCAAATGCTGTTGGTGTGCCCATCAAATGCTGCCACTGTGAATCCCCACCACCTGCTCGCTGTCTGCCCGCCACTTACCCTGCCTTGGTGGGGCAGCGGGTAATGGCCATGAGCGGGGTCCTCCATGCATCTCCTGCCATCCTTATCTCCCATACTCTCCTCCTGATAGGCGTCCAATAGCTGCGCCTATCGTTTCAGCCAATCAAGTGATGGGTAACAGACCTGCACACCTGATTGGTGGAGAGGCAGTTCAGTGTTAGGAAAGTGAATATTAATTCACTTTTCTAACAGACCTGAGTAGACTGTGAGCGTCAAGCATGGCGCTCGCAGTTCACCTATTTTGAAGCCTATTAGAGCCCATGGCTCTAATCAGGTGCTGCAAAAATACCCCCGCCGCTGTAATTCAGGCGCCCGGCACCCCAAAAGGGACTAGACACCTAAATATGGGTGTGGCAGCAGTGGCCATGGATAGATTCATGCTATGCTATGCATGAATCTATCCATTGGTCATAGAGGGTATGGCTGGAGAGAGGGGGCGGCACCTGTGCACCCTTTTGGATGCACCGCCACTGATAAACACATGCACATTCACATACATACATATGCATACATGCACACTCACATACATACATACATGAACACACATACAAGCATGCTCACACACACACATACATACATGCTCACACACATACATGCTCACACACACACATACATGCATGCTCAAACACACACACACACACACACACACACACACACACACACACACACACATACAAGCATGCTCACACACACACATACATGCATGCTCACCCACCCACACACACACACACACACACACACACACACACACACACACACACACACATACAAGCATGCTCACACACACACATACATGCATGCTCACACACACACATACATGCATGCTCACCCACCCACACACACGCACATACAATCATGCTCACACACACAAATACATGCATGCTCACACACGCACATACAAGCATGCTCACATACAAGCATGCTCACATGCACACATACAAGCATGCTCACACATACACATACATACAAGCATGCTCACACACACACACATACAAGCATGCTCACACACGCACATACATACAAGCATGCTCACACACACACACATACAAACATGCTCACACACACACACACATACATACAAGCATGCTCACACACACACACATATAAACACAAATGCAGTAGCTAGTCTTATAAAAAAAAAAACGGCAGACATTTAAAGGACCTTGGCTCTTCCTGCTGGGTACTGCACTGTAGGGGGAGACAAAGAGCACACACTTTACCCTAATGTGAGGAGCTCCCGCACAGTGCCGATTTCAGTTCGGCTGATGATCGAGGAGCTCCTCTCAGCCTCCCCTCCTACGGAAGAGTACAGGGGGCCCTCAAGGGCCCCCTGCAGCAAGGGGCCTGGTCACCATGGCGATCTTGGCGACCCCTATAATTCCGAGACTGGCCTAGGCATTCATGATGATGCTTTAAAGCTCCTTAGAATGATATATCCATAGTCTTGTGTGTGTTACCTCCCACAAAAACGAATGTAATGGTTTCAGATGGAGTTCTTCTTTATGTAGCGCTACCATTAAGAAGCCGCCAGAAATCGCCCATGTGTTTTCTCCAGTAGATTGTCAAGTACACAGTCACAGTCACTCTTTACCTCAAAAACCTATCTAGTGGTGTTTTTTTGTTGTTTTTATCTTTGGTGTAGCAAGGTTGAGGGCATGAGGGCACTGATTGGGATACTCCAAAAAGAGAACTATGTACAAGCTGAGGACTAAACTCTTTTCTGACAAGCTGAAGTCCTTGCAATAGCAAACTGTGGACTTGTGGTACATACAGAGTTACATACATAGTAGGTGAGGTCGAAAAAAAGACACAAGTCCATCAAGTCCAACCTATGTGTGTGATTATATGTCAGTATTAGTAGTAGTAGAAGCAGTTAAAAGCAGGCTTCTTCCTCCCTTAACAAAGAACTAGGTAGACTAAGCTCTTTGGGTCACCAGCCGATGTCCTCCTTGGTCAAACACACAGCTAACTCTAATGCCGTGCACATACGACCGGTTTTTCCATCAGAATAAACTCTGACAGTTTTTCTGACGGCCAGTAGCCAATAGCTGCCCTTGCGTCATTTTTGGTCCGTTGGAATAGCATACAGACGAATGGTTGTCCCGATAGGAATTGATTTCGTTGGAAAGATTTAACCACTTAAGCCCCAGACCAATTGTCAGCCTAAGGACCAGAGGTCTTTTTACAATTTCGCACTGCTTTAACTGGTAATTGCGCGGTCAAGCAATGTTGTACCCAAACAAAATTTGCGTCCTTTTCTTCCCACAAATAGAGCTTTCCTGACAGACTCCATGGCAGCAACGCGTGGGTTAAGTCCCGCCTCCACTACCCTATAGGACACTACTCTCATAAATCTTTGCTCCCTGCCCCTGGCCGTGTTCTTTTTTTTTCCTCCTCCGAAGGACCCAGAGGTGGTCTTTCTACCTGAAGATCTATCATCCCCATGATCGAGGTCGGCCGGTCTGCCACTCTGGGTCTGGAAAGTCGCATTACTCCGCTAAGCCCTAGCTATTAGCAGGGTATGGAGTGGGCAGTGGAAGAGGCGCTGTGAAGAAGCCCATGTCCTAGCCACTGGCAGGCAGGCTGCGCATTGGTCGGATAGCCAGCTATTAGCAGGTGATCTGTTTTGCCCCCTGGAAAGTCTGGTGTCATCTTACCTTACCTTCGGCCGAGTGATCGATCGTGGTGGGAGTGGTGAGAGGTTCTATAGTTCATTATGGCAGCAGTTTGTGTATCTTTTATCTGTCCTCATTTTTTCTGTTTGTTTGTATGTGCAGGCATGGCGGCTGGTTCTTCCGCGTTCCAGCCGTCGTTCTACTTCCGGGTGTGCGCTCTCAGCCGTACTGCGCATGCGCGAGTGCGGTTTGAGATCGAGGCTTGGTTTCACGCATGCGCGATAGCGGCAAATTGCCACTATTTTGCGCATGCGCACAGGCACGGCGGTGACATCACAGGGGCGGGCTATTTAAACGGGGAATTAGTCTGCAAGCTTTGGGAATGCTTGCGGGCTGTTGCGGTGACTTCCCTCTGCCTCTGTGTTGCATCTATTGGTAAGTGGCATTCTGGGACAGGGTGGCTATCCCTTCCCTGTCCCTTGCACTGATCCCTTGTCACCTTTTCAGCACGTATGGATATCGCTGAGGACATGGATTCTCTACCGCCTGTCTGTGGCCAGCCCTCTCATTAAAGGTATTTTTAATGATCACCTGAAGGTCTGGTGGGGGAGGGGTGTATATCTGTTAGCTCTGTCCTGATATCTTGTCTCTTGTGGTTTCTTGTCTTGTTCCTGTTTCAGCCCTTCCAGGTCAGAACAGCATCGCAGCTCTCATAGAGGGAGCGACTCCTCCAAGTCGCATCACCGGCACTCCTCTTCCAAATCAAAACATTATGGTTCCTCCTCAAGATCAGGACACCGTAGTAAGGAACGGTCGCATTCCTCGAGGACTCAATCTAGTCACTCAGCTAGTGCCTGTTGGGGGTGCAGAGCTCTTGTACCGGCAGGAAAATCTTTGTGCGATCTCTGTACGCCAAGGCTTCCAATGAAAGGGGTGATGCGGATCAACAACTTAAAACCCTGGTGGAAAAAGTTGTTAAGGGGTCCCTCAGAAATATTGAGGGCCAGTCCTATGTTCCCCCGGCAGAGCCGCCACTTTCTCCAGGAAGGGAGACTCAGCTGCAGGATACTTGGGAATCCTCTGCGCATAGCCACCCCTCAGCTGCCATATCTGACAGTGACTCTGATGAAAGTGATCCCTGTGTGGGTTTTGATTTCGCTCTACTTCCTCCTCTGGTCAGAGCTGTTAGAGAGACACTGAACTGGGAAGATTCTGTGGCTGCTCCTTCCAAACAGAGAAAATTCTTTAAGCAATTAAAGAAGGAAAGGATTAATTTTCCTTTTATCTCTGAGCTAGGTGAGATTATCACAGATGAATGGGGCAAGGTGGAGAAGAAAAATTCCATGCTATCTAAGGTTTCAAAACTCCATCCTTTCAATCAAGAAGAGGTGAAGCATTTGGAGTCAGCGCCGTTGGTAGACGCAGCAGTCATGAGGCTGGTGAAACATGTCACACTTCCCTTAGAGGATACTGTTTCTTTTAAGGATGTTCTGGACAGACGGATTGACGCTGATTTGAAGAGAGTGTATCTCACAGCAGGAATGGCCTGTAAGCCAGCGTTAGCTCTGGCCGCTATGTCCAAAGCAATGGAGATATGGACGGATAGTGTAGATGAGACGCTTAGAAATATCTCTGAAGATACGGCTAAGAGCTCGCCTATCCAAGAACTTAGGCTGGCCTCCGCCTTTCTTGGGGAGGCCTCTATCGACATCATACGCCTGGTGGCTCGGGTGATGCTTTCTTCTGTTACGGCCAAACGGGCTCTGTGGCCCCGCCCTTGGCTGGTGGACCCAGCCTCAAAACAAGTATGGTGCTGTATCCCCTTTGAGGGGTCCTCCCTTTTCGGCAATAAGTTGGATGAGGCTATTACCCGAGCCACTGGTGGGAAGTCGGGGTTCCTTCCCCAGGACCGGCGTTTGCAGGCCCAGAGAAGGTCTTTTCCAAAGAGACAGTACCAGGAACGAGCCAGGGAAGCTCGCAGTTACAGACCGGGCCGTGAATTTTCCAGGCCCTGGAAATCAAGACAATCCTCTTTTAAAAAATCTACAAAAAGTGATTTGAAGGTAGAGAGGGAACCGACTAAATCCTTTTGAGGTTGGGCCCGCTCAGACAGGGCAGGTGGGGGCTCATCTTTTCCACTTTCGCCATGTCTGGGCGGCCTCGATCCAAGACTTCTGGACCGTCAAGACTGTCTCCTCAGGTCATGTTTGGACCTTCAAGGAATCTCCCAGGCTCAGATGGGTCCCCACCTCTCTTCCGGCTTCAGATGAAAAAAGGCTAATTCTTCTAGCCTACGTGGAATCTTTGTTGGCTCAAGGCGCCGTTATCCATGTTCCAGTCATTCAGTGAGGCATGGGAATCTACTCTCCTCTATTTATGGTCCAGAAAAAGAGCGGGGCCTCGAGGCCAGTCATAGATCTAACTCACTTGAAAATTTTTATCAAAAAATAAAAATTCAAGATGGAGACATTATCCACAATTCAACAATCTGTTCAAGCAGGGGACTGGATGGTCTCCATAGACCTCAAGGATACCTATTTTCACGTCCCAGTTTCAGAAAATTAACAGCAGTATCTCCGCTTCTCCGTGGGTGAAAGCCATTTTCAATTCACATGCCTTCCCTTCGGGCTATCAACTTCTCCTTGTGTATTTTCAAAAGTACTGTTGGCAGTGGTGGCTCTTCTGAGAACCAAAGGGTTTCGTCTACATCACTACCTAGACGACCTTCTGTTGTTGGCTCAAGACAAGGATCAACTTCTGGTACACAGAGAGCAGGTCCTCTTCACCCTACAGGAGTTCGGGTGGATTTTGAACTTGGAGAAGAGCCAGCTGGACCCATCTCAGTGGCTGGTGTTCTTAGGGGCCCTATTCAACACTGTCAGAAGCACCATCTCATTACCAGAAGAGAAGTTGTCAGTGGTCAGGGACAGAATCCGTCCAGCCCTCTCTGTCTCTCATCTCCAGGCTCTCCAGTGCCTGAAAATTATAGGCACTATGGTAGCGACAATTCCGATGGTGAGGTGGGCACAGTGGAGGATGAGGCCCTTTCAGAAGAGTTTCCTTCATCAATGGTCAGGCAGAAAAACCCAGCTGATTCGGATCACCCTATCCATGAGTAGGGATGAGCTTCGTCTTCGAGTCGAACATATGTTCGACTCTAACATCGGCTGTTCGCCCGTTCGGCGAATTCCAAACGTTATGGGCCATTCGCACCAAATTCGTGTGGCGCTCACGGCCCACAATGCACTGCGATGGCGCAGTGCATTGCTGGCTCATGATTGGCCAAGCATGCACTGTGACCCCGCATGCTTGGCCAATCACAGCGACAGCGAGGAGAGCCATGATTGGCCACAGGCAGGATGCCTGTAGCCAATCATAGCTCAGGCTGAGTAGTACACGCCCCACACTATATAAGGCCGCCAGCGCGGCGGCCATGTGTAGTGTGTTGGCGTCTGAAGCAGTTAGTGGGTGTTCTGTGTACCTTCAACACAGTATACACCGATCGTTATCGGCCGATTTTCGTTCTTGCTCTTCTGTAATGGTTGTTGTCTGCGTGCCCTGACCGCAGTATACACCGCTATATTCACCTATATAGCTAGCGATATATCTATCTTTTATAATAGAGCTTGCAGTCAGTGTTAGGAGCTTGTGCGTGCTGTCTGCGTGCTCTGAACCCAGTACACACCGCTATATTCACCTATATAGCAAACTATCTTGCTCGTTTTAAGTAGAGCTTGCAGTCAGCGGTAAGAGCTTGTGCGTGCTGTCTGCGTGCTCTGAACCCAGTACACACCGCTATATCCACCTATATAGCAAACTATCTTGCTCGTTTTAAATAGAGCTTGCAGTCAGCGGCACCGCTATATCCACCTACATAGCTCTTCTCTATTTGAGCCATCTGCCATCTGCAGGAGTTATTGGAAGTTGTGTGTGCCTCCAGCACAATATACACTACCCAATTGCTGTTTTTCCCAACTCCCTTCAGGCCATTACCATGTCTGGAAGGCCAGCAAGGAGAGGCAGACAGCCGATAAAAGAGGGCAAGCAGGCTCTGTGTCTAGAGACAACAGTGCTGGTCGTGGACGCGGTGCATCGTCATCATCAGCACGTGGACATGGGACACGCTTGTCCTTCTTTTCAGTAGCTGGACATGTTGAGCCACAACATGCCAATGACTTGGTAGAGTGGATGACCAAGCCCTCTTCATCCTCCTCATCCTCTCTCACCCAGTCTCAGGGTACTAGCAAAGCAGCTGCCAACGCATCGTCTTCCCTCCTCTCAATGTCATCATCAGTGACTCCTTCCCTAGACCCACCACGTCCTCCTGAGGAGTCTCCTGATCTCTTTGAGCACAGTGTTGGGTACATGCTCCAGGAGGATGCCCAGTGTTTTGTAGGCTCTGATGATGATACTCAGCTAGAGGAAGGCAGTAGCGTGAATGCAGAGAGAGGGGATGCTCAAGAAGGACAGCAATCTGGCAGTCATGTTCCACAAGCTGCAGCATATTGCCAGGTTTGCTACAGCGATGAAGAGGGAGGGGATGATGAGGGCACTGACTCCACGTGGGTGCCTGGTAGGAGAGAGGAGGAGGAGGAGGCACATGTCCAACGAGGCAGGATGCCCTCCGGGGGCCAGCTTAGGAGCAGCACATCGACTGAATCACACCGCAGAGCTCCGCCTGTGCAGAGCGCTGCCTCTGCGTGTTATTCTAAAAGTTGGGGCCTTTTTTGAGACGAGTGCATCAGATCGCACCGCTGCTATTTGCAACATATGTCTCAAGCGTATCTCGCGTGGCCAAAACATCAGCCGCTTGGGCACCACATGCTTGACCAGACATATGTTGACCTGCCATGCAGCTCATTGGCAAGGGTACCTCAAAGACCCACACCAAAGAACAAAGCGGACCTCTCCTTGCTCCTCATCAGCTGGCATCTCCAACCCCACTAGACCTTCAGTCCTCTCTGAAACCTTCTCTGAGAGGAATGAAGGTATAGAATTAGGTGTGTCACAGCCAAGTGCTTTCGGGCACTCTGCTAGCAGTACACCCACGTCCGATTATAGCAGGCAAATGCCCCTGCCCCAGCTGCTGGACCGGCGAAAGAAGTTCACTCCCAGCCATCCACATGCCCAGCGGTTGAATGCTAGCTTGGCTAAATTGCTAGCACTTCAACTGCTGCCTTTTCAGTTGGTAGACTCTGCCCCCTTCCGTGAGTTTGTACAATGTGCGGTTCCTCAGTGGCAGGTCCCCAAACGCCACTTTTTCTCACGGAAGGCGATTCCGGCTCTCTACCGGCACGTGGAAGGCAATGTCCTTGCCTCACTGGACAGGGCGGTCAGCGGTAAGGTGCATATTACCGCTGACTCATGGTCCAGCAGGTATGGACAGGGACGTTACCTGTCTTTCACGGCCCATTGGGTCACTCTTCTTTCAGCTGGGAAGGATGCAGGACAAGGTGCAATAGTGTTGGAGGTTGTTCCGCCACCACGCCTCCAAAATGCTACTATTGGTTGTGACACACCTCTCTCCTCCACCCCCTCCTCCTCTTCTTCTTCCTCCATGGCCTCTTCCAGTGCTCTGTCCTCAGAACCAGCGGTGCTCCGTAGGCGTTCCAGGGGCTACGCAAGTATGCAGGCAAAACGATGCCATGCCGTGCTTGCGCTGGTTTGTTTGGGGGACAGGAGCCAAACTGGGGCGGATGTTTTGTCAGCTCTGCAGGGGCAGGCCGAGAGGTGGTTGACGCCACGCCAGCTTAAGCCAGGAATGGTGGTTTGCGACAATGGCACCAACCTCCTCTCCGCCCTCCGACAGGGACAACTGACCCATGTGCCCTGTGTAGCTCACGTCCTTAACCTGGTGGTGCAGCGGTTCTTGGGCAGGTACCCCGGCTTACAGGATGTCCTGAAGAAGGCCAGGAAAGTCTGTGTGCATTTCCGCCGATCATTTAATGCCTGTGCTCGGCTGGCTGAGCTCCAAAAGGAGTTGAACCTGCCCAAGAACCGCCTTATATGTGACATGCCCACCAGGTGGAACTCAACGCTGGCCATGCTGCAGCGGCTGCACACGCAGCAGAGGGCCATCAATGAGTACCTGTGAGACTACAGCACCAGGACAGGGTCAGGGGAGCTCGTTTTTTTTCTCACTACGCCAGTGGGGCATGATCAGGGATGCATGCACTGTCCTGTCACCATTTGAGGAGGCCACAAGGATGGTGAGCAGTGACAGTACATGCATCAGTGACACTGTACCTCTTGTCCACCTCTTGGAGCATACACTGCGTGGAATAATGGACAGGGTACTTGAGGCAGAACAGAGGCAGGAAGAGGAGGACTTCCTTGCCTCTCAAGGCCCCCTTTATCCAGACAGTGTTCCTGCTGTGCCACCCCTCACACAGGAAGAGGATGAGGAGGAGGAAGAGGAGGAGGAGGATGATTGTGTCAGCATGGAGGTGGAGGCTGGCACTCAGCATCAGCAGCAGCAGCAGTCTTGTAGGGATGATTTACAGTCCCAAGAAACCCGTGGACTTGTACGTGGCTGGGAGGAGGTAGCTGCGGATCATGTTGTCCTTAGTGACCCAGAGGACTCCGGACCGAATGCCTCAGCTAACCTACGCTGCATGGCCTCCCTGATCCTGCAAAGCCTGCAAAAGGATCCTCGTATTCTTCGGATCAAGGAGAGGGACCATTACTGGCTGGCCACTCTCCTTGATCCACGGTACAAGGGTAAGTTTGCCGACGTTATCTTGCCATCGCAGAGGGAGCAGAGGATGAGACATCTCCGGGAGGCCTTGCAGAAAGGTCTGTGCAACGCGTTCCCAGAGACTGGGAGGTTAAAAACTCCTGGTCCTGGACAACGTGTTGCTGAGGCATCGGCCAGAAGGAGCGGTGGAAAAGGTGGCCGTTAGGGATGAGCCGAACACCCCCCGGTTCGGTTCGCACCAGAACTTTCGAACGGACCCCAAATTCGAACGAACTTTAGAACCCCATTGAAGTCTATGGGACTCGAACGTTCAAAATTAAAAGTGCTAATTTTAACGGCTAATATGCAAGATACTGTCCTAAAAAGGGTTTGGGGACCTGGCTCCTGCCCCAGGGGACATGGGTCAATGCCTAAAATGTTTTTAAAAATGGCCGTTTTGGCGGGAGCACTGATTTTAATGATGATTAAAGTGAAAAAAAAAGTGAAATATTCCTTTAAATATGGTGCCTGGGGGGTGTCTGTAGCATGCCTGTGAAGTGCCACGTGTTTCCCGTGTTTAGAACAGTCCCTGCACAAAATGACATTAAACAGAAATAACATCATTGAAAACTGCTTGCGGTTTTAATGTTATATCTGGTTCCTGCAATATGGTTGAAAATCTTTGAGAAAAATGGCATGGGTAGCCCTCCCTGCCCATTACCAGCCCCTTTGGGTCTTGTACGCATATTAAGGGGAACCCCGTACCCATATTAAAAAAAGGAAATGCGTGTGGCCCCCAGGCCCTATATACTCAGAACAGCAGTATACAGGCGGTGCAAACAAGACAGGGACTGTGTAGGTTTGTTGTGTTAAGTTGAATCTGTTTGTAATTTTCAACTGGTACATTTTTAAAGTGTAGCTCCAGTCAAAAAAACTATTTTTAAGCTTTTTGGAAAACATAGGGAAGGGTTATCACCCCTGTATAATTTTTTTTGTCGTACATCTTTTTTCATCTCACTTGCTGTTGTCTCCTTCCGTTTGCAAGTAGGAGATGTTTGTAAGTTGGATGTTTGAAAGTAGGGGCCTGCGTTATATGCTCTACAGAAATGGCGGAACAAGGTGTTGGTTTTGCCACAACATTGTAAGCCCTCAAAGTGACTCTTGGTGGGCGCTGGAGCGCCCTGCTGTGAACGATTATATCAAGAATTGTAATTACATGCCATTGTTGAACAGTGGTAGAAAAATTGACCTTTGGTGGTTGTGGTGCTGGTGCCGCAACACTATAAGTCCTCACAGTTACTCTGGGTGGGCACAGGAACGGGCCTTCCTGTGAAATATTATATCAAGAATTGTAATTACATGTCCCTGTTAAACAGGGGCAGAAAAATTGTGCCTTAGGCACTGGTGCTGGTGCCACGACACTGCAACCTCTCCCATATACTCTAGTTTTATTGCAGGAATTAGCCCTGCTGCAAAGCATTGCATCAAAAATTGTACTTAAACGCCCCTGTTAAACAGGGGCAGAAAAATTGTGCCTTAGGCACTGGTGCTGGTGCCACGACACTGCAACCTCTCCCATATACTCTAGTTTTATTGCAGGAATTAGCCCTGCTGCAAAGCATTGCATCAAAAATTGTACTTAAACGCCCCTGTTAAACAGGGGCAGAAAAATTGGGCCTTAGGCACTGGTGCTGGTGCCACCACACTGCAACCTCTCCCATATACTCTAGTTTTATTGCAGGAATTAGCCCTGCTGCAAAACATTGCATCAAAAATTGTAATTAAACGCCCCTGTTAAACAGGGGCAGAAAAATTGGGCTGATGGCATCACCCAGAACCAGAAATGTTCTTCCAACATATCAGCGGAGGAGGAAGAGGATAGACAATCAACATAACAGGACAGTCACTCAGCATCAGCATAGGCAGTCTTGAAGGGATGTGATATTTCAAAAAAAATTATTCGTTTACATCAGCTTCAGGTGCTTGGTAGCTGTGGGTGATCCAAGACTGATTCATCTTGATGAAGGTCAGTCGATCAACTGATTCGGTGGACAGGCGCACCCTGTGATCGGTAACAAAGCCACCAGCAGCACTGAAGGTGTGTTCCGAAAGAATGCTGGATGCAGGACAGGCCAGTAGCTCAATTGGATACTGTGCAAGCTCTGGCCAGTGATCCATCCTCAAGACCCAGTAAGCCAGAGGATTTTCGGTGGGAAAGGTGTCCAAGTCTGACCTTGCCCCTAGGTATTCCTGCACCATGTAAATCAGACGCTGGCGATGGTTGCTGGAACAGATCATACCTTGGGGCTGCGGACTAAAAAATTGTCTGAAAGCATCAGTCAGACAGCCACCTTCTCCACCGCTCCTTCTGACCGATGCCTCAGCAACACGTTGTCCAGGACCAGGAGTTTGTAACCTCCCAGTCTCTGGGAACGCGTTGCACAGACCTTTCTGCAAGGCCTCCCGGAGATGTCTCATCCTCTGCTCCCTCTGCGATGGCAAGATAAGGTCGACAACCTTACC
This sequence comes from Lithobates pipiens, assembly GCF_037356315.1. Lineage (NCBI taxonomy): Eukaryota > Metazoa > Chordata > Amphibia > Anura > Ranidae > Lithobates > Lithobates pipiens. The sequence goes on along the minus strand of NW_027507686.1, from coordinate 83,811,365 downwards.
CTTGTACCGTGGATCAAGGAGAGTGGCCAGCCAGTAATGGTCCCTCTCCTTGATCCGAAGAATACGAGGATCCTTCCGCAGGCTTTTGCAGGATCAGGGAGGCCATGCAGCGTAGGTTAGCTGAGGCATTCGGTCCGGAGTCCTCTGGGTCACTAAGGGCAACATGATCCGCAGCTACCTCCTCCCAGCCACGTACAAGTCCACGTGTTTCTTGGGACTGTAAATCATCCCTACAAGACTGCTGCTGCTGATGCTGAGTGCCGGCCTCCACCTCCATGCTGACACAATCATCCTCCTCCTCCTCTTCCTCCTCCTCATCCTCTTCCTGTGTGAGGGGTGGCACAGCAGGAACACTGTCTGGATAAAGGGGGCCTTGAGAGGCAAGGAAGTCCTCCTCTTCCTGCCTCTGTTCTGCCTCAAGTACCCTGTCCATTATTCCACGCAGTGTATGCTCCAAGAGGTGGACAAGAGGTACAGTGTCACTGATGCATGTACTGTCACTGCTCACCATCCTTGTGGCCTCCTCAAATGGTGACAGGACAGTGCATGCATCCCTGATCATGCCCCACTGGCGTAGTGAGAAAAAAAACGAGCTCCCCTGACCCTGTCCTGGTGCTGTAGTCTCACAGGTACTCATTGATGGCCCTCTGCTGCGTGTGCAGCCGCTGCAGCATGGCCAGCGTTGAGTTCCACCTGGTGGGCATGTCACATATAAGGCGGTTCTTGGGCAGGTTCAACTCCTTTTGGAGCTCAGCCAGCCGAGCACAGGCATTAAATGATCGGCGGAAATGCACACAGACTTTCCTGGCCTGCTTCAGGACATCCTGTAAGCCGGGGTACCTGCCCAAGAACCGCTGCACCACCAGGTTAAGGACGTGAGCTACACAGGGCACATGGGTCAGTTGTCCCTGTCGGAGGGCGGAGAGGAGGTTGGTGCCATTGTCACAAACCACCATTCCTGGCTTAAGCTGGCGTGGCGTCAACCACCTCTCAGCCTGCCCCTGCAGAGCTGACAAAAAATCTGCCCCAGTGTGGCTCCTGTCCCCCAAACAAACCAGCGCAAGCACGGCATGGCATCGTTTTGCCTGCGTACTTGCGTAGCCCCTGGAACGCCTACGGAGCACCGCTGGTTCTGAGGAAAGAGCACTGGAAGAGGCCATGGAGGAAGAAGAAGAGGAGGGGGTGGAGGAGAGAGGTGTGTCACAACCAATAATAGCATTTTGGAGGCGTGGTGGCGGAACAACCTCCAACACTACTGCACCTTGTCCTGCATCCTTCCCAGCTGAAAGAAGAGTGACCCAATGGGCCGTGAAAGACAGGTAACGTCCCTGTCCATGCCTGCTGGACCATGAGTCAGCGGTAATATGCACCTTACCGCTGACCGCCCTGTCCAGCGAGGCAAGGACATTGCCTTCCACATGCCGGTAGAGAGCCGGAATCGCCTTCCGTGAGAAAAAGTGGCGTTTGGGGACCTGCCACTGAGGAACCGCACATTGTACAAACTCACGGAAGGGGGCCGAGTCTACCAACTGAAAAGGCAGCAGTTGAAGTGCTAGCAATTTAGCCAAGCTAGCATTCAACCGCTGGGCATGTGGATGGCTGGGAGTGAACTTCTTTCGCTGGTCCAGCAGCTGGGGCAGGGACATTTGCCTGCTATAATCGGACGTGGGTGTACTGCTAGCAGAGTGCCCGGAAGCACTTGGCTGTGACACACCTAATTCTACACCTTCATTGCTCTCAGAGCAGGTTTCAGAGAGGACTGAAGGTCTAGTGGGGTTGGAGATGCCAGCTGATGAGGAGCAAGGAGAGGTCCGCTTTGTTCTTTGGTGTGGGTCTTTGAGGTACACTTGCCAACAAGCTGCATGGCAGGTCAACATATGTCTGGTCAAGCATGTGGTGCCCAAGCGGCTGATGTTTTGGCCACGCGAGATACGCTTGAGACATATGTTGCAAATAGCAGCGGTGCGATCTGACGCACTCGTCTCAAAAAAGGCCCACACCTAAGAATTTTTTGAATAACGCGCAGAGGCAGTGCCCTGCACAGGCGGAGCTCTGCGGTGTGATTCAGTCGGTGTGCTGCCCCTAAGCTGGCCCCCGGAGGGCATCCTGCCTCGTTGGACATGTGCCTCCTCCTCCTCCTCCTCCTCTCTCCTACCAGGCACCCACGTGGAGTCAGTGCCCTCATCATCCCCTCCCTCTTCATCGCTGTAGCAAACCTGGCAGTATGCTGCAGCTTGTGGAACATGACTGCCAGATTGCTGTCCTTCTTGAGCATCCCCTCTCTCTGCGCTCACGCTACTGCCTTCCTCTAGCTGAGTGTCATCATCAGAGCCTACAAAACACTGGGCATCCTCCTGGAGCATGTACCCAACACTGTGCTCAAAGAGTTCAGGAGACTCCTCAGGAGGACGTGGTGGGTCTAGGGAAGGAGTCACTGATGATGACATTGAGAGGAGGGAAGACGATGCGTTGGCAGCTGCTTTGCTAGTACCCTGAGACTGGGTGAGAGAGGATGAGGAGGATGAAAAGGGCTTGGTCATCCACTCTACCAAGTCGTTGGCATGTTGCGGTTCAACATGTCCAGCTGCAGAAAAGAAGGACAAGCGTGTCCCATGGCCACGTGCTGATGACAATGCACCGCGTCCAAGACCAGCACTGTTGTCTCTAGACACAGAGCCTGCTTGCCCTCTTTTATCGGCTCGCGCCTGTCTGCCTCTCCTTGCTGGCCTTCCAGACATGGTAATGGCCTGAAGGGAGTTGGGTAAAACAGCAGTGTAATGGAGTCACACAACACCCACTAAGCCCTGCAGATGGCTCTATTAGAGAACAGCAATAAACGGTAGATACAGGTGTATATTGTGCTGGAGTCACACAACACCCACTAACTCCTGCAGATGCCTTTATTATAGAACACCAGAGATAAAGGGGTATACTGTAATTGAGTCACACAACACCCACTAAGCCCTGCAGATGGCTCTATTAGAGAACAGCAATAAACGGTAGATACAGGTGTATATTGTGCTGGAGGCACAAAAAACCCACTAACTCCTGCAGATGCCTTTATTATAGAACACCAGAGATATAAAGGGGTATATACAAATGTATACTGTGCTGTGCTGGAGGCACACACAACTTCCAATAACTCCTACAGATGGCAAGTGGGCTCAAATAGAGAAGAGCTATGTAGGTGGATATAGCGGTGTGTACTGGGTACAGAGCACGCAGACAGCACGCACAAGCTCCTAACACTACTGACTGCAAGCTCTATTATAAAAAATAGATCACTAGCTATATAGGTGAGGTGAATATAGCGGTGTATACTGCGGTCAGGGCAAGCAGACAACAACCACTACAGTAGAGCAAGATCGAAAATCGGCCGATAACGATCGGTGTGTACTGTGTTGAAGGTACACAGAACACCCACTAACTGCTTCAGACGCCAACACACTACACAAGGCCGCCGCATTGGCGGCCTTATATAGTGTGGGGCGTGTACTACACAGCCTGAGCTATGATTAGCCACAGGCATCCCGCCTGTGGCCAATCATGGCTCTCCTCGCTACTGGCGCTGTGATTGGCCAAGCATGCGGGGTCACAGTGCATGCTTGGCCAATCATGAGCCAGCAATGCACTGCGATGACACAGTGCATTGTGGGCCATGAGCGCCACACGAATTTGGCGCGAACGGCCCATAACGTTCGGAATTCGCCGAACGGGCGAACTGCTGATGTCGACTCGAACACGAAGCTCATCCCTAGTGGCCGTCTGACTGATGCTTTCAGACAATTTTTTAGTCCGCAGCCCCAAGGTATGATCGGTTCCAGCAACCATCGCCAGCGTCTGATTTACATGGTGCAGGAATACCTAGGGGCAAGGTCAGACTTGGACACCTTTCCCACCGAAAATCCTCTGGCTTACTGGGTCTTGAGGATGGATCACTGGCCAGAGCTTGCACAGTATGCAATTGAGCTACTGGCCTGTCCTGCATCCAGCGTTCTTTCAGAACGCACCTTCAGTGCTGCTGGTGGCTTTGTTACCGATCACAAGGTGCGCCTGTCCACCGAATCAGTTGATCGACTGACCTTCATCAAGATGAATCAATCTTGGATCACCCACAGCTACCAAGCACCTGAAGCTGATGTAACCGAATAATTTTTTTTGAAATATCACATCCCTTCAAGACTGCCTATGCTGATGCTGAGTGACTGTCCTGTTATGTAGATTGTCTATCCTCTTCCTCCTCCGCTGATATGTTAGAAGAACATTTCTGGTTCTGGGTGATGCCATCAGCCCAATTTTTCTGCCCCTGTTTAACAGGGGCGTTTAATTACAATTTTTGATGCAATGCTTTGCAGCAGGGCTAATTCCTGCACTAAAACTAGAGTATATGGGAGAGGTTGCAGTGTCGTGGCACCAGCACCAGTGCCTAAGGCACAATTTTTCTGCCCATGTTTAACAGGGACATGTAATTACAATTCTTGATATAATATTTCACAGGAAGGCCCGTTCCTGTGCCCACCCAGAGTAACTGTGAGGACTTATAGTGTTGCGGCACCAGCACCACAACCACCAAAGGTCAATTTTTCTACCACTGTTCAACAATGGCATGTAATTACAATTCTTGATATAATCGTTCACAGCAGGGCGCTCCAGCGCCCACCAAGAGTCACTTTGAGGGCTTACAATGTTGTGGCAAAACCAACACCTTGTTCCGCCATTTCTGTAGAGCATATAACGCAGGCCCCTACTTTCAAACATCCAACTTACAAACATCTCCTACTTGCAAACGGAAGGAGACAACAGCAAGTGAGATGTAAAAAGATGGACGACAAAACAAATTATACAGGGGTGATAACCCTTCCCTATGTTTTCCAAAAAGCTTAAAAATATTTTTTTTGACTGGAGCTACACTTTAAAAATGTACCAGTTGAAAATTACAAACAGATTCTACTTAACACAACAAACCTACACAGTCCCTGTCTTGTTTGCACCGCCTGTATACTGCTGTTCTGAGTATATAGGGCCTGTGGCCACACGTATTTCCTTTTTTTAATATGGGTACGGGGTTCCCCTTAATATGCGTACAAGACCCAAAGGGGCTGGTAATGGGCAGGGAGGGCTACCCATGCCATTTTTCTCAATGATTTTCAACCATATTGCAGGAACCAGGTAAAACAATAAACCAGCAAGCAGTTTTAACCACCTCGCGCCCGCCCTATAGCCGAATGACGGCCGTAGAGCAGGCACGTTTGTACGGGAGGCCGTCCCTGGACGTCCTAATGTTTACTTCCGCAATGCGCGCCGCCGCGGGCGCGCATCGCGGAAGTTCTGTGTTCGCCGTGTCCCCCAGGGACAGGCAAACACAGATCGCTGTAAACGGCCAATCACAGCGGCCGTTTACAGCGCGATCGGTGTGTCCAATGGGAGATGATCTCATATGTAAACATATGAGATCATCTCTCAGCGCCGCTCTCCCTCCTCACACAGAGTGTGAGAGGGGAGAGATGAACGGCAGCCGTTCTGCTTTGCTTTGATAAAAAAAAGTGCCATCCTCCCCCAGCAGTGCCATCCATCCTCCCCCAGCAGTGCCATCCATCCCCCCCAGCAGTGCCATCCTGCCCAAGTGCCATCCGCCCCAGTGCCATCCGCTCCAGTGCTACCTGCCCCCAGTGCCATCCACCCCAGTGCCACCTGCCCTCAGTGCCACCTGCCCCCAGTGCCACCTGCCCCTAGTGCCACCTGTTGTCAGTGCCATTTGTCCCCAGTGCCATCTGTCATCAGTGCCATGTATAAGTGCCATCTGTCATCAGTGCCACATGTCATCAGTGCCACATAGTGCCATCTGTCATCAGTGCCACGTATTAGTGCCATCTGTCATCAGTGCCACGTATCAGTGCCATTTGTCATCAGTGCCACCTGTCAGTGTCACGTGCCATCTGTTGTCAGTGTCACGTGTCATCAATGCCACTTATCAGTGCCATCTGTCATCAGTGTCACGCGTCATCGGTGCCATGTATTAGTGCCATCTGTCATCGGTGGCACATATTAGTGCCACGTATTAGTGCCATCTGTCATCAGTGCTACGTATTAGTGCCACGTGTCTTCAGTGCCATGTATTAGTGCCACGTGTCATCAGTGCCACGTATAAGTGCCACGTGTCATCAGTGCCACATATTAGTGCCATCTGTCATCAGTGCCACATATTAGTGCCATCTGTCATCAGTGCCACGTGTCATCAGTGCCACATATAAGTGTCATCATTGCCACGTATCAGTGCCATCTGTCATTAGTGTCACATGTCATTGTCCTGGTGCTTCAAAAGTGTAATAAGTAGTCAACAAGTTAGATTTAGATCAATTGTTAGATCAACAATTTATGCTCCTAGAACACGTGATGGCGCTCCCTGCATGTTGGGCCTCTCTATGTGGCCAGGCTGTGAAAAAGTCCCACACATGTGGTATTGTAATACTCAGGAGGAGTAGCAGAATTTTTTTGGGGGTGTCATTTGTGATATACACATGCCATGTGAGAGAAATAACCTATTACAATGACAATTTTGTGGAGAAAAAAGAAAATGAAAAATCTTAATTTTGCAATGAATTGTGGGAAAAAAATGACAACATCAAAAAGCTCACTATGCCTCTTACTAAATACCTTGGAATGTCTACTTTCCAAAAAGGGGTCATTTGGGGGGTATTTGTACTTTCCTGACTTGTTCGGGTCACAAGAAGCGAGATAGTCCACCAGTACATCAGATGTGATCAATTTTGTGCGATTCGCACCACAGCTTGTAGACTCTCTAACTTTCACAAAGACCAAATAATATCCACTAATTTGGGTTATTTTTACCAAAGATATGTAGCAGTATAAATTGTGGCCAAAATTTATGAAGAAAAATTAATAATTTGCATAATTCTGTCACAGAAACAAAGAAATATGCGTTTTTTTTCAAAATTTTCGGTCTTTTTTCATTTATAGCGCAAAAAATAAAAACCCCAGAGGTGATCAAATACCACCAAAAGAAAGCTCTATTTGTGGGAAAAAAAAGGACAAAAAATTCATTTGGGTACAGTGTTGCATGACTGAGTAATTGTCATTCAAAGTGTGAGAGCACCGAAAGCTGAAAATTGGTCTGGGCAGGAAGGGTGTTTAAGTGCCCAGTAAGCAAGTGGTTAAATGATGTTATTTCCGTTAAATGTCATTTTGTGCAGGGACTGTTCTAAACACGGGAAACACGTGGCACTTCACAGGCATACTACAGACACCCCCCAGGCACGATATTTAAAGGAATTTTTCACTTTTTTTTTTTCACTTGAATCGTCATTAAAATCAGTGTCCCCTGGGGCAGGAGCCAGGTCCCCAAACCCTTTTTAGGACAGCATCTTGTATATTAGCCGTTAAAATTAGCACTTTTAATTTAGAACGTTCGAGTCCCATAGACTTCAATGGGGTTCTAAAGTTCGTACGAATTTAGGGTCCGTTCGAAAGTTCTGGTGCGGACCGAACCGGGGGGTGTTCGGCTCATCCCTATCCATGAGGAATTCCCTTCCGTGGTGGCTCCAACGGGAAAATCTCTGCAACTGCCATTCCATTCTCCCCATTTCATGGGTCACCATAACAACGGAGGCCAGCAACAGAGGCTGGGGCGCCCACTGTCTGGCGGAAGTAGCTCAGGGCACCTGCATTCTCCCCTCCAGAAGGACGGTGTCAAACATCCTGGAGTTAAGGGCAGCCTTTCAAGCTCTGCTAGCCTTTCGGCATCTGATTTCAGGAACCTCGGTCTTACTCAGGCTAGACAATACCACAGCAGTAGCGTACATAAGAAGGCAAGGGGGTACCCGAAGTCTATCCCTTCTCCAGGAGGTGGAACCGATCATGACCTGGGCTCAGAGGTACCTGAAGGATCTGACAGCAACTTATGTTCCGGGGATTCAGAACGTTCAGGCAGACTTTCTTTCCCAGGTACTTCTGGACAACAACGAGTGGTCTCTTCACGAGGAAGTGTTCAACTGGATCCTGACGATGGGGCTCTCCCCAGAAGTCGACCTGTTTGCCTCTCCCTGCAACTAAAAACTGGAGAAGTACTACTCAAGGTACAGGGATCCTCAAGCCTATGGGGGGGATGCCTTGACTGAGAAATGGTGGTTCCACAGGGCCTATGCCTTTCCACCAACTCCTATCATTCATCAGTTCCTGAGGAGACTCAGGTCAGAGACAGCAGAAGTGATAGCCATAATCCCTTATTGGCCCAACAGACCCTGGTTTCCGCTTCTGATGCTCCTCAGTGTCAGGGATCCAATTCCTTTACCATCCAGACCAGACGTTCTGTCTCAAGGGTCAAGATTACATACTTGCCCGGATCACCTGCGCCTAAAGGCTTGGTTTTTGAAAGGCGGCGGTTGAAGGCTTTAGGCTGTCCTGAAGAAGTCATTCCCACTCTTCTTAGTGCACGAAGAAGTAGTACCAACCGGGTATATGAGAGAATTTGGGCGAAGTTTACAGATCACTTGTCTTCAAGGTCCAGTTCCTGTAATACCCTGACAGTCCGGGATATTTTAAGCTTTTTACAATCAGGATTGGATATCTCCCTTTCGGTTAGTTCTCTACGGGTCCAGGTATCAGCAATTTCAGCTTTTTCTGGAGTCGCATGGGCCAATCATCCCTTGGTCCAACAATTTTTCAAAGGAGCAGTTAGGCTTAGGCCACAAAGGAAGCCTAGATTCCCCAAATGGGACCATCCATTGGTTCTAGATTTCTTCTCTCAACTTGACAAAACGCTCTCAATCAGGGAATTAACCCTTAAAACCTCTTTTCTGGTAGCCATAACTTCGGTGAAGAGAATCTCCAAAATTCAGTCTCTAGGTGCAAAGGAACCTTTTCTCACCTTCTTTCCAGATAGGGTAGTCCTAATTCCAATGTTGGGGACAAATCCCAAGGTTACCTCTGTTTTCCATGAAAATCAGGAAATCATTCTTCCTACCTTCAATTCTGATGGAAGTCCGGATCCACATCCACTCGATTTGGGAGTTACTCTAAAACAATATCTGGATGTTACAGCTTCTTTTCGTCAATCTGACTTCCTCTTCGTGTTATTTAACGGGAAAAATAAAGGCGCTAAGGTCTCCGTTAGATCCATCGCTGCTTGGGTGGTCCAGGCAATCCAATGGGCTTATAGAGAGAAGGGCTTGGCTCCTCCTGACTCAGTTACAGCTCACTCTACCAGAAGTCTCTCAACCTCATGGGCGGCTTTGCGTCATGTTGCGCCTGATGTAATCTGCAGAGCGGCTTCCTGGTCTTCAATTCATACCTTCATGTCTCACTATTGTGTTGAGTCAGCATCTTTATCCTCTGTTGATTTTGGTTTGAAAGTCCTGTCGGCTGACAGTGTTAAATAAATCTTTTGTTCAGCATTTTGCCCACCCGGGTGTGTTTGGCGAGTTATTTCCCACACGTTGCTGCCATGGAGTCTGTCAGGAAAATGGAAAATTCCTATCAAAATACTTACCGTAATTTTCCTTTCCTGATGGACTCCATGGCAGCAGGAGTTCCCTCCCAAATGGCTGGAGTAGGCTAGTTACCGAACACGGCCAGGGGCAGGGAGCAAAGATTTATGGGAGTAGTGTCCTATAGGGTAGTGGAGGCGGGACTTAACCCACACGTTGCTGCCATGGAGTCCATCAGGAAAGGAAAATTACGGTAAGTATTTTGATAGGAATTTTGCATTTTCTTTTGATGGTATTTGATTGCCTCTGCGATTTTTATTTTTTACGATATAAAAGGAAAAAGACTGAAAATTTAAAAAAATATAAATATTTTCTACTTTTTGTTATAATAAAAATCGAATAAACTAAATTTTAGTCATACATTTAGGCCAAAATGTCAATAAGCATATATTTATTGGTTTGCGCAAAAGTTATAGCATCTACAAACTAGAGTACATTTTCTGGAATTTACACAGCTTTTAATTTATGACTGCCTATCTCATTTCTTGAGGTGCTAAAATGGCAGGGCAGTACACAGTTTCGAAGGCCATAAAATGGCAAAATAGCACAAACCCCCCCCCCCAAATTACCCCATTTTGGAAAGTAGACACCCCAAGGAAATTGCTGAGGGGCATGTTGAGCCCACTGAATTATTTATTTATTTTTTGTCCCAAGTGATTGAATAATGATACAAAAAAAAAAATGTACAAAAAGTTGTCACTAAATGATATATTGCTCACACATGCCATAGTTATATGTGGAATTGCACCCCAAAATATATTCTGCTGCTTCTCCTGAGTACGGGGATACCACATGTGTGTGACTTTTTGGGAGCCTAGCCCCGTACGGCCCCCCAGAAAACCAATCACTGCCTTCAGCATTTCTAAGGGTGCACATTTTTGATTTCACTCCTCACTACCTATCACAGTTTCGAAGGCCATAAAATGCCAAAATAGCACAAACCCCCCCCCCCCAAATGACCCCATTTTGGAAAGTAGACACCCCAAGATATTTACTGAGAGGCATGTTGAGTCCATGAAATATTTTATATTTTGCCACAAGTTGCAGGAATATTACAAACTTTTTTTTTTTTTTGCACACAGTTGTCACTAAATGATATATTGCTCACACATGCTATGGGCATAAGTGAAATTACACCCCAAAATAAATTCTGCTACTTCCCCTGATTTCGGGGATACCACATGTGGGGGACTTTTTGGGAGCCTAGCCGTGTACAGGACCCCGAAAACCAAGCACCGCCTTCAGGATTTAAATATAAAACGCTACCAAAAAAAAAACTGTTAGCGATCGCAGGGATCAGGCCTGACTATGCGAACGCTGCAGTTATGTGTTTAGTGTTTTGTAAGTGACAGTGATCGATCGATCGATACTGCACTTGGGTGGGCTGGGCGGAGGGGCAAAACGCAAACGTGCTAGCAGGTATCTGGGCTGATCCCGCTAACAATGCGTTTTTTTGGAACCCTACCTAAACTGCTGGGGACGCTAGTATAGATCTGATAAGATATTGATCTGTTCAGAAACTATACCACTAAGGGAGGTGTATGCTTTGCGTGTGGGTGTTAGTGGTACTGGCACTAACCTAGCGCTGCCCGGGGCGACGCAGACCCTGACCCTAAAACCTAATTGATATCACCCGCCGGGTGATCAGGGGGTTAAACCTTTATTGGGTAATAAATGGTGGGTGCCCTGATGCTATAAAAATCAAACTACCTAACCAGAGTCACCCGTAACACTTATACAGTGATCACTGGTGAAAGGGTTAACTAGGGGCAATCAGGGGGTTAAAATTTTTATTAGGTAGTATATGGCGGTCCCTTACGCTATATAAAAACCTGACGGGGAACCTAAATAACTAACTGGCTAACCAGCGTCATCAGTGACACTTATACGGTGATCGCTGGTGAAAGGGTTAACTCTAGGGGCAATCAGGGGGTTAAAATCTTTATTGGGTAGTATATGGGGGTACCTAATGCTATAAAAACCTGCCGTTGAAGCTAAAAAAATAACTAGCTACCTAGCGGCACCAGTGACACTAATACAGCGATCAGAAAAACGATTGCTTAGTGACACTGGCAAAAGGGGGTGAAAGGGTTAACTAGGGGCAATCAGGGGGTTAAAACGTTTATTAGGTAGTATATGGGGGTCCCGGACGCTATATAAAAACCTGATGGGGAACCTAAATAACTAACTGGCTATCCAGCATCACCAGTGACACTTATACGGTGATCGCTGGTGAAAGGGTTAACTCTAGGGGCAATCAGGGGGTTAAAACCTTTATTGGGTAGTATATGGGGATACCTAATGCTATAAAAACCTGGCGGTGAACCTAAAAATATAACTAGCTACCTAGCGGCACCAGTGACACTAATTCAGTGATCAGAAAAACGATTGCTTAGTGACACTGGCAAAAGGGGGTGAAAGGGTTAACTCTAGGGGCAATCAGGGGGTTAAACCTTTATTAGAGGGGGTAGGGGACTACCCTGGACCTAACACTAACTGCCCTGACACTTTTTATTGTCACAACTGACACTAAATGCAGTGATCAGTAAATAAATGATCACTGCAATCAGTGACACTGTGACTGAGAGGGGGGGGGCTGGGGGGGGATCGGGGGGGGGGGGTGATCAGGGGGTGATTCGTGTGCCTATGTGTACCTACATGTCAGTGTAGTGATTGGTGCACTTACTATGTGTTCTCCTCGCAGTCCAGTCAAAAAGACCGCCCCGAGGAGAGTGACATCACTTCCTCCTGTCTGTGTTTACACTACACAGGCAGGGGAAGCTTCTCATTCGCCAGTAGCGATCGAGAGGGGATGGCCTGAAACCAACGGCCACCCCCTCATCCCGGATCGCTCCTGAAGCGAAACAGACTGCCGCAGCCAGTGGGAGGGGGTCCGATCGGACCCCCCACCCGCTGGAAGGCAAGCACGTACCGGTACGTGCTTGTGCCTGTCCGTGCCATTGTGCCGTCGTAGATTTACATGCGGCGGTCCTTAAGTGGTTAAATATGTTCTATTTCTAGGTCCGGCAGAATTTTTGAAAGATAAAGTCCACTGAAGCCCACACATGATCAGAATATCCGATGGAATGATTCCGTCTGACCTTTTCTGCCAGAAAGTCCAACCGCGTGCATGCGGCATAAGCCTCTAAGATCTCTCACAGCACTCGGTACTCACAAATGTCTAGGGAAAGTTGGTTGCCTCCTTCCAACATTCATGCAACATCTTTCAGCTATGATACCAGACTTGATCTTCAGATGACATTCCCTCGGTCAGCTCTCGTAGCTTTAGCATTCAGGCCCCCAGGTTGCCCAACTGAGGCCTCATGAACAGCAAGCCCATGGCAGCGCTCCCCTCTTCAGGCAAAGACCCAGAAGCTATGTGTCTCAGAGTATTTATACAGGCTCCCAGTAGCCTTTAGGGCCACTCTTCCTGATTACAGTGAGCACAACTAAATGTACCTAAGTGACCACAAATAAATGTAACTAAATGTACCTAATACAGCCATTGTAGCCATGCTGATTACAGTGCGGCAAGCTAATTTTACCTAGCACAACAATACAGCTCCACGGAACACAGTGAACCAGAACTAAATCTACCAAATCCTAGCACTTATCTAGGAGGTTGCTGCATTCGTGATAATGATATTCAACTACAGCATTTAAATGTCTGAGGTGGTATCCAAGTACCATTAGGGAGATATAAAGACTGCCTAAGTTACAAGATTAAAATAAGTCTTAAGCCCCATACACACTATCAGATTTTCTGCTGATTTTTTCCTTCAGATTTACCAAAACCATGTAGTTATAAGGGCTGCCTGATTGCATACAAATTGAAACTCCTAAGGTTTGACCTCATATTATATGGTTTTGGTAAATCTGCAGGAAAAAATGATCAGAATGATAGTGTTCAAAACTGGTACATGTGTATATTAACAATTTTACAGTTCAGTAACATCACATTTCTAGCCTTTGCTCCTAAAAATCTATATATTTTCTTAGTTAATTAAAACGTACCATAATACAAATCAAAATCGTATCAATGAGACAATTGTAGCAGCAACAGGAATGCCACAGACCAAGATGAAAATTAATATTCTTCCTTAATAAAATGGCCAGCAAGGACAAGTTCTATTCTGACATGTCTTGTGTCTTGGCACAACATTTTCTTGTTCCATGACAGTACGCTTTCTGGCACTCAAGTAGCATTAAAGTTGCATCAAAGTAGTGCAGGAGCCTTTATGTGTCCAAAGTCGCATGTTAGGGTTAAGTGCTAGGGTTAGGGTTAAGGGCCTGCATTAAATGATAGGGTTAGCCGTAATCGTTAGGCCCCTTTCACACTGAGGTGCTTCTAAACTTCCAGTAAAACATTTGAATGCTTTTGAAGAGCTTTTCTGGTGCTTTTGAAGAGCTTTCCATTAATTTTAATGGAGAGGGGCGTTTTTTCACCCCACTGCCCCAGTGTGAAAGCATTCATTGATTTTAATGGAAATAGGTTTTTCGTGAGCTTTTCGGGTGTTTTTTTAGCGTGAAAGCGCCTCAGTGTGAGAGGGGTCTTAGGGTTTGCAGTAATTGTGAAGGTTGGCGGTAGAGCACTAACAATTACCACTAACTCTAACCCTAACATGTAACCCTAGCCCTTAACCCTAACATTTAACCCTAGCCCTTAACCCTAAACCTAGTCCTTAACCCTAACATGTGTCTTTGGACACAAAGGTTCCTGCGCTACTTTCATGCAACTGAGGTGCTACTTGAGTGCCAGAGAGTGTAAAGTCACATCAAAGTCACAATCCATGAACAACTGCAACCTGCAATAGATGTGAACCTAGCCTGATAGTCCAGGTCGACAACGCCACCTCTGCATTGATAAACAGTGGGAGAGAGTTGTCACCTTTGAAAAGAAAGTGACAGGGCTGAGAGGGTAAATAGTTCATATTTTAAAGATAATAAGAAAAAAAACTAAGAATCAATACAGGTTAAAGGGTGCATGTTCAGCAATATTTTACAAGTATATTTCTCTTTGGTTCATTGGAGAACACAGCTTTTATTTAGATCATCACTAACTCGATAAACAGTTGTGCTCATAAGTTTACATACCCTGGAAGAATTTATGATTTCTTGGCCATTTTTCAAAGAATCTGGATAACACAAAAACTTTTCTTTCACTCATGGTTAGTGTTTGGCTAAAGCCATTTATTATCAATCAACTGTGTTTACTCTTTTTAAATCATAATGACAACAGAAACTACCCAAATGACCCTGATCAAACGTTTACATACCCGGCCTGATAACATGCACACAACTTGACACAAATGAGTTTGAATGGCTATTAAAGGGTAACCATCCTCACCTGTGATCTGTTTGCTTGTAATTAGTGTATGTGTTCTGGTCAATGAGTTTCTGGACTCCTGACAGACCCCTGCACCTTTCATCCAGTGCTGCACAGACGTTTCTGGATTCTGAGTCACGGGGAAAGCAAAAGAATTGTCAAAGGATCTACAGGGAAAAGTTAGGTGAACTATATAAAACAGGAAATTGATATAAAAAGATATCAATGGAATTAAGAATGCCCATCAGCAGTGTTTAAACTCTAATCAAGAAGTGGAAAATTAGGGGGCAAGAAATCATAAATTCTGCCAGGGTATGTAAACTTATGAACACAACTGTATTGCCACCTGTAGAAGTTGGAAACTACGTGTGCTAAAAAAAAAAAAAAAGCCACTCTGCTGTTGGTCAAAATCCCCTTCATATAATGTTCTTGCTTGGCTATTTGTTCATACTTTCACCACTGTTTAGACAGTGGATGTGGCAACATCAGTCAATGCAATTTTTGGGTGTAAATGTTTACAAGTGGCAGTTTGACTGTCTTGCATAATTTGTACTTTAAGGTGAATGTAAACCCTCACATCTACCTGCCTCGGATGATACACAGGGATGAAACAAATCTCCCTACATAAGTTTTACTTGTATATCTGTTGTCTTCAGCTTTAGATACTGTTTAGAAAGTTCAGATCCTCTTAAGAGATTTTCTCTTCCTGTTCAGCATGCAGTGTGAAGTCTGGGCACACATTCAAGACAACTGATTGGAGGAAAGGCACACACCCCCCTCTACATTCTTTTTATTTACACTACTACAACTGTGGAGGGGTCTTGGCCAACAGCATGGGTGAACCCTTTGGCTGTCTTCGGGGGGGAATTATCCCCTGAGCTTTGTACCTAAGGTGAAGCTCTACTGACTTCCATTAGCAAACCATGTGCAATTTCAATCCATACAATTGGATATTATTTGCACAAAAGCTTCACCACATTCACTTAGCATTTGGGGAAATTACCTTGCAGAGGTTCAATTTTATTTCCAAAGTGAACAGTGTATTTACCTTTAGTAAATCAACCCCCTTGGGTCAACCCCTAAACGTGTTAAAGGGGTTGTAAACCTTCAAGGTTTTTCACCTCAATGCATAGTGCATTGAGGTGAAAAAGCTCCTGTAATGCTGCAGCCCCCCGACTCCCTGTTTTACTTACCTGTACCCCCGCTATCTCGTCCAGGGGATGAGCACACCAGCCAAAGCCTGTGTCTTGGGTCCTGATTGGATGGATTGATAGCAGCGCAGTCATTGGCTCCTTGTATCCAATGACCCGGGGGTGGGACGAGTCATACATTCAGCTCCTATGACGCCGAATGAATGAATCGGAAGCGTGCCCGCAAGATAAGGGGGTTATCTAATGTGGGGAGGAGCTGCGGCGGTACCCCAGAAGTCGGTGTTCAGGGCCACTCTATGCAAAACAAGCTGCACAGTGGAGGTAAGTAAGACATGTTTGTTATTTTTAAAGTAAAAAAAAAACACGAAGCTTTAATGTCACTTTAATTTATCTAACTTGAATGCCTACTTCAGTATTTCTTCACTCATGCTGAAAAGATCTTTCATCTAGTGAAGAAACCAACAGAGAAAAAACTGAAGACAGGCTAACGGGAAATTAGCAAAACGATCCTGGTAATTATTACAAAATTGATATCATCCATAGACCTCTTTGATCCTTTATTTTTTTACACATCCATCCATTCTTCTCTCTATTCATCTTTCCCTTCATCCGTCCTTCCCTCCATCCAAGGCCTTGGATAGGACAGTATAACCAGCCCTGTTGTACCGGGCCCGGTCAGCGGGGGTGGGGGGGAAGCAGCTTTGTAGTTAATTTCTAGGTATATAGTATCTTCCTGGGCCCCATCAGGTTAACAGAGGGGCCCAGGAGGTGAGGGCAGAAGAGGGACTTTTTCCTCGATTTTTGGGCGCAGGCATACAATCCCTGCTCTGCACCAGTTTAACTTGTAACAAACTAAAGTTCCAACTGCTCACTGTATGCTTTCCCTGGAGGATGGATTCAATTGTAATGTGACTCCCTTCCCACAGTGAGTGCCGTGCTGCCGCCTGAGGGAAGAGACTGATCACTGAGGAGTCTGAGTGCAGAAAGAGTAATCCTGACGCCGGTCCACAGGCAAGCAATCCCCCTGGACGCACACTGACACATCATACAGGCTGAGGCTAAGGTGCAGTCCCCAGACTCCCCATTGTGTGCTCATGGTCATCATCATATTGATGATCACAGCACAACAGGTGCTTTATGGCTCTGTCAGTGTATCCAGGACTGGTGCTACCACTAGGCAAACTAGGCAGCTGCCTAGGGAACATTGCTGCCTAGGGGCACCCACTGGTTTCCCTCCACGTCTGCATGCGATGCAGGCTCTCAGTCTGACTAGTCGTGCGTATTCGAGGTGCAGCGCAGCACTGGAGCCAGCGCTAGAGGAAGCAGAGCCGATGCTTCCTGTATAGCGGCGCCTTCTGTCACATGGGCAAATGGGGTGCAATCAGGGGTGAGCCAATGGGGGTGGCAAAATTAGGTTTCGCCTTGCACCAGCACTGAGTGTAACATGCTGTTGGGTGCTGACTTTCTTAATTCATGGCTGCACTGTGTGTTACAGACTATACCACAGTACAGACATAACAAAGTCAACATCCAACAGCAGGTTACACTGACAGAGCCATATAGCACATAGTGAGATACTACATTACACATGTGTTGGGGGGGAAGGGACAGTGAAAACACAAAGCCAAGCTGCATTTTTACCACCCCAAAAGCACTTCCCTTTAATGTTTCATCAAAGCTTTGAAATCCGGTCCACTTGTCAGCTTTTCATGCAGACCTGATTGAAAGTTCAATGTAGGTCTACATGTATCCAGATATGAACTGAGTTGTGTGCATTTAGATCTGCCTACCTCCATGTCCATTCAGGTAAAAAAAAAAAAAAACATTGAAAAGAACATCCTTTTCTATTTTTCCAGACTTAAATGTGACAGATCAGAGGTAGCCTGATGTTAAGTCAAAGTCTGTGGAGCATGCGGACACAAACTGAAAGGGGATGGATGCCAAAACACTGACATCTCTCCCATTCAGATCCAGTTATGCTTGGTTGGGTGCTGTAAAGCTTCCTGGTGGTATAGCTAAGGTGGGTTCAGACTATGGTCCAAACACACCTGAGCTCATCCCAGCTAATTAGTTGTTATCAAAAAAGTTCTAAAACAAGACATGTCTCCTGCTTTATAATATTGTAAAAAGTTTAGAATAATATTGGTTATTAAGCGTCCGTTCACACAGGGGCAACACGACTTGTAGGCGACTTGAGTCAGGCAACTTGGACACGACTTGAGTTGAGATCACAGCGCGACTTGGGACGACTTCAACACGACTTGTGATGACTTCAACGCGACTTACAAGTCGCCCCAGGCCAGGCGACTTTTGCCGCGGCCAATCAGAGAATGAGCTCTCAAGAGGGCACTCCACGCCAAATTTATGAATAAAAATTTGGCGTGGGTTCCCCCTCCGAGAGCATACCAGGCCCTTAGGTCTGGTATGAATATTAAGGGGAACCCCCTACACCGAAAAAAAAACGGCGTGGGGGTCCCCCCCAGATCCATACCAGACCCTTATCCGAGCATGCTACCCGGCCGGCCAGGAAGGGGGGTGGGGACGAGCGGGCGCCCCCCCTCCTGAGCCGTACCAGGCTGCGTGCCCTCAACATGGGGGGGTGCCTTGGGGGAGGGGGGGCGTGCGGCCCCCCCACCCCAAAGCACCTTGTCCCCATGTTGATGAGGACAAGGGCCTCTTCCCGACAACCCTGGCCGTTGGTTGTCGGGGTCTGCGGGCGGGGGGCTTATCGGAATCCGCGAGCCCCCTTTAATAAGGGGGCCCCCGGATACCGGCCCCCCACCCTATGTGAATGAGTATGGGGTACAATGTACCCCTACCCATTCACCTGTGAAATAAAGTACAAAGAAAACACAACACAGGGTTAAAATATTTTATTGCACAGCTCCGGGGTCTTCCGTCTTCGGGGGTCTTCTCGCCGGACTCCTCCGCTATCTTCTTGTAGCTCTTTTGCTAGCGGAGGAGTCCGGCTTTCTTCCTCGCCGCCGCCCTCTTCTTCCGACTTCCGGGGTCTTGTCCCCCTCTTCGGTTCTTCTGCCGGGCCACCGCGCCTTCTTATAGCTCTTTTACAGGCGGTGGCCCGGTCTTCTGTCGCCGCCGCCTTCCGTTCTTCTTCTTCTTCTCCAGGAGATGTTGACTCGATGCTCTCTCCGGCCACAATGCCAGGGACGCGCTCCGCTGCCACTTATATAGGGACAAGGGGCGGTGTCACATGGCTTTATGTCACATGGGTTGGTCACATGGGTTGATGTCACATGGGGACTATGACATCGTAAGGGGACGGGGTCACCATGTGACACCAACCCATGTGACATAAAGCCATGTGACACCGCCCCTTGTCCCTATATAAGTGGCCGCGCAGCGCGGCCCTGGCACTGGCCCCGGTCTTCTGTCGCCGCCGCCGCCGCCTTCCGTTCTTCTTCTACTTCTTCTTCTTCTCCAGGAGATGTTGACTCGACGCTCTCTCCGGCCACAATGCCAGGGCCGCGCTGCGCGGCCACTTATATAGGGACAAGGGGCGGTGTCACATGGCTTTATGTCACATGGGTTGGTGTCACATGGTGACCCCGCCCCCTTACGATGTCATAGTCCCCATGTGACATCAACCCATGTGACCAACCCATGTGACATAAAGCCATGTGACACCGCACCTTGTCCCTATATAAGTGGCAGCGGAGCGCGTCCCTGGCATTGTGGCCGGAGAGAGCGTCGAGTCAACATCTCCTGGAGAAGAAGAAGAAGAACGGAAGGCGGCGGCGACAGAAGACCGGGCCACCGCCTGTAAAAGAGCTATAAGAAGGCGCGGTGGCCCGGCAGAAGAACCGAAGAGGGGGACAAGACCCCCAAAGTCGGAAGAAGAGGCCGGCGGCAAGGAAGAAAGCCGGACTCCTCCGCTAGCAAAAGAGCTACAAGAAGATAGCGGAGGAGTCCGGCGAGAAGACCCCCGAAGACGGAAGACCCCGGAGCTGTGCAATAAAATATTTTAACCCTGTGTTGTGTTTTTTTTTGTACTTTATTTCACAGGTGAATGGGTAGGGGTACATTGTACCCCATACTCATTCACATAGGGTGGGGGGCCGGTATCCGGGGGCCCCCTTATTAAAGGGGGCTCGCGGATTCCGATAAGCCCCCCGCCCGCAGACCCCGACAACCAACGGCCAGGGTTGTCGGGAAGAGGCCCTTGTCCTCATCAACATGGGGACAAGGTGCTTTGGGGTGGGGGGGCCGCACGCCCCCCTCCCCCAAGGCACCCCCCCATGTTGAGGGCACGCAGCCTGGTACGGCTCAGGAGGGGGGGGCGCCCGCTCGTCCCCACCCCCTTTCCTGGCCGGCCGGGTAGCGTGCTCGGATAAGGGTCTGGTATGGATCTGGGGGGGACCCCCACGCCGTTTTTTTTTTCGGCGTAGGGGGTTCCCCTTAATATTCATTCCAGACCTAAGGGCTTGGTATGCTCTCGGAGGGGGAACCCACGCCAAATTTTTTTTCATAAATTTGGCGTGGAGTGCCCTCTTGAGAGCTGATAATTCTGTCAGAGTCGCCTCCGTATAGACGGAGATCCGACTTGGAGGCGATCTCCATTGAAATCAATGGGTACCGGTCGCCTACAAGTCAGATAGAAGTAGTACAGGAACCTTTTCTGAAGTCGGAGCGACTTCAGTAGTGTGCATTAAGACGGCTCTCATTCACTTACATTGCTTTTTAAATGTTGTCCGACCTGAGGCGACTAGGGGCGACCTGAAGTCGGATCGGAGTTGTCCCTGTGTGAACGGACCCTAAAGGTTCACTTTTTGGAACATGTTACATGTTTCAGCTCCTGCCACCATTCCCCCAGAATTTCATGACAGTGTGGCGTTAGGGGCGGAACAATGGGTAGGGTTGTGGGTGGGGCTAAGAGGGGCCCCATCAGGTAGGCTGTATGATTTTTAACAGTGGCCCTGCCTCCATCACACCCTAATTTCTTGCATCCAACCTAATATTATATTGTCATAAGCCTACCTATATTCCTCCTTTCATCTCTGTAAGCATCTATCCTCCATTCATCCCTCCTTCTCTCTCTCTGTCCATCTTTCAATCTGTCTTTTTGCAAAAATGAAATAAAAAGTATTTTTTTCAATATTCTTCTTTTCTTTGACCATAAAACAAATCTGATGAACTGCAACGTAAATACCTGAAACAAACACCATTTCAGTGGGTCTGTCTCCATACTGCAAGGGTTAACTATTCATTTACACACCGCCTCATCATTAGGATGATATACTTACCTTTGTCATGGTTATGCAGTAATCTTTCTCTGTCAGCTTACCTCTCCTCCATGTGTTCACCTTTAAAGGCCAGCCACCCTCACCTGACTGCTTACATAATCTTCCCTCAGCATAGCTCCACCTCAGTCTCTAATTAGGAACACTATATTAACCTGTGCATTGCAAGCCAACCTTGCTGATCAACCATTGTGTGTTTAGCTTTCGTGTGCGACTTGCTGTGTCTCCTAAGTCTAATTCAAGTTACCGATCTTGGCCTGTTCTCGACTATCCCTGTCTGCTTGTGACCCTGACATGTGGCGTTTTCTATGTTTATCCTTTTCTGCTAGTCACCCTAACCTTGGCTTATCCCTTTACTATCTTTGTTGTTCCAGCCTGCTGCTTCCTTCCTCTTTCTCCTGTAGTCTACCGTGAGCTGTGAGACCCTGGGGGCCGCGACCTGGAGCCAGACTGCGGCTCAGTCCATCCTCACCACTAGAGGCTCTGGTGAACACCTGTTGACTCTTAGACTCCACGCCCTGGGGAATCTATGCTCTAGCTCCCAGTGGGATCTGTGTTATGCTCAGTAGACCTGCTTCCTGTCCAGTTCAATCAGCAGCAGTCAGCCCCAGGGTCCTCTACCTTAGTGATGCACTCCTGACTCCTATGGAGTGCACCTGTCACCTGGACTCAGGTCCAGTTTGATCAGCCATGGACTCGGCTGATGTGCCGCTACCTGCAGATGATCCGTTGCAGGGCCTAGTTCGCAGCCTTGAGACCCAGAAATCTAATCAGACCCAGGTGATGCGATTCCTTCAGGATTTGGCCTCACATTTTGAACAGGTTCAGGCCTCCTTAGGACCCCCGGTTCAACAACCTCAACCACTATCTGCTCCCGCACCTATTCTGGTCACAGCCACAAATTCTTTGCATTCACTTTCTCCATCCCATTACTCTGGGGACCCTAAGGCCTGCAGGGCGTTTCTTAGCCAGTGCACAATTCATTTTGAGCTTCAGCCCCAAAACTTCCTGTCTGATCGGGCAAAGTGAGGCACCCTCTGTGGGAACTGAATGATCCAGTGGTATCTAGCCTGTCTGACGTCCTGAATCTTTTTTGGATATCTTTGACGAACCGAGTCCTGACTCCTCAGTGGCCAATGCCCTTTTACATCTCCGTCAAGAGACCACTACTGTGGGACAGTACGCTCTTCATTTTCATATTTTGACTGCTGAACTGAGCTGGAATAATGAGGCCTTAGTTGCAACCTTTTTACACGGCCTCTCTGATAGAGTGAAGGATGAATTAGCGGGAACAGCTATTCCTGCTGATCTGGATGGTGTCATCACCTTGTGTAACCAGATCGATATTCGCTTTCTAGAGAGGACTCTGGAAAAAAGACACCAGCACTGCTCATTCTTTAGGCAGCCTGAGATCCCTGTCCCCTCTCTTCATCCCGATGAGCACCTCCTGCCTGCTGAGGAACCTATTCAGCTGGGCCAGACCAAGTTATCTCCCAAAGAAGACACTAGGTGCAGAACTCTGGGCCTGTGCCTCTATTGTGGGGTCAAAGGTCATTTTTGTGACACTTGCTCTCTTTGTCCAGAAAAACGCTTGGGGCTAATACATCTGGAAAGTGGAGTATTGGACCCTGAAATACCACCTTCACCTTCTCGTCTTCTCCTTTCTGTGTTCCTTCATGTTGGCGCTTCCTCTCATTCAGTCTCAGCATATCTGGATTCCGGAGCTGCTGGCAATTTCATGGACTGGGGAACTGAATCTTCCACGAGGCTTACCCCTTTGCCCCTCACAACGCCATTGTTGGTGTTAGCGATTGATGGCACTGTTCTCCCATGGGGCCCTATCTGCTTCCAGATTCTCCCTGTTAGGATGTCGGTAGGGACACTCCACCAGGAGTGGATATCCTTCCTTGTCTTATTTAAAGCTTCATCTCCTATCATTTTAGGCCTTCCTTGGTTATGGCCCCATTCTCCACACGTTGACTAGACTGCTGGACAGATCCTGCCTTGGAGTTCCTCCTGTTCCTCTTCCTGCCTACTCAAGGTTGCCCCAAAAGATAAACTTCCTGTTGCCGCCATTCCAGTATCTACTGCTCTTCCCACTGTATATAGTGATTTCTGGGATTTGTCCTGCAATAGTTGGGCCGAGGCCCTCTCTAGGTCATGTGGCACTCTGGATGAGGAGCCCACCTGTGAACCTGAGCCGATCATTTACTCCAGTTTGCATAACCATTTACCTTTGCCTGTCTCTAAACTCCCTTGGAGCCAGGTTAACTTGTACCCAAGTTCCACAGTTGTTATGCCCTGTGATGCAATTGAACTAGTCGCTACACCTGGCAATGCTATTCAGTCGGCCTTTGCACCAGTTATGCCATGCCCAGTGAGCTTCCTGCTTTTTCCTATTCTGGACCTTCTGTAACCTGGTCTCACCCTACTACTAGTACGTCCATTCAAACTTGTCTAAGAAGCTCAATCTATCCTTTGGATAGACTGCCTCATTCGGCCAGGTGGGGTTTTCAACCTTCCTTTCTGGACTTTCTGCATTCTGCTTGTGTTTCACCTATCCAGCTTGACTCTTGTGACACGTCACCTTCTAACCAACCTGGTCTCAGGGATCCACTGACCTCTGCCCAGTCTGATGGTCCTGTGCTGGTTGTCCAGCTCATCTTTAAGGGTCTGGGGGACCCTGCTCAGACTCCTGATGGCCTTCTCATGCCCTTACCCATTCCTAAGAAGCCTTTAGCCCTCAATAAGTCCTCGCATCCTCTCCCTTCCTCAGTTTCAGTCTCTGAGGATAATTTAAAGTACGAGGTTAGTCAAGTTCTGGATTCCCAGCGCCGTAGAGGCATTCTTCAGTGCCTCGTACATTGGAAAGGGTTTGGTCCTGAGGAGAGGTCTTGGATCACTGCATCTGAGATCTTTTTGCCTCATCTGTAGAGGAGGTTGCATCTGGAGTTTTCTCTTTAAGCCTGGGCCCAGTTGGGGGAGGCCTCCTAAGGGGGGGGGGGGGGGGTACTGTCTTGCAGTAATCTTTCTCTGTCAGCTTACTACTCCATGTGTTCACCTTTAGAGGCCAGCCAGCCTCATCTGACTGCTTATATAATCTTCCCTCAGCATAGCTCCACCTCAGCCTCTAACTAGGAACACTATTAACCTGTGCATTGCAGGCCAACCTTGCTGATCAACCATTGTGTGTTTACCTTTTGTGTGCTGCTTGCTGCGTCGCCTACGTCTGATTCCAGTTACCGATCTTGGCCTGTTCTCGACTATCCCTGTCTGCTTTTGACCCTGACATTTGGCGTGTTCTATGTTTATCCTTGTCTGCTAGTCACCCCAACCTTGGCTTATCCCTTTACCATCCTTGTTGTTCCAGCCTGCTGCTTCCTTCCTCTTTCTCCTGTAGTCTACCCTGAGCTGTGAGACCCTGGGGGTCGTGACCTCGAGCCAGACTGCAGCTCAGTCCATCCTCACCAATAGAGGCTCTGGTGAACAGCTGCTGGCTCTTAGACTCTGTGCTCTGGGGAATCTATGCTCTAGCTCCCAGTGGGATCTGTGTTATGCTCCAGTAGACCTGCTTCCTGAACCTCCCAGCGTTCAATCCGCAGCAGTCAACCCCAGGATCCACTACCTTAGCAGTGCACTCCTCACTCCTATGAAGTGCATCTGTCACCTGGACTCAGGTGACCTGACAAGCTTATTTTTCACTTCCCCAGCAGTTTTCACTCTTTCTTCCACTGTCTGACACTCTCGAATGTGGATGAGCCCTCGGCATCCTCTCATACGATCCTTCACTGCTGGTCTTGACCAGGGAGTGAAGAAAAGAGGCTCCAGGGGACCAATCACAGAAAGAGTAGAGAGCCTGTGGGAGTGCAGAAAAAAGTAAGTGCAGTATACACAATCATGATCCCCCAGGCAAAATGAACAGTTAACAAGCAGTGTTGCAAGGGTAAAGCAATTATTTGCCTGAAGTTCAGCTTTAAACATGATTTGTATTCCTCACAACCAATTGACATTTAGGTAGAACCACTGTATATTAAATGATGTTAACACAAACTGTTAGAGTGTTAATTTTTGTGTGCTAATTATTAATCTGTATATTTGTTTTGTCTTATCTTGGAGATTTAGGATTGAACAAAGAATATTCTACTGTATGTGAAACATACCTGTATTGCATAGGCCAACCTCTCTCAACCAGAGTTCCATGGAACCATAACGTTCCTCCAGAGGTTGCTAGGCGTTTCTTGAGAAATTAGCAATTTCTGACTCTCAGATATGTATCCTGTGACACCAATGATCTAGCTTCCTGTATATTCTTCCTACTAAGTACTGTGTAAGAAGCATTCTTTCCACTAACCACAATGCTAATTTACTGTTAAAGTGGTTGTAAAGTCACTTTCACTACTAACTAGAATCCTCTCTGTTATATCAGATTAAAACATTCAGGGCCTTTGTTTTTTTAAAATGATGCGGCCCAATACCTTACTTTGCAGCGCCGCTGTCAGTCAGCTGATGTCACTCTCCTGCGACTGTCCTGAGGACTACAGACGTCACCAGGAGGAGAGGAGGTCACGTGACTGCTCAGCGGCGGTCTTGCATAAGGTATTGTGCCGCATAATTTAGGCACCGACCGATTTAACCTGATATAACAGAGCAGATTCTAGTTAGTAGTGAAATTTATTGCACATAGTATGGAATCAGCAGGGGAGGGGCAGGGAGAAAACACGTGCTGACAGGTGGGGGGGGGGGGGGGGGGATGGGGGAGAGAGGACAGAACAGGGCTGCGGAAGAGGGAGGTACATAAACTGACCATGGTGTCAGAGCTTAGCAGCCATAATACACTGTGGTCAGTTTACAGGGGGAGGGCAGAACCAGGCAGGATCAACCTGTTTTTTTAGGTGACAGAAGGGCCAGATGACACAGAACAAGCACTGTGCTGCATAACACGCTTTCAAGGAACAGGATCCTATTTTTTGTTTTGTTTTTTAGGGCTACAAATGCTTTAACTGTAGATATAGTCATTAATATAGTAATTGTCCTGAAAAAAAAAAAAAAACGGTATAATTAACCTGGATACACTAAGTAGTTGTGATGATATCTACAGTTTTACTAACAAATGTCCAAGTTTCAAAACTGTGTTCGGGCACCCCTTGCAACTTGACTCTTGCTGAAAAAAACATCCCATGGGTGATCAATGTACATTTTAAGGATTTGAACAAACTTTGTTGCAGAGTCCTACCTGTTACTGTTCTGAAGTAGTCTTGTGCAGGACTGATTCTGATCAGTGCATACACT
Source organism: Lithobates pipiens (assembly GCF_037356315.1). NCBI lineage: Eukaryota > Metazoa > Chordata > Amphibia > Anura > Ranidae > Lithobates > Lithobates pipiens. The sequence goes on along the minus strand of NW_027507686.1, from coordinate 83,784,838 downwards.
TGCTGCTCTCTAATGAGGAAAGCTGCAAGGTATGCATCCAGTTAGAAGTGATTACCGTATTTATCAGTGTATATCACACGTGCCGACGTATAACACGCACCCCAAGTTTAGGAGGGAATTTTAAGGAAAAAAACTTTTAGGAGGGAAATTTAAAGAAAAAAAAAATTACATTTTAATGCCCATCAATGCAGCCTTATCAGTGTCCATCTGAAGCCTTGTCAGAGTAATTTGCAGCCTTGTCATGCAGCCTGTCCATCATTGCAGCCTTGTCATTGCAGCCTTGTCCATCATTGCAGCCTTGTCATTGCAGCCTTGTCATTGCAGCCTTGTCATTGCAGCCTGTCTATCATGCAGCCTGTCCGTCATGCAGTTTGTCCGTCATTGCAGCCTTGTCCGTTGTCCCCTCAGCTTTTGTTTTTAAAAATGGCGCCGCCGAGATGTCCTTAGGCATCTCGGCGGCGCCCGGAAGTTCTCGGCGGCTTTCGGCTGCCACGGCCGTACTCGCAGGCTTTCGGCCGCCTCGGCCGTACTCGGTGGCTTTCGGCCGCCTTGGCCGTACTCCGCGGCTTTCAGCCGTACTCGGAGGCTTTCGGCCGCTCTCGACGCTTATCGGCGGTTTTCAGCCACCTCGGCCATACTCGGAGGCTTTCGGCCGCCTCGGCCATACTCGGAGGCTTTCGGGCGCTCTCAAAAACCGCTGAGAAAGGCCGAAGGCGGGCGAAAGCCGCGAGAAGGGCCGAAGGCGGCTGAAAGTCGCCCAGAGCCCAAAAATTGCAAGGAAATCGTGGCGGATCGGGGAATAACACGCACCCGCGATTTTCCCCTGATTTTAAGGGGAAAAAAGTGTGTGTTATATGCCGATAAATACGGTATTATATTATTATTATTATTATTATAGGAGCATCACACCAAACATTAAATTTTTTTGCAAAGGATGCTTAAAATCTGACTTGTATCTAAGTGCAGACATCTTGGAAAATCAGTGAGCCAATCACACAAGCAGGAAATCATTTTTTTGGAAGGGTTCTGTATACGGAAGGCCTACAAGTTGCCATATTGCATTGACAAAAATTACAGTGCTGCAAACTGAAAAGGAAAGATCATTTTTAATAACATTCAATTACAATATGGCTGTTATATATGCTATATATTTTTTTTTTAATTTGCTACGGTATATTATTTTCACCAAAAACAGAGTTGACTTTCCTGAACACTGGATGTTTTTAGAGCTGCTGTTTTTGGCTTTAGGCGTTTTTTTCTGTAGCCAGTAAACTCCCGAGCATGTTATCCTATGTGTCCATGTACACATAGGCTGTTATCAGCTTTTTTGGGCAGGGTCACACATTTTCTAACTGAAATTAATTGTAAAAACTTATGAATTCTGGGTTAATGTTTTGTAAATCTTGGATAAAAAAATTCATAAAAGGACTGACGTACAGCCGCTGCTGAAAATCTGTCTCAAGCATCCACTGCTTTTTTTTTATTGAGTAAAATAATTCTTTCTAATGGTACTTTTGAGCATACCTCTTTCTAGGCTGAGGTCATACCTCTGGTGTTTTTTAGTTAAGCTTGTGAGTGGAGCTTAATACGCCCGATCAAGGGCACTGTGTATAGCGCTCGCTAATGCCTGCAGGTTGTGTGAAACAACTTTTTTAAGTACTTGCCGATTACGATACTTTTTTAATGTCGTGTGAAAGTAGCACTGATGGGTGGCACTGATGAGGTGTGGACTGTGTCAGTAGTTTTTTATTTTTATTTTATGTAATGCACTACCCCCTTAGGAGCTGCTAATTTAGTTCATCTGCCAACACCACTACCGCCATACACACCACTCCCAAGAAACTGCAACAGTCCATCTTTAGGGTTTTCTTTTTCTAGATTTTATTGGCATGAAACTTTAACTTGAATGGGAGGAGGATTTCCTAAGATGCTCTCTTACTGCTTTTAGATTCTTCACTTGATTGCTATGCCAAAGAGTCACTCTGAATAACCCTTTAGTGATAGACTTCGGTAGAGTTGTAAAGAGTCACTCTGAATAACCTTTAAGCCCTTGTACACACGGTCGGAGATTCCAACGGAATGTGTCCGATCGGACCGTTTTGTCGGATATTCCCGACTGTGTGTGGTCTGCATTGGACTGTTTCCGTCTGAGTATCCGACGGACCAACTTTTCCAACTAGCCGGTAAAATTTTCAGACAAAATGCTCAGATCGGACATACTCCGATCATGTGTAGAGAATTCCGATCGGACAAAGTGCCACGCATGCTCAGATCAAATTCCTACACCAAAGCTATTGGCTACTAGCGTGAACGTAGTCCCGTCTTAACGAAATAACGTAATCACGTTGGATTTTCTGACAACTTTGTCCGGCCGTGTGTATGCAACAGTTTCGGACAAAATCCGATGGACAAAATCCAACGGATTTGGTTGTCAGAATCTCTGACCGTGTGTACAAGGGCTTAGTGATGGACTTCGGTAGAGTTTTAAAGAGTCACTCTGAATAATCCTTTAGTGATAGACTTCGGTAGAGTTGTAAAGAGTCACTCTGAATAACCCTTTAGCGATAGACTTCGGTAGAGTTGTAAAGAGTCACTCTTAATAGCCCTTTAGTGATAGACTTCGGTAGAGTTGTAAAGTGTCACTCTGAATAACTCTTCCCAAATATATTCCCCTACAGTGGGGTTTTTAGGCAGCAAAAAATGAATATAAGAGAGTATTATGTAAAAAGATTTCAATATGTATTAGTGCATAAAAACATATGGCACATTAGTTAAAAAATGAACTCCACTGGACAAATAATGAAAAATAATAAAGAATAACAATGAAAGCAGCCACATAGCACTTACAACTGCCTTTGCCTCTCTCCCTGGTGTGCGGCATCATTTGGGAGTGTCGGGGCCCCTCGTGGGGGGAGAGACAAGCGGTCTACCCTTGAGAAGGATTTCCACTGTGAATGTTTTCTCCATCTTTTCGGATGTACAATACTGGGTGACTATGCTAGGGTATAAGGTACCTACATTGTATTGAAGTCATTTTCAATGTACACACTTATAATATTCCTTTTTTTTATAACAGACCATCCCTCTGAAGAAGACCCACATAGCGTGTTGAAACCCGTCAGGGCCATATTCCCACTGTCTGTAATCCTGTACAGTGCTTGTATGAAATTATTGTCTGTATATCTACATCTTTTTTTTCATCATTGTTGTTCTTTATTATTTTTCATTATTTGTTCCGTGGAGTTCATTTTTTAACTAATGTGCCATACGTTTTTATGCACTAGAAAATATTGAAATCTTTTTACATAATACTCTCTTATATTCATTTTTTGCTGCCTAAAAACCCCACTGTAGGGGAATTTGTTCCTTTTCCTTTTTTTTGTCTGTTTTAGGGGAGAGCAGCACTCTCCAACCTCCTTGGTAGTGTGTTTTTTTCTGTTGATTCCCAAATATAGTCCCAGAAAACACATAGCCTGGATGATATGGAGTCACTCTGAATAACTCTTCACCCTGAGGACGTTTCTGCATCCCGGGCACACTTGCTGCTCTACCTCCACCTTTTGACTGCTACTTCAATTAGTACAGCACTCCCAATTTAAACAAAGGGCACCACTCTGAATAATCTCCTCTGCCTGATTGGATTTCCCTGGGTGTGGAACCTAAGCCACAGGCCATCACTGCCTATTTCCACGACTCCCGTTCCAGCATCCCTCAGTCTTTGGAAATACTGTTTCCCTGGGTTTTCACTCACTTGTCCTCCCGATCAACAGTCCATGTTCCAGTCACAGAAAGTCAATCACCCAGTCTTAGTTGTTCGCTTATGCCGGCCATACACGGTTCGAATTTCGAAAGAATTTTCTTTCGAAAATCATATCTAAGAATTTTCGTATGAATTTCGCGCCATTAGTGGGCTGCAGCAACAGCCGATTTTCGTGCGGAAATAAAATTTGAGGAATCGGACATGTTGGAAATTTTTAGAAAAACGAACGATTTTCTAATCAATGATGGGAGAATCGTGCGAGAAGCGTAATAAGAAAAGAAAATGTACGGAGATAAAAGAAAATGTACGGAGATAAAAGAAAATTTACGGAGAGAAAAGAAGATTCCCAGCCAAGAAAATTATTTTCTGTAGCAACATGAGGTGAAATTGAAGGCTTGATCGGCCGAATTTCGAAAATCAATGGTGGCATCATCGGATCACAAAAAAAACTAATTTTCTGATTTTGAAAAGAAATGGATGGAGGAATTTCCCACTTTTTCCATCTAACCATAGAAAATCTGCAGATAATCTATAGGTGTATGACCAGCTTAACTCTCTACATGTACCTGAGCTTCTGCATTTTCGAGGATCCTCTTTCTCTTTTGTCCCATGTCCTACAGGTTTGATACACCTGATACCCCATGACACAATATCACTCCCGTGTATGTGAGGTACCTATCACTAAGGAGGGAGTTAAGCTTGCAAGCCCCCTTACTACCAGGGCATTCTGTTGTTTATGCCAAGTTACCACACTTCACGCTGGCTGGCTGTTTTAGCACCCAACATAACTTTTGTTACCCACAGCAACATTGATATGGCCTCTCCTCTGGACCCACTGGATCCACTGCCAGCTAAACCTCTATATTGTCTCTTCACCACCTCTTCTTCATCCCAATTATAAGCCCTGTTCTTTTAAATGACTTGCATGTACCTTTTTTCTAACTTCAGACCAGGAACCTTTAGAACATGTAATTAATACTTCCTGCAGACACAAATTAGTATAAAACAGTCCTTCATGGCTCTTCCAACTGGGTACCCACCAATTTTAAAAAAAATTCAATATTTTTTACTTTTTGCTATAATAAATATCCCCAAAAAATATATAAAAAAACATTTTTTTTCCTCAGTTTAGGCCGATACATATTCTTCTACATATTTTTGGTAAAAAAAAATCGCAATTAGCGATTATTGATTGGTTTGCACAAAAGTTATAGCGTTTACAAAATAGGGGATAGTTTTATAGCATTATTTTTAGCGATTTATATTGTGACTGCGACATTATGGCGGACACATCGGACATTTTTGACGCATTTTTGGGACCATTGTCATTTATACAGCAATCAGTGCTATTTAAGTGGATTGATTCCTGTGTAAATGACACTGGAAGTGAAGGAGTTAACCACTTGGGGACGGAGAGGGATTAAGTGTGTGTGTGTTTTTTTTTAACTGTAGGGGGTATGGCTTGGCATCTGATGTCACTGATCGTCTTTCCCTATAACAGGGAACAGATGATCCGTGACAGGCTCAGTAGGAAGCACGGGAGAGGTTTGTTTACACAGACCTCCCCTCGTTCTTCAGGTCTGTGACCCAATCGCAGGACACCAGCGGCAATCGGGTCCACTAATCCCACGGCTACGGTGAGGACCGGGTCAGGAGAGCGACCCATGGCTGGGCACATAAAGAGCAACGTACAGGTACGTGCTTGTGCCCAGCCATGGCATTCTGACGACGTATATGTGCAGGAGGCAGTCCTTAAGAGGTTAAAACAGCTCAAAGTAACAAGAGGTAATGTGCATCCCAAATGTAGACACCTGCCTACAAACTTCATCTTTAAAATACTGCCCTTCTAATGCCACGTACACACGACCAGACTTTCCGGCAGAAAAGGTCCAACGGTCTTCCCGACTGATTTTTGACAGAGTTACGATGGACTTCCGAATGAACGGATTTGCCCACACACGAATGTTTGAAAGTCCATTTGTTTTGAACGTGATGACGTACAACGGGACTAAAAAAGGAAGTTCAATAGCCAGTAGCCAATAGCTGCCCTTGCGTCGTATTTGGTCCATTGGACCAGCATACAGACGAACAGTTTTCCGGATAGAAATTGGTGCGTCAGAATATTTTAAAGAAAAACAATCGGACTATCCCACACATGATCGGGCTATCGGACGGAATGATTCCATCAGACCTATTCTGCCGGAAAGTCCGGTCCTGTGTACGCAGCATGAAACTTATTTACCCTTAGGGCCCATTTACACTATGCTTTGCATATATGCAAATGCATTAACTGGCATTATAATGCTTTAACAACTTCCATTTTCACACCTCCATCTCTGGGGGTTGGAGCAATTTTTACATGCGTACTGTGGACGTTTTTATTTGTCAATAATTGTGTCTTTACTTATGATAGCAAAAATTTCATTTTGTATTCAATCCATAGACAAAAACATAAAAAAAACAAACACAATTTTGTTTCCATTTAGATCCCTTGGTGGGAGGAGACTGTAACTTGGCTTTAGACCCCTTTTTGAAGGTCTCAAAAGGAGCCTCCCACTTACCATACTCGAGGAATGTTCAGATGCTTTTTCATGACCACCAGCTGGTGGACAGCTGAAGAGCGCCCAATAACCTTGACAGGCACTATACATTCCATTCACCCAAACATAAGCCCTTGTACACATGGTCGGACATTCCGACGGAAAATGTGTTGTCCGTGTTGTCGGATAATCCAAACGTGTGTGGGCTCCATCGGACTGTTTCCGTCGGAATATCGGACGAACAAAGTTTTAGAGCTGGGCTATAAAATTTTCCGACAACATGATCCGATCAGACTTTGATCGTTTGTAGAGAATTCCGATCGGACAAAGTGCCACGCATGCTCAGATCAAACTCCTAGACCAAAACTATTAGCTACAAGCCTGAACGTAGTCCCGTCGTAACAAAATAACGTCATTACGTTCCGTACGATCGGATTTTCCGACAACTTTGTCCGACCGTGTGTATGCAACACCAGTTTCGGACAAAATCCAATGGATTTTGTTGTCGGAATGTCCAACTGTGTGTACAAGGGCTAAGACCTACATGAGATTCAACTGTATTTTTATATTGCAGCGTGCACTCTCTTCTCTTTCCACTGCCACTATCGGCTTGTTCGTCTTGTCTGGGTATATCCCCATGCACTTCTCACTCGAGCTAGTTAAGGCAAACCCACACAATTGGCACTGGAAATGGAATGAAACACTTTTGCAAGTCCCCACTTCCGTAAATAAATTATTGAATGCCTTGGACCTATTTATACAACTAATGACACAGGAGATGTAATGCCCTTCTGTTTATGGGGAATGCATAAATACGTGATCCATGGTATTCTCAATAAACTGGGGTCCCACAGAAAAAAATAGCTAACCTCTCATATTAATACCTTAATGGCTGAAATCCGCTCCTTGGAACAGGTGCGTGAGTAAGCTCAAGCACAACAGGTTGGGAAGCAGCTCAGGTGCTTGTGTGGCCAGCTGAACTCTTTCCTGGTAGAAAAGGCAAAAGCTAATCTTAATCGCTGCAGGAGGGCATTCTACGAGTTTGGCAACAAATCAAGTAGGATGCTAGCTAACACTCTCAGGACCACTCAGGCAAATAATTATATCTGGCAGATCAAGACACAGGGTGATATATCATCCTCAGTGATAGCTTGAGCCTTTAAGGCAGGGATCAGCAACCAGTAGATTGCAGCCAAGTGATTGGTAGATCGCCGTCTGGGCTTGCTGACCTGCCATCCCAGTGCATCAAACAGAGTGCAATGCAGAGGCACTTCTTGTAAAGTTGGAGCTGTAGTATGGAGCAAGAGCTGCATAAGCCGATGACTCCCCTGTACTGATGGCTCCTGTCCACGCGCAGTGATATGTTGCTTCCTTACCACCTGATGGTAGTACGGACATTAGAGGTTTAAATCAGGTGTGAGGAGGTGACACTGTGCCCGGTGATCTTTGACTTCTCCCATGTTGTTTAGGTAGATCATCACCGCTTTAAGGTTGCCTATCCCTGCTTTAAGGACTATAACAATTTGTAATACTGACATATAATCACACACACAGGTTGGACTTGATGGACGTGTGTCTTTTTTCAACCTCACCTACTCTGTAACTATGTATATGTAATGGACCGCCTGGGTGCCCCTGGCAAGATACAGCTTCCTCCACTCTGGAACCAGGTTTTATAGCTAAGAATTGCACCCAAGAACTAGATGACACTAGTTTAGGTGCAAATAGGAACTCCCTTTATTGTAAATTCACACAGAATTTATACCACACAAAATAAAGTAGGAGCTTGATCACATTATCCTGAACAATGCAAATTTTAAACATTAATATCATCAGTACATCTAACAGTACATCTAATGAAAGGCTAGCAGCTAACAGTAGCCTAATTAAACAGTGATCTAATTAACAGTAATCGAATCAACAGCCAGGAACCCAAGCTTTAATTAGTCAAGGAGCCCACCCCAGACAGTCCGGAATCAAGCCTACAGCCCTGGAGACACAAAGTACATTACACATGCTGTGTTTCAGGTGTTTGGCTTTCACTTGTGGAATCTGTCCACTAGAAAATACATCATAAGAAAAAACTTATACAATGTTCCATCAGTCTGAAAAAGTAGTAATAATAAATAAAATAAATAATTTATCTTCATAGATTTCTTGAGGGAGCTGGTTGATAAATATTTATTTCCCGGTGGAGGAGCTTCTCCAACCCAGTGTGCAGGATGGCCACCATATTTACTCACCAATTACCTGTACAAGATTAATATTATACCTTTCCATCCACTCCAGAAGCTTTATTGTCTTCATTCATAGAATTAATCCAAGCCTCGATCTCAGCGCTCATCACGTTGTTGTCCATCATTAGAGAATGAGATCAGAGGCTGAACTGAGCTCTTTTTCATGCGCTGACCAGGAGAAGTAGACAAAATCCCCAATCTCCTCCATGGGACATAATCAGTGGGGAGAAGGCTAACCCCTAGTTCCCTCCAAAACAAAACTGTCCTGGTTAGGTCTGTCACAGTATAACCTGGTAGACATGCACTCCTCACCCACCCATAGGCATTCTGCTGCACAACAGTATATCCACACTTCAGGGATGCCCTCCCTTTCTGCGGAAACAGCTGCGGAACTCGAGGCTCTGATTTCGGTTGAGGAGTTCCTTGGGGCAATACAATTCATGAAGCTGAGTAAAGGACCTGAGCCAGATGAATATACTTTACTCTACTATAAGAACTTCTCTGATAAATTAGCCCCCTAGATATATGGCAGCCTACAACTCACTCAAGACACTAGAGGCCCATATTACTGTTATCCCAAAGAACGGCAAAGACTTTTATGCCGAGTATACACGATCAGAATTTTGACCAGCAAAAGACTGATGAGAGCTTTTCTTAGGAAAATGCGACCGTGTGTAGGCGCCATCTGAATTTAGCTGGCCGAATTCCCACCAGCAAAAATTTGAGAGCACGTTCTCAATTTTCCCGATGGAAAAACTTTCTATCGGAAATTCCGATCATGTGTATGCAATTCACACAAACTCACGCATGCTCAGATTCAACTACGAGACGGATGCTATTGGCTATTGAACTTCCTTTTTCTAGTCCCGTCTTACGTGTTGTACGTCACCGCGTTCTTGGTGGTCGGAATTTGGTGTGACCGCGTGTAGGCAAGACAGCTTGAGCGGAATTCCGTCAGAAAAACCATCAGACCTTTTTCTGACCATAATTCAGATTGTGTGTACGTGGCATTAGTAATCTTCCTATATCACTATTGAAAGTTGAATGTTGAATGTTGAACTAAAGATCTTTACAAAAATCCTAGCATGCAGAATGTTACAATATTTCCCCTCTCTTATCCACCCAGATCAATCAGGATTTACCTCTGAAAGAGGCTGAAAGAGAAAGTAGGGATAACATACAGCAGGTTCTCAATGCCGTACAGTACTCTACTGTGGCTCATACACTTCTAGTGCATTTTTTCGCATATGCCACATTGGAACATATAGGCCTTGGGAAGGGAAGGCAACAGTGAATATCATCATTATACTCAGCTCCTAGTGCACATGTAAAGACTAACAACGTAATTTCAGACATGTTTCCTATTCGGGATGGGGCACGGCACAGTTGCCATCTGTCGCCCATAATTTTTATACTTACATTAGAGCCCCTCTGTCACATACCTGAAGGTAGAGCCTGAGGCCGCGTACACACGGGCGGACTGTCTGCCCAACTTAGTCCGCCGAAACACATTTCAGCGGACAGTCCGCTCGTGTGTGGGCTTCAGCTGACTTTTTCAGCGGACAGTCTGGCGGACTAAGTCTTTCGGAATGTTGGAAAGACTGTCCGTCGGACTCGCATTTCAGCGGACAGTCCGCCCGTGTGTGTGCCAGTCCGCCCTACTTTTGAAATGAGTGGACTTTTCCCGCCCGGAGAAAAGTCCGCTCATTTCGAGCGGGTATCCAGGTAGGCGGGGCCCGCGACGGAGACGTAGCTGGCCCCGCTGCCTGGTATGGACTTAAAGGGGAACCCCAACGTCGAAAAAAAATCGGCGTGGGGGTCCCCCCAAGTCCACAGCAGACCCTTGTCCCAGCACGCTACCCGGCCGGCCAGGAAAGGGGGGCGAGCGAGCGCCCCCCCTCCTGAGCCGTACCAGGCCGCGTGCCCTCAACATGGGGGGTGCCTTGGGGAAGGGGGGGCCACGCGGCCCCCCCACCCCAAAGCACCTTGTCCCCATGTTGATGAGGACAAGGGCCTCTTCCCGACAACCCTGGCCATTGGTTGTCGGGGTCTGCGGGCGGGGGGCTTATAAATATTTGACATATACCATGTGACACAGCCCCATTGTCACTATATAAGTGGCCGCGCAGCGCGGCTCTGGCATTCCGGCCGGAGAGATCGTCGAGGCAACATCTCCTGGAGAAGAAGAAGAAGAAGAAGAAGAAGAACGGAAGGCGGCGGCGACGGCGGCGACAGAAGACCGGGCCACCGCCTGTAAAAGAGCTATAAGAAGGCGCGGTGGCCCGGCAGAAGAACCGAAGAGGGGGACGAAGCGGCGGGGAAGAAAGCCGGACTCCTCCGCTAGCAAAAGAGCTACAAGAAGATAGCGGAGGAGTCCGGCGAGAAGACCCCTGTGCAATAAAGTATTTTATCTCGTGTGTTGTGTTTTTTTTGGTACTTTTATTTTACAGGTGAATGGGTAGGGGTACATTGTACCCCATACTCATTCACATAGGGTGGGGGGCTGGTATCCGGGGGCCCCCTTATTAAAGGGGGCTCCCGGATTCCGATAAGCCCCCCGCCCGCAGACCCCGACAACCAACGGCCAGGGTTGTCGGGAAGAGGCCCTTGTCCTCATCAACATGGGGACAAGGTGCTTTGGGGTGGGGGGGCCGCGCGGCCCCCCCTTCCCCAAGGCACCCCCCATGTTGAGGGCACGCGGCCTGGTACGGCTCAGGAGGGGGGGGCGCTCGCTCGCCCCCCTTTCCTGGCCGGCCGGGTAGCGTGCTCGGACAAGGGTCTGTTGTGGACTTGGGGGGACCCCCACGCCGATTTTTTTCGGCGTTGGGTTCCCCTTTAAGTCCATTCCAGGCGGCGGGGTCAGCGACGTCTGCTTCGCGGGCCCCGCCTACCTGGAGACGCGCTCGAAATGAGCGGACTTTCCTCCGCGTGTGTGGGCGAGTCCGTTCATTTCAAAAGTAGGGCGGATTGTATGGCGGACTTAGTCCGCCGTATTAGTCCGCTCAAAAAGTGCCATGTGTGGGCAAGTCCGTTCATTCAAAAGTTGAACGGACTGTCTGTCGGATTGTCTGACGAACTTAGTTGGGCAGACAATCTGCCCGTGTGTACGTGGCCTGATACGCAGAGGACGGCCTCTCTTACACCTCTGACTTGAGATCCCTCATAGAGCAGTCAGGAGGTGCAGGAGTGCAGAGTCGCACAAGTGCCTGGCAGGATCGCTAGCAGAGGAGCTGGGCCGGTACTTATTGCAGAGTTGTGCAGGAACACAGCGGAGGACCAGGAACAGCAGGTAGGCTGGAAGCTGGAACAGACTGGTACTGGGCACACCACCGGCTGAGAAGCAGCTGCTGGTGGAATAGATGATCTGAGAGGACCAGTGTGAAGGCAGGTGCAGGCAGGCTGGGTCATACACTGGCGAGAAAGTCAGGAACTGATTCAAAGGCAGGAGCAGAGTCAAGGTGCAGGCCAGGTCAGCAGCAAGCTGACAGCAATGTACCAGAGGGAGCAGGCAGGTGCAGAGTTGGAGACAAGGTTTCAGGCAGATAGCAGGGGACATCAGGAACAAGCTGGGTCAATCTACTGGAACAGGTATCAGGCACACCCGGTACCTGGAAAACGCTGTAGAGCAGACAGCATTGATTCTGGGTGCTGACCCAGTTTAAATAGCCCCTTTGGCGCCATGACTTGTCACACAGGGTGTGCACGCACAGGCACACCTGCGGAATTCTTCTCATGGGAATTGGGAGCTCTGGACATTTTCTGTGACCACCATCTTGGCTGATGGCATGCCCATCCTGACATTGCCCCCTCCCAATGCCTCCGGCTGCCCAACTGGGCCAATTTGGCAGGATGAGAATTTTTGAAAGCCTGAATAAGCCTTTAGCATAAATATATCCTTTTGGCTCCCAGTTGCCCTCTGGCCCATAACCTTTTCATTTTTTCAGGTACTAGATTTGATTCCTCCTTTTCCTGCAATCTAAAATTGCTTTGACTTCAAATTCTTCTTACCCGTCAACAACTACAGATTCAGGTGGACCCACATTCTGTCCAGGAAAGGAGTCAGGGATATCAGGCTTTAGTAAGGTTAAATGAAACATGGGATGAATCCTGAAAGAGTGTGGCAATTCCAACTCGTAAGCTACATCATTGATCCACTTCTTCACTGGAAACGGTCCCACAAACCTGAGACCCAATTTATTCGATGGGCAAGTTAATTTCAGGTTCATTGGGGAAAGCCATACCTGATCACCAGGATTCAGGATCAATTCTCCTCTTCTCTTTTTTATCAAAGATCTCCTTGTTATATACCTGGTTTTGGCCATTGATTCCTGCAACAAATTGTTAGTACTGAAGAAATTAATCATCTCAAGGAGAGCTGGTAGGGCACTATGGAATTGTATTAGACAGGGAAGAAGGATGGAGTGGCGTGGTTTGGCGCACAGAGTGAATGGACGCTGAATAGGAGAACTCTGGCGAGTCAGGAGACCTAAGGTGAAAAACGGCCTCTACACGGGACGAATATGCCCACCTACAACAAGAAGGGGCTCCACAATCACTCCCTGCGGAACCCCCAAAGGCAAGTTATCATCGGCCAGCCTAAGCAAATACCGCTACAGCGGCGAGCACAGCAGTCCCAAGATGGTGCTAACATACAGAGCTGCCGGAAGAGAAGACAGGGATGATGATGAAATCTCCCTACCAGCGTCAGAGGACTCCAGCAGAGGTAACACTACCAATGACCCACCCCTGACATGCCACGATGACTGAAATTGCTGCAGATATAAAAAGCTCATTCTCTGCAGCTATCACTGATATTAAAATGGAACTACTTAGACTCACAGAGCAAATGGCGGTAATCGAACAGACGGGGAAGAGGATAGACAGAGCCCTGGTGAGACTGGATGAAATAACAGACACACATTCCACACACATGCTGGAAATGAATAGACAAGTTGAGGACCTTGACAACAGGGGAAGAAGGCACAATATCAGAGTGAGAGGTGTCCCTGAATCCATCACCCCTGAACAGATTAAACCTGCCCTGTCCTCCATCTTCAACAGCCTTTTAGAAAGGCCTGCAGATTCTCCCATAGAACATGACAGAGCTCATAGAGCTCTCAGGCCCAGGGCGCCAGACAACAATCCGCCTAGAGACATTATATGCTGCCTGCCAAATTTCCCTCTGAAAGAGGACATTTTACAGAAAGCCAGGACAAATGACCAAGGATTTTTAATGGTGTAACTGTCCAGCTCTTCCAGGACTTGTCTCCAATTACCCTGAGAAATTGAAGAGCTTTGAGACCGCTTCTAGCAGTTCTCCAGGAAAAAGGGATCACTTACAGGTGGAAATTCCCCTTTGCCCTCCAGGCCACCTATAATGGCAAACAATATCTACTCAGTGTTCCGGAAGAGCTACCTACATTTTTTGAGAACCTGCAGATCGTCCCTGTGGACCTCCCTGAATGGTATGCTGACTACAGACTGCCTCCTTCCACCAACAATGTGCCTCTCCCACCAGGTCCTTCTCCTGCAAAATCACCCTACCACCAAGGGAGAAACAGAGGAAACTCTAATGCCCCGTACACACGAGCGGACTTTTCAACATCCAAAGTCCGAAGGACCGAGTCCGTCAGACTATCCGATCGTGTGTGGGCTGCAACGGACTTTTGATTCGCCAAAGTCTGACGGACTTTAGAAATGAAGCATGCTTCAAATTTTCCCGAAGGAACTCCGCCGGACCCGGTCCCCTTCGAAAACTCCGCTCGTGTGTATGCTACTCCGACGGACTAAAACCGACGCTAGGGCAGCTATTGGCTACTGGCTATGAACTTCCTTATTCGAGTCGGGTCGTACGTCATCACGTCGAATCCGTCGGAGTTTAGTGTGATCGTGTGTGGCCAAGTCCGTTCGGCCGAAAAGTCTGTCAGAACTCCGTCGGAACTCCGTCGGAACTCCGGCGGAACTCCTTTGGAAGTCTGTCGGACATAAGTCCTCTCGTGTGTACGGGGCATAACAGACGCAATTATACCTCTCCCTCTGGTAAATGTTCTAGAATGTGATTTACCTACTGAAAGGTTATGTTAAGCATCCATCTTGTTTCTGTCAGTCATCTTAATATTCACAAACTTCCATTTTACAATATGTACAGTTTGAACACCCCTTTAACTTCTCAGATAACTGTCTCAACATTAGATTCTTCTAACTCACTTGTTCTCACACACTTATCTAAAACTTTCACACATTTTATCAGCATTCCTTCAGCTACTGGAGAAATCATGAACTGTCTCACGCTTTGTTATCTTTTAGCTAGCTTAGAACAAAGCCTTTTTGTCTTGACCAGCTGTAATCGTCTTGATGTCTACTGCGCATGTCTTATTCTGTGTGACGTGTAATTTACTATATGAATCACTTTGTGTTAACTTAATACAATTAGTTCTCAAGGGACAGCGTGGTGTGAGTGTGGTTTTATTTGTCCTTTGAGAATTGATTCCAGATATATCTGAATTTATACAATACATTGAATCTAAGGTCTGAGAGGTTGAAGGGACCACCCTAGACAAAGGATTAACCCTTTCAGCACTGGGGGCTCGTCCGAAAGATGGATGTTTATTTACCCTTAACGGAATTGGAAAGCTACATTTAACGGTTAACGGGCTCGGTAAGTTGATTCTATTCTTATTGAGTGAAATTGACTTGCCGGGGTCCAGGTGTCAGGTGTATGACTTGGCTTCCATCCCACAGAAATTGCTGTTGGGTTATAGAACCTCTCATAAGTATAGATAAGTTGACCGGTCATGACCTTAGGGGTCATATAGTGTTTTGGGGACACTTGAAAAGGTTTTGGTGACCTTAGAAGAATTTACAGAGTACTTTAGAGTTTTAGTTCTGTTCGGGACAGAACTGGTGACTGGTGATCAATGTATTGTGTAAACTTTGTGTATGATTGTATAACTGCTTTGCTTTAAAAGTACCACACTGACTGAATTGCGCTGAGTGTGTATATGTGAACTGCTATTTTGTTTCAAGAACTTGGTGAGTGGTATTCCCGGAGGTTATAAAATTTGGGTAAAGCTATTTTGGGAAAGGTAAACAGATTAATGTACATTGCAAAGTTAATTTCATAGGTGGTTTAAATTTGTCTGAAACAAAACGGCAGCTCCATGAGCAAGATTGTGCATTTATTGTATGTCTGAAATACTCTTTAACTTGTTCCAAATTTATTCTGTTACAGACGTGAAGTGATTGTAGCCATATTAGTATAAAAAAGTATCACGCACAGTACTGAATTTTTTTGTTAAAGGAATCTAAGTTGCAATATTGTCTGATTGTCTGATTCACACCGTTGCCTGATTGTCTGCACCGCTAGGTGGCAGTCAAGCACGATAAATTGTTTTGTTTTCATAGGAAAATGAAATTTACGGAGCAATGCCTAGTTAACCCTTGGGTGGATCATATGGCAGGATGGACAGAAAGCCAGTTTGGGTATTCTGACAAATTTGGATCCATTATTGATCCAGACTTTCCTGAGTATTCTCAAACCCCATTTAGTGGTCCCAGTCAAACAAATGATTACTGAATGGTCAATACTTTCTAGAACTAACTTTGGCAAAGCTCTTTCACAGAAAGATGCAACAGGTTGTTTTGATATACCAAAGCCGTCGCCTGTCTCCACACAACATTTCCAAGGGAATATGAAGGGGAACTTTAGAGGCAGAGGAAATTTTAGAGGCAGATTTAAAGGCAGAAATGGAGGAGGGACGAGTCGCTCTAGAAACAATGGATGTTTCAATTGCGGTGATGAGGATCACTGGGTGAGTCAGTGTCCTCACCCCACCCCTCCTCAGACTCCCGTTTCCAGCTCTGTCCCTAACCAGACACAACAACCATAGGCATCCATCAAACAAGGTCCAACATTTCCAATCAAATGGGGAAATCAACAACAATGATGGGGCCCCGGAGGGTAGTGTCCAAGCTTTTCCTTTTGTCTCAGATGATTTCACTGACAGTCCAATGGTTGTTATTTCAATAAATAGGAGACTCCTCCCCTATCTTGTCGATAGCGGGGCCACTAGGAGTACTATTTGTGAAGATAATTTCAAAGGCAAGTGGGAACCAGTGGAACCCTCTTTGGGAATTAATGGGATACTGACAAAAACATATAGGACCCCACCCCTACCAATAGAAGATGATAAAGGGTACACCATATGCACACATTCTTTTAGGATAATACCAAGGTGTCCTGTAAATTTGTTGGGAAGAGACTTGTTTTGGCCACTAGGAATCACAATTAGAACCAACTCAGAAGGAGGTCTAGACATTTCCTCAGATAAAATCACTATAGTAGCATGCAAACCCGGTTTATTGATGCTGTCACAACAAAATAGTGAAGAAGATTTTGAGGATATAGACCCCCAGGTCTGGTCTACATCAGATCTGGATGTAGGATTTGTTTCATGCACACCATACAAGGCCACTCTCAAAGAAGGTGCATTTTCTATATATCACAAACAGTATCCACTCTCTAAAGAAAAGATGGATGGCATAGTGCCAATGGTGAAAAAGTTTCTGCAGGATGGAATCCTGGAAGAAATTATTTCTCCATACAAAACACCTGTTAACCCTGTAAAGAAGCCGGATGGCTCCTTCAGATTTGTACAGGACTTGAGGGCCATAAATTACCTCATAGTCCCAATAGCACCCATTGTACCTGATGTTCCATCACTACTGTCCTCCATTCCAGCAACAGCCAAATGTTTTACTGTAATTGATTTAAAGAATGCTTTTTTCTCTGTCCTTGTAGACAAGGAGACAAGGCCACTCTTTGCTTTTACTGTGTCGATTGACCAACACAATCGCCAGTTTACCTGGTGTAGAATGTCCCAGGGTTACATAGACTCACCTGTGGTCTTTTTTATAGTACTACAAGCCACCCTCAGGCCTTGGACTGCCCCTCATGGTTCTGTACTGTTGCAATATGTTGATGATCTTTTGATTTGTAGTTCTTCAAAGGAGGACTGCCGAGCTGATAGCCTATCCTTATTTAAATGGTTACATACATGTGGTCACAAAGTGTCTAAGAAAAAATTACAATGGTGTAAACAGGAGGTTGATTACCTAGGGTTTGTGCTGTCTCCTGGAGTTAGGAAAGTCAGTCACAAAAGAACTTTTGCTATAGTGGGTCTGCCCTGCCCACTTACCAAGAAAGACCTGCTAACCTTTCTTGGAATGATTGGTTATTCCCACCAATGGATACCTGACTGTTCTTTCTATGAAAATATATTGAGACAAGCAACCCTCTCTGAAATGTCTGACATTGTGAAATGGTCTGATGAAATGTTAAATGCTTTTGTCATGCTGAAATGTGCAATGGTTACCAGCCCGAGCCTCGGCCTCCCTGATTTTGGCAAAACGTTTCACTTGTTTGCTAGGGAGAATTGCAGAACCATGGCAGGAGTACTGGCCCAGGAACATGGTGGGAGACTGCGCCCTGTAGCTTTTTTCTCAAAGGTGGTTCCAGTACAGGTGCAAGGCATGCCTGCTTTTCTCAGAGCAATGGCTTCTTGTGCTATGGTTGTAGAGATGGTAGCACCATTTACCTTGGGCCATAACACTACTTTACACACCTCACATAATGTTACCACACTCCTCAAAACTTTACATACTCAGCATATGTCAGCACAAAGACTGAGTGGGTATGAAGTTCAAACATAAACTCTGGCCCAGCTGCAATTTTGAATGCCTTATTAGGTCTTAAAGGAGAACAGGATTACTTACTACCACCTCATGACTGTACACAATCAATAAATCAGGACACTTCACCTAGAGCAGATATGCTTTCAGTACCAATTCCTACTGCACAAACAGTTTTTGTTGATGGCTCTTGCAGCAGACCAAGTGATAATGTCTATCATGCAGGATATGCTGTTGTCTGACTGCCAAATACTGTCCTCGAGGCCAATCCAATACCCTATCAGTCTGTACAAGCTGCTGAATTGATAGCATTAACCCGTGCATACCAGCTGTTTGCAGGAAAAGAGGTAAACATTTACACCGATTCTAGGTATGCTCATGGTGTGGTCTGAGATCATGGTGTAATATGGCTTTGCAGAGGATATGTGGCAGCAGATGGAAAGAGCATCTCACACTCTGACCTAGTCACAGCATTACTAGATGCAATTCAGTTGCCTTCAAAACTAGCTATCATGCACTGTAAGGCACATACAGGCCAAATGACTGAACTAGCCAAAGGTAATGCACTAGCTGACAGAATAGCCAAAGAAGCTGCATCAACACAAAAGGCAGACATTCAAATGCCCATGCTAACACCTCAGCCATGTTTCCTGAAAGAGACACATTGGCTCACGGAATTGCAGGCTTTTTCCACCCCTGATGATATTGCGCAATGGAACTGTGATGGGATGGTACAGAAGGATCCTAAAACAGGATTAATCTGCAAAGAGGGGAAACCGTGTATTCCTGTTGCTAGCGCCCCCCTGTTCATTGCGCAATACCATGGACTGGGTCACAAGGCCTGACAGGCCACATGTGAACTCCTAGATGCAGATTTTGTCATTGCAGGATTACCTAATCTAGTCAAAGCCTTTGTACGGAGATGTGTCACTTGCATTAGGAACAATCCAACAAACCCAAAGAAATCAAAGCATGAACATCTTGAGTACCCAACAACACCGTTTACCTATTTACAGATAGACTTTACACATATGCCCAAAGAAGAAAAGAAACAACAATATCTTTTGGTCATAGTGGACATGATGTCACACTGGCCAGAAATCTTTGTCACCAACAATGAAAACGCACAAACTGTAGTGAAGATCCTCACACAGGAAATTATTCCTAAATGGGGATGTCCATTGCAAATAAATTCAGACAATGGCCCAACTTTCACAGCTAAAATCTTCCAAGATCTTGTAAAAGTACTAAAAATAGACTGGAAATTTCACCTCCCCTACCATCCACAGAGTTCAGGGATTGTAGAGAGAATGAATAGAACAAATTAAGACAGGATAAGGAAAGCTACAGGTGGGAATTTTGGCAAGTGGAAAAAAGTTCTCGCAGCTGTATTAGCTGAAATCAGAATGACCCCTCACAGTGTGACGGGTTATTCCCCTTTTGAGGTACTCATGGGTAGGCTATTCCCCACACCGTGGGCTAGTTATCCCTTGATGGTAGAGAAAAGTGATTTGGAACAAATACAGGAGGAATATGTAAAAAAACTGATTGAAACTCTTGATATTGTTGAAAGAAGAGTTGCTCGCACCTCTCCTTCTTCAGAGGTACCAACCCACCCATTCCAGGTTGGTGATCAAGTTGTGGTCTAGAGGCTTCAGAAAGGTTGAAAGCCGCAAGAGGTTCCATTCGGACCAGTGACCAAAGTGGTAGCCGTCACCAGGACCGCCATCCTTACAGAGGAAAGTCCTACTTGGAGCCATGCCAGCAGAATAAAGAAGGTTGATCTAAGCCCAGGAATTGAAGAAAGGCTAAAAAGAGGCGAAGCAGGTGTTTTAAGTCCTCAAAAGACAAGCACAGAAATAAAGGACAGTGATGACATTCCCTTCCACACCAGTAAAATTATCATAGGTCATATGTGTAGTTACAAAAATCAATCCCTTAACAACACCATTAGTGAACTTACTACATACAGGAACACAACCTCTGGGATACTTGTGAGTAAATTTGTTAGTGTTGCATTTGAGGCTTGAGCTGAGCCCCAATGTAGTTCTCTAAGAAGTTTTTCATTGGGAACCAATACATACATATGCTGTGCTAAAATTTGCTACCCATGGATCCCCGCGGGAGTGAAAGGATGGTGTTATTTAGCACAGTTGGTACCAGTCATGTCAGCCCTAGGCCAGAATCAGGAACATCACATACAAGTTACTTCAAGTCAAGGGCATAGGTTAACTTATAAATACAAGAGAGAAAACCCACCTATGTTTTCTATTTCAGATAAGTCATGGACATGGTTTCCATCCTGGACAGGATGGGGCATAACCATGATGGACAAATTAAATAACTACACTAGTCTAATAAATGATGTTATGGAAAAAAACTCCCAAGATATAGGACTACTCAATGTCAAGCTCAAAGCAATTAGAAGACAACTAGAGTTACACAAATTGGCTATTGAAAGCATGAGTGCAGCTCTGACAGGTTTATGCGAAATGACCCAAGATTATGAATTTTGTACATGGTTTTACAATACCAGCCTGGAAATCCCAGACTACTATGATGTTATTAATCAACACCGAACACAGGTAAATTAATTAATGAAACAAGCAAGGGACATAGGTAATTATGGATGGAACCCCTTTTCTAGTTTGAGTTTAGGTGGAATGTTTTCATGGTTAAAGGACATAGTGATTATGATTATCATAGTACTATTGTTAGGATTGATAGGCTACCTGATTTTACAGCTTATTCTACTTTGTATTAGCAAATGCACTACACCAGACCAACCTTCTCACGCATATACACAATATCTGCAGCTTTATGTAAATGAATATAACAAACCTAGCAAGAACCATAGATTTCAGGAGCCTGCGGATCTGTAGAAAGTCATTCCATGACTTAAGAGGGAGTTGAAAGGTTATGTTAAGCATCCATCTTGTTTCTGTCAGCCATCTTAACATTCACAAACTTCCATTTTACAATATGTACAGTTTGAACACCCCTTTAACTTCTCAGATAACTGTCTGAACATGAAATTCTTCTAACTCACTTGTTCTCACACACTTATCTAAAACTTTCACACATTTTCTCAGCATTCCTTCAGCTACTGGTGAAATCATGAACTGTCTTACGCTTTGTTATCTTTTAGCTAGCTTAGAACAAAGCCTTTTTGTCTTGACCAGCTGTAATCGTCTTGATGTCTACTGCGCATGTCTTATTCTGTGTGACGTGTAATTTACTATATGAATCATTTAGTGTTAACTCAATACAATTAGTTCTTAAGGGACAGCGTGGTGTGAGTGTGGTTTTATTTGTCCTTTGAGAATTGATTCCAGATATATCTGAATTTATACAATACATTGGATCTAAGGTCTGAGAGGTTGAAGGGTCTGGAGCCTTTTTCTCTCTTTTTCTGACAGCTACCACGTTGCCTATAATGATAAATCTTATTTTTCAATCCTAACGCCACAGCTATCCGGTTATACATACGTTGATTTCACCACATTGCTTTATTATATGGCTACAGAAAACTTGTACAACTGATTGCCATTCACATCTCCCACCACTAGATGGAGGGAACAAGACAGAAGTTGGTCGTAAGAACCAGGTTAGTAACAATTGCTGATTCTCACTGTTGCTTCCCTGCACCAGAAGGTCCTCCTTTATTAAGATCAATATAATAACTTTTATCAGAAGTTAAAACACGTAAACAACGGGCCATCGCCACAGCCTGCGAATACCAAATAGACTTACACACAACAGCAGCATAAAAGCTTATGTTGGGCCTCAGACCACATATTACTAAGTCTATATGTACGAATCCTAATGTAATCTTTTTACCTGATTGCCTAGGATTTTTCTGAAGGCATATAGAAACTCTAACAAAGCTCAAAACTCAGGGAAGCATAAACTGTTTGGATGCAGTAGTGCTGAGCTGCTCTGAATTACTTTTTAGTTACAGACAAAATGCACGTCCAAATGCCATTGGTACTTTTCTCCACTAGATGGCGGGAGCACGATAGAAGTTGGCCTGCTACTGTATCACCCTCGCAAAACCTTCCCCCTACCCCCTTCCCCCCCCCTTTTTTTTTCTCTCTCTCCTTTAACCGCCCTTACAATGGCATACTCCTTTCTGGGGAAATCTCCCACACTGATCTCGCATAACATAAACGGGCTCAATATCCCTGAAAAAAGAATCAAATTACTCAGAGAGCTTAAAAAAACGAACCCATCTATAGTCTTTATCCAAGAAACACATTTTAAAGGACCAAAACATCCCCAAACTCACCAACAACATATTTAAAAAAGCATATCATGCTACGAATCCACTAGCTAAAACTAAAGGGGTATCCATCCTCATAAATAAAAATTCCCCTTTTAAATTGACCAACCAACTTACAGACCCAGAGGGCCACTACATTTTTCTCAAAGGCACATGGGAGGGCTCACCCATCACTTTGGCGAATGTATACTTTCCAAACAAAGCACATATAACTTTTTGTAACAGGATAGAAAATGAACTCAAGTGGTTCGCAGAAGGCTGCATTGTCTTGGGAGGTGATTTTAATATCCCACTATCACCACTCCAAGACACTTCAACAGGGTATTCCCATGTGTCATACAAAATCTTGAAACGAATAAAAATCCTTTTACAATCGCTAGCCTTAGTCGACTCATGGAGGTCCACATACCCCACAGGGAAGGACTTTACATACTTTTCACCTCCACATCAGAGATACTCAAGGATCGATTTGATCTTTGTATCCCAGAGAGATCTGATCAATTTAACCAAAGCTGATATTGGAATTATTACAATATCTGATCACGCCCCCACGGCCATCACCTTAAAACTTGACCAGCCTAAACAAACCCCCTTTAACTGGAGGCTTAATGCCACTTTACTCACTGACCAGACCATACTGGAAGACATACACGAGTCTATCAAATCATATTTCACAAACAATGCCGACTATGACCCAAACCCCCTTAAAGCGGAGGTCCACCCTAAAGTGGACCTTCCGCTCATTGGAACCCTCCCCCCCCTCTGGCGCCACAATTGCCACCTTTCAGGGGGGAGGGGGGTGCAAGTACCTGTACAGTACAGGTATCTGCACCCACTTCCGTCGTAGATTCTGCAGAAGGTACGCCCCTTTCCGCAGAATCTACGCCCCTTTCCGAAGGTCCCCCGCTGCCTGCTGGGAAACACACGGATCCCACGTGAGAGATCGGCTTCGGGTGTCGACATCGTGGGCGCGCTGGGCGGGTAAGTGTCATTATTTTAAAAGTCAGCAGCTGCAGTATTTGTAGCTGCTGGCTTTTAAAAAAAAAAAACGGCGGACTCCCGCTTTAATAATTGGGAAGCGCATAAGAGTGTGATCAGGGGGGAACTTATAAAATGGGGAGCAAGAAAGAAAAAAGAAAGAAACAAAGAAATTATTGACTTGTCCCTTAAGATAGCTAGACTTGAGACCCAGCATAAGCAATCCCTTATGGCTAAAGCAGCAGATGAACTTGCTCAATGCAGACACTCTCTGCTACAAATTCTACATTTCCAATCCCAGAAACCTCTTTTCTTCCGTAAAAGCGTATTTTACAAGTACGGAGACAAGAGTGGGAAATAGCTCACTAGAGCTTTAAGGGATGCAACGACAGTGAACCATATCCATGTGATACGTAATAAAGCAGGTACACTTGAACACAAACCAGAAAAAATAGCAGAACTCTTTCATGAGTTCTACTCCAAGCTATATAACTTGCCACCAGAACACAAACCTGCACATGTACTACACTCGAGAGTGGACATGATCAAAAACTTTGACAGAAAGCAAAATTCCCTCCCTACAAACATCGGACAAAGACATTCTAAATGAACCCATCTCCATCACGGAAATACAAGATGCAATTAAATAGCTAAAAACAGGTAAAAGCCCTGGTCCAGACGGTTTCACGTCACAAAACTACAAAACCTTCACACAATTACTCTCCAAACCCCTACTCAAAGCTTTCAACCACCTAGCCAAACATGACAACGATTCAAACACCCTCCTTATGGCACACATAGCGATTATTCCTAAGCCAGACAAGGATCACACAGACTGTGCAAATTTTAGGCCAATATCCCTTTTGAACATAGATATCAAATTGTTGGCAAAAATCCTAGCTAACAGGTTTAAACCCCTACTCTCAAAATTGATTGGACCAGAGCAAGTGAGCTTTATGCCTGGCAGAGAGGCCAGGGACAATATTACCAAATCTCTGAACCTGATCCATTAGGCCCGTAAATCTAAACTCGAAGGCCTTCTGGTATCCACAGATGCTGAGAAGGCCTTCGAGGGAATATATGTTTGCTACTTGTACCCATGTAGGATTAGAGGGAAATATGTTAAACTGGATTAAAGCTCTTCACCGAACCCCACAGGCCAAAATCAAAATCAACAATACATTCTCAGACCCGATCCATATTCACAATGGCACCAGACAGGGATGCCCCCTCTCACCACTTCTCTTTATCCTAACACTCAAACCACTAATTAGAACTATAAATATGTCCCCCGAAATCAAAGGCTTCGATATACACAAAAGAGAATATAAAATAGCTGCCTATGCTGACGACCTCCTGTTCTTTGTCACACAACCCCATTTGTCTCTTCCCAATCTCATAAAACTCTTCTCGACCTTTGGTTACATATCAAATTTTAAAGTGAACCAAACCAAGTCTGAGGCACTCAACCTAAACCTCCCACCTGAAAAGCTTAGAATCCTTAAAGGAAACTACAAATTTAAGTGGGAACTTGACACACTTAAATATTTAGGAATCAAGTTAACAAGTAACATGGAATCCCTCTATTCATCCAACTTCACCCCTCTGTTAAACTCCATAGCCAAAGACTTCCGAAATTGGACCTCCAAATTTTTCTCTTGGTTCGGTAGAGCCTCAATATTAAAAATGATGATACTCCCAAGACTGCTGTATTTTTTTAACGCACTGCCTATCCCAGTACCCAATTCCTTCTGCTCCAAATTATTGTCAATACAAAGGAATTTCCTCTGGGCCAACAAAAAACCCAGGACAAATGTAAGGCTGACTGCAGGGCAGCCTGTGATTGTAGGAGGAGTCAGGCTGCATAAAGCCTGCCCTCCTCTGTCTCCTCCTCTCGTGGATGCCGGCTCTCGTGTGGCTGACGTCACTTCTGGCGGGTTGGAGGAGGACGACATTCTGCTGCTCTGGTGCTCGTGGATGGGGGTGCTTTTGGTCCCCGCCGGCTCCATTTGCGGGCATCTGTGGGTGGGTAGGGGGAGGTTCATCCGCCGGCAGCTTCTGTATGCACGGGGGAGCCTTCCTCCCACCCGCCTCCTTCTCCGGCTGCCTCTGCTGAAGGGGAGGGGGAGGGAGGTTTCTGTCTCAGGCTCCCCCCTTGTCGCCCACCCGCCTCCTTCTCCCGCTGTCACTCCCGGAGGGAAGGGGGGTGCCAGCCACAGGCTTCCCCTGTGTGGTGCTGTGGGGGGGTTCACTGTACACTCCAGTCACCACGAGGGAGCTTTCTCCCGCCTGCCTCCCTCTCCGGCTGCCTCTGCTGGAGGGGAGGGGGGAGGGAGGTTTGCATCCATAGGCTTTCCCTTGGTAGTTCTGCAGGGGGAGGGGGGGTTCACTGTATGCTCTGGTCACCACGGGGGAGCCTTCTCCCGCCCGCCTCCCTCTCCGGCTGCCTCTGCCGGAGGGGAGGGGGGAGGGAGGTTTGCATCCATAGGCTTTCCCTTTGTCCCTGTGCCATGGGGGAGGGGGGTGTCAGCTGTGGGTTCTCCCGCCCTCCTCTTTCTCCTTGTGCTTCGGCTGGGGGAGGGGGGTGGGGGGTTTTGATCACCGCTGAGTGGGGGGGGGGGGCGGCTAGTGCATTGGAGTACATTCGGCCTGTGGTGGGACCTCCTACATTGCCTTATGCTGGATATGATGTTCCATTCAATCAGTGATCACACTGGGGAATGTGAGGACTGCCCATCCCATGCTCTCCACATAGCAGCAATCTGAGGGGACTGGGAATGTTTAAACGTTGTAGGCCAGGTTCACATGGAGCTTTATATGTGACTCCCTTCACACTTGTGTGATGCAGGAACTCGAGCTGAATGGTGTTTGTTCCTGCACATCCTATTTTGCAGGTGCACATCCTCTTAAGCTATAGATTTCATCTGTGTGGCTCAGGGACGTGTGCAAGAGTGTACATATTCCCCATCCCCCCACAGGGAAACGCTCTGCACTTCAGTAGATGCATGGGGTTGCCATTAATTCTAGGCCCCGTGCACAATCTCACCTAGCCGCCTTTCCTCCTGATCAGCAGAACACAATTGACACTTGTAAAAGCATGTGATGTGATTAGGTGTGTCCAGTGCCTCGGCATTAACTTATTTCATTGGTCGAGGTAGAGCTGCACGATTCTGGCCAAAATGAGAATCACGATTTTTCTGCTTAGAATAAAAAGATCGGGATTCTCATGATGTAAAATCTTTCACGTTATACCCCGCCTGAACTGCACATGGCGTGCCTCCCCCCGCCTGAGCTCCACGTGGAGTGCCTCCCCCCGCCTGAGCTCCACGTGGCGTGCCTCCCCAAGCATGAGCTCCATGTGCATTTTGCAATTTACGTTCTTGTGTGATTTACATTCTTGTGCTATTAATGTTCTCGTGCCATTCTTGTTCTCGTGCTATTTACGGTTTTCTCATGCAATTTTACGTTCTTGTGCATTTCACGGTTTTCTCATGCGATTACGATCTCATGCGATTCACGTTCTCAAGCAATTATGTTTCTCAAGCAATTATGTGCTCATTCGGTTTTCGT
This sequence comes from Lithobates pipiens, assembly GCF_037356315.1. Lineage (NCBI taxonomy): Eukaryota > Metazoa > Chordata > Amphibia > Anura > Ranidae > Lithobates > Lithobates pipiens. The sequence continues at coordinate 83,757,781 of NW_027507686.1, read as the reverse complement.
CCTCATTCGATTTACGTTCTCATGCAATTATGTTCTCATTCGATTTTACGTTCTCATGCGGTTGTGTTCTCATGCGGTTGTGTTCTCATGCGGTTGTGTTCTCATGCAGTTATGTTCTCATGCAGTTACGTTCTCATGCAGTTACGTTCTCATGCAATTATGTTCTCATGCAATTATGTTTTTGTTCGATTTATGTTCTCATGCATTATGTTTTCACGCACGTTTCTTACACGTTTTTTTTACGGTTTCACATGGAATTGCCGTTTCTCATGCAGTACACAGTTTATGCAATTCACGGTTTTCATGCAATTGACGTTTTTCGTGAAATTTACGGTTCGTATGCAATTTTGTTTTTCATGCGATTTGGGTCTCTCACGTGATTTACTTTTCTCATAAAGTTGGCGTTTCTCATGCAATTGACGGTTTTCCATGCAATTTTACGGTTTCTCATACAGATCGCGTTTCTCGTGCGCCTTGCATTTCGCAGGCAGTTGACGTTTTTAAACGATTAACAGTTCTTACGCAATTATGGTTTTCATGAATTTATGGTTCTCAGGCATTTTACGTTTCTCATCAGATGTAATGTATGTGTCTGTTGCAATTTACGTGTCTCATGCAACTTCTTTTTACGTTTCCTATGTTTCTGACGTTTCCCCATGTTTTCCAGCGTTTTGTTACATATTCCCATGTTTTCTCGTGTACGTATTCCCATGTTTCTGTGACGTGTTTCCCGTGTTTTCTAACGTGTTTCCTTACGTGTTTCCTTACGTATTCCCATGTGCCGCACGTTTCATGTCTTATGCCTTTCATGTCATTGCCCTTGTGTAATTTTATGATTCTCAGGCATTTTACGTTCCTCATGCAATTTACGCGTCGGATGTAATGTACGTGTCTGATGCTATTTACGTGTCTCGTGTATCTTCTCACGTTTCCCATGTTTCTGAAGTTTCCCATGTTTTTCTTGCCTTTTCTCGTTGTTTCTTATGTTTCTTATGTATTCCCATGTGCCGCACGTTTCATGTCTTATGCTTTTCTTGTCATTGCCCTTCATTCACTGCTTTTTTGTTAGCTGGTGCTTACATCCAGGATCTTTCACGTTTACAGGTCCTTACGGGCTGAGGTTTTGTTATTAATTGCCGTCCCACAATCTTCTTGCCTGTAGTCCATACGTCATACGTTACGTTCATCTTTACACCTCTACTACTACCCACCACGGTCTGTGGGTACCTTAGCCCTGAGTGTTCATTTTAATTTCCTGTCTTAGCGCTGCAGGTTGCTCGGGCTTACTTCTGCATTCACTAGGGTGGTGTTGTCATTAGGTTCACTTTCATGCGCTATTGGTCCTGTCATTTCGACACCCACGTCCTTATATTTAGCAGATACCAGGGGGATGGTTATGTCTTGAGTAGGTGGGCTATCATGTTCTCTGGTTGTTTCACACAGCTGGGCTGTCCATGTATTTCCACCACGGGTTACCAATCACGCTTATGGGTATAACAGATTGAGGTGATCGTTTTTAATTGGCTTGTTTGGGGGCAAGTCTCCTCATCTGTTCTTTTCACCACTCGGATTTCATTTTAACTCACATTTCTCATGCGGTTTGTTCTTATGCAGGTAAGTTTCATGCAAATTATGTTTCTCATGGAATATTTCGGTTCTCAAGCAATGTTACGGTTTCTAATGCATGTCCTTATGCTATGTTACGTTTCTCATGCTATGTTACGTTTCTCTCGTTTTCCAGGTTTTTGCTGGTGTCCCCAGATTCCATCTCGTGTCCCCAGGTTCCCTCTCGTGTCCCCAGGTTCCCTCTCGTGTCCCCAGGTTCCCTCTCGTGTCCTCAGGTTCCCTATCGTGTCCTCAGGTTCCCTCTCGTGTCCCCAGTGTCCCTAGGTTTCTCTTTTTTTCCTAGGTTTTTCTCGTTGTTTCATCAATTCACGTTCTCATGCAAACTGTGTTTCTTATGCAGATGGTGTTTTCTTGCAGCTTCAGTTCTTTTGCTGCTCTCGTTTGTTCCAGCTAACCCTACTCATGTTTCCTGTTTAGTCATGTTTCCTTCACGCAGGTTACATTTTTGTCACGGGTTAGGTTTGTCTCATGTCACTGCATGACATGTTTTCCAGGTTTTCTGGTCTAGGTTTCCAGTCCTCATGGTTAACATCCAGTTCCTATTTCCTTTTTCTGTTTCTTTTTGGCCTCTTCCAGCTCGTATCATCCCACAGCACTTTCAGGTCGAATCGAGTTGAGTCTCACCATTTCAGGTGGGTTAACCCATCAGGTTGTTTTATTTTCGGCACTTCCGATTGAACCCATCCTCAGGGGTTTCAGCAGAGTAGTCCCCCTACTGTGCTCATCCATTGTGGTTCCTAGGGCCAGGGGGAGTGGTGCTTCTGGCCCAGGGTCTCGCATACTTTAGCCAATCAACTGATTTGCACCCCGGCTTTCTGTTACATCTGTATGTTTGCGAAATTCAGCTTTTGGGGGCGGCTCTGTTCTTGGAGCCCAGTAAGGTGTGGTGCTCGGGTTGGTTTATACCAACTTGTTATGTTACATTTGCCAAACCCTGGGATGGTCCTCTGCTGCCTTTCCTAGCGCTCCCCCTTTCTGCAGCTAGGTTCATATTTTCATTGCTGTCACCCCAGGTTAGATGTCAATTCACAGTTTAATCTGGTTGTTAAAGCTTTCATCCTACTGTATTTTTTGCCCCCTTTTAGGCATACTGACCACGTGACCCCGGCACACTTCAGGTCTATGTTCTTTGTAGCTCTTTGTTCCTTGCCATACTATCCACAGATTGACAACAAATGTAAGGCTGACCGCAGGGCAGCCTGTGATTGTAGGAGGAGTCAGGCTGCATAAAGCCTGCCCTCCTCTGCCTCCTCCTCTCGTGGACGCCGGCTCTCGTGTCCCACCCACCCATTCCCTTTTTCATTTCATTCATTATATTTCATACTTGGGTATGCCCCCTTTTAGACATACTGACCACGTGACCCCGGCACACTTCAGGTCTATGTTCTTTGTTGCTCTTTGTTCCTTGCCATACTATCCACAGATTGACTCCGAGTACAAACTTCCGCTTTTTAACATGGCCCAAACACAAAGGAGGGATTAGCCTGCCTGACTTCAAAAAATACTATTATGCCACGCACATTGCCAGAATAATTGATTGGCACTGCCATAGCAAGACGAAGGATTGGGTACAACTTGAACACCATCATGGTAAACCACAATTACTATGTTACCCATGGTCCGTGCATTCTAAAACCACCAGACACATTACACACCCACTGGTAGCTAATACTTTAAACATATGGCATAAAATTGCTCCACAACACAGACTCGCCACTATTCCAGGTCCATTGACCCCACTAGTCAATAACCCTGACTTTTTGCCAGGTTTAAACCAGAAAACACTCCCAAGCCCAGGTCACAACTCAAGATTCTTAGCCATTCACTGCATGTGCGGAAAAAAAGTCAAATCACTAGAAATTCTCAAATCAGAACTAGGTGACTCTTCTCCAAATCCCTGGTTTTACCTATAGATAAAAATGGAAAAAGCAAACAAAGAAAGATGGGAAGCAGACCTAGGCACCCTAAGTGACCCTAAGTGACACCCAATGGGAAAAAGCATGCATTTTAGCACATAAATGCTCACTTAGTTCAAGATATCAAGAAATTTCTTACAAAATACTCACACAGTGGTATATGACACCGGTCAAGACTAAAAAATGATATCACACATCCTCAGACACATGTTGGCGCTGTGAGAGAGAAATAGGTACATTTATGCATGTTTGGTGGGGGTGCCCCCTGATCCTTGACTACTGGAACAAAATCACTAATTGGATTAGACACATTACAAATACTAAGATCACCCTTGATGCTGCCACTTGTCTACTATGTCTACTACACATTAACTCTTTCACGATCAGTAAATATAAGAAGTCTGTCACAGATCAGCTACGGAGCTGATCTGTGTCTCACCTTTACTGCAGTGGGTCGGCTGGCATCTGTTGTTCCACTGTCGGGTGTTCAGCTCTGTGCACTCTGCAGCTATGGGTGTTGCCGCCCTTCACCTGTTGCCTAATATATGTTTCCTTCCTGCTACTTCCTGTCCAGCCCCTCATGTGCTTCTCTATTTAAATCCCTTTCTAAGCAGCTACCATTGCTTGAGCAATGTTTGTTTCTAAAGCTCCCCTGTGTGACCTGTTTTACCTGACCTCTCGTGAACTGATCTTTTTGTGTACCGACCTGGCTAGTTCCGATTACGTTGTCTGCAGCCCGCCCTGACCTTGGCTCACTATCCGGCTCTCCTTTGCTTCATCCATCCATCCTTGTCTAACAGTGTCTTCTGGTACTTCCCTAGTGAGCAGGGTGAACCCGGGGGTCGTGACCAGGGGTCAGCACGCAGCTAAGTCCAAACCTTTGTGAGAGCGTCCCTGGTGGAACACCGGCTGGCTCTTAGATTCCACGCCCTGGGGGATCCAGTGACAGCACCTAAAAGTTTAATTCCATTGCACTAGAAATCCACTCATGTTCCGAAGGTCAGGGATTGGCTGGACAGAGTCCATTATATGTATAAAATGGAAGTAGCGGCAATTAAAAAAGAAAACTGTACTAGCTTCCATGAAATGTGGCAACCTTGGCTACTGTTCGCTCTAATGAATTCCAATCCATTCTCTCATGAAGACAGGAAGAAATACACTATGTGCTCCTAGCACGAGGGCTTTTGACTATCATAGAATTAGCATAACTAGATGACAACATTACACCCCTGGGCTCCCTAGAGCCCAAATCAGATATCCACCCCACATTCGGTAATACCATTAATATTATTATCAATTCCTTTGTGTTGTTCTTTTTGTACCTAGCACCACCCTACTTCCTTATCCCTATCCCTCTCCCCGTCCATATCCTCCCCCGCTAACCTATTCCAAACCCCTTCTATTTCCCCTTATCCTCTCCCTCCAAGTATTATATAATAATCTTATATGATCAAGCTTTAAAATACCTGTAATGGAATAAGCTAAAATGTCTTATTGTTTACGATGACAAGATCTTTTTCCATGTTCTTCATCTCGCATATAAATCCCTTTTGTTTTTTCATTGTATGTTACATTTTCATTAAATAAAAACCTTTGATTGTGAAAAAAAAAAAAAGGATGGAAGCCGTAATTGGCAAAGAATGATGACTGCTTTGTTGCTGAATGAACATAGTAATTGTAAGCCAAAAATGAACCCCGTCAATGGGACTTTGTCAGACCACCAACACGAACAAATATAAAAAAATATTATTTTATTGATACAAAATGGTAAAAACAGAGACAGACAACTCGTTTCTAAACAATAAAAATATACAATACACAATAGGGAACAAACATTAAACCATATACAAAGACCACTTGTACTCTCATAGGGATTGGATATCCCATAACCCAACGCGTTTCCAGTTTTGCTCAAGAACTTTCATCAGGGGTGAAGAGTAAGAGAAAATAATATGGTAATAACTCGTGTAACAACTGTTCCTCAATACGAGATGGAAATATACATTGGTGTCAAGGCAGCTCGACCACAATGACAAATCTCTGATTAAGATCGTAGATGGTGGAGTATTCTTCCATAGACAAAATGCTCCAAAATAGGTCTTGCGGGTTATATATCCACTGTCCCCAGAAGGATATTGGGGGGTAGACTAGCCCCCATGACAACATGAATCCAAGCCCAAAATATGGCTCCCAGGGGCCTCCTAGTTAATGTGGATCCCTTAATGAAAATGTCAGGAAAAACAATGATGTGTGGTATGGTATCTCTTGTGGCTGAAGTGCTGCACACTTCTTGAGCCGGTAAGAAATGTGCCATCTTAGACAACCGATCTAATACCACAAAGATGGTATTACAGTATAGCCCTCAGATGGGGGAAGCTCAACAATAAAGTCTATTGAAATCATTCTCCATGGTCTATTTGGGACAGGTAAAGGTTTAAACTTGCCCCAAGCTATGGACTTGCCGTTCTTGTTGCAGATGCAAGTGGTGCAAGATTCCACATACTTCTTACAATCTTTTCCCACCTGAGGCCACCAGACCATCTGTTGCACCATTTCGGAGGTTTTGCTAATGCCAAAATGCCCAGCTAGCACATGATCATGGCACAGCCCCAAGGTGGAGATTCGGAGATCTTCTGGTACAAAGATCTTGTCTCTGCACCAAAGCAGCCCATTTTTTGCTTGTAAGGTAATTCTTGAGGGTGGGGAGCTCCCCACTGAAGCTTGTTTAATTTGGGACACCAAGTCTCCTTGTATTAGGAGGGAGTTCCCTGATGACAGAATCGTATCTGGGGGTGAAGTTTAATCAGACTCACTAAACATGCGTCACAACTCATTGGGTTTTGTGTTCTTTGACCCAGGCCTGTATGTTATATGAAAAGAGAATCTGGAAAAGAATAGCGCCCACCTGTCTTGCCTGGGTTTCAGCCTCTTTGCTGTCCTTAAATATTCCAGATTCTTGTGCTCTGCATAGACCAAGATTGAATGTGTGGCTCCTTCTAGCAGGTACCTCCACTCTTCCAGAGCAGTTTTGATTGGACTAGGAGTTTGCAGTCCCCAACATCATAATTCCTCTCCGCTGTTGATAGTTTATGGGAAAAAAGGCAACTGGGTGCAACAAAGCCTTGGACCCCTGCCTCTCAGAAAGCACTGCTCCAACCACTGTTTCTGATGCGTTTACTTCTAGGACGTATGGTAGGGCTGGATCACGGTGTTTCAGAACAGATGCAGAGGTGAGATTTTTTCAAAGGCAGACTGAGCTTCAGGGGAGCAACAGAATCGAATGTCTTGTTTGGTCAGTTGTGTGATGGGGGAGATGAAAATCGCTGAAAATCCCCTGATGAATTTCCAGTAGAAATTTGCAAATCCCGCAAAGCGTTGGATACCTTTTTTTATAACTGGGGGATGGCCAGTCCAAGATGGCAGTGACCTTTTGGGGATCCATCTTGATACCTTCAGTAGACATGATCAGGTCCAGAAATGAAATGCTTTGCCATTCAAACTCACACATCTCAGTCTTGGCATATAGTCCATGCTGTTGAAGTCGGCCCAATACACTTTTAACATATCTGCGGTGGTTGTCTAGAGATGGGGAGAAGATTAATATATCATCAAGGTACACTATGACAAACATATCCAGGAAATCTCAGAAGACATTGTTAATGAAGTGCTGAAATGTAGTGGGGAGGTTACAAAGTCCAAAAGGCATCACAAGGTACTCAAAATGCCCAAATCGAGTGCGGAAACCTGTCTTCCATTCATCCCCCTCTCAAATAAGAACCAGATAATAGGCACCTCAGAGATCTAGTTTTGTGAATATGGTGGCAGCACCGAACCTCTGGAACAATTTGGGAACCAATGGAAGGGGATAATGTTTCTTGACGGCAACTTTATTAAGTTCATGATAATCCACACAAGGCCATAAAGAATGATTCTTTTTCTCCACAAAGAAGATACCCGTTGGATGGACAGATGAAACCTTTCCTTAAGTTATCTTCAATATAATCCTTTAATGCGACAAGTTCAAGTTCAATCAAAGGGAAGATTCTCCCAAAAGGGACTTCAACCCCTGGGAGAAGTTCGATTGGGCAGTCATAGGGCCGATGGTGAGGAAGAGTCTCTGCCTCTTTTTTTGATAAACACATCCAGGAAGTCATGATAAACTGCTGGTACAGATAGACAAGCTTTAGGGTCTGTGTCAAGGCACAGCAGGGATGGTTGATCACAGGAGGCTTCCTGCAAACAGTGTTGGAGACCGTAGGGGGAATGGAACTTGATTATCTCCATGGCCCAATTGATATGCGGGTTATGTGCTTTTAACCATGTCATGGATGACTGGAAACAGGGGTGAGGAGATGGCATCCAGGTATAGCAGTTCTTGATGGTGTTTGGTAATGGTGGCAGATAATTGGAACTGTTTGGGCGACTAACCTGGATTTAATGGCAGACCCATCAGTCTCTGAGCCTTAGGTTTTTTAGGAGTTTTTAGCACTAATAAATTTGATTGTATTTCATTATATATTTTTTAACAGATTATATAGATATTGTCATATATATATATATATATATATATATATATATATATATATATATATATATATATATATAGTCTAAGCACTGCACCTTTTTTATTATTATTTCACCATTAGGGATGGCCGAACGGTTCGCCCGGCGGTTGTTTCGCGGCGAATATCGGCGGACTATTGGCGCAGTTCGCCCGGCGGACTTTCGTGTTTACTGTGTAAAAGAACTTTGACCTATGATGACACATCCATCATGGGGTACAGGACAGCCAATTGAGACATTACAGCACATGGACACTTGGACATTCCCCCTAACTTATAAATAGACCCGATCCGGCGGCCATTTTACATTCTCTCTTCTGTCACTATAGGGAGAGGTTGCTGTGTGGAGCAGGGAGAGACTTCAGTGACCCAAATCGCTATCTATTAGTTCCACAAAAGTTATTTTAAGGACTGGTATCATGGTATAGGTGTTAGGTGTAGTTCAGGATATAGGTTTGAGGCAGTGCTGTGCTAGTGATTGTTGCAGCAGCCTGAGTGTCAGTGTAGAGAAAGGGACAGGATGCTGTGTGCTGCAGGGACAGTCTAATCATTAGCTGTTACTATTAGGTCCACAAAAGTGCTATTCAAGTTATTGTTCCAGCAGCCTGTGTTTTGTCAGTTTAAATAGGGACAGGCAGGAAGCTGAGTGTGAGGCAGTGAGGGACAGTCAGTTTAATCAGTAGCTGTTACTATTAGGTCCACAAAGGTTCTTTTCAGGACTGGTATGGTAATAGGCTTGTACACGTATAATATTCTTTCTTCCAAATATAGAAAGAATATTATACTCGACTGCTGCCCTTCTGCTGCAGTCTGCTAATCATTCACAACCTACTTGTTCCACAAAGGTCCTTATAAGGACTGGTAAGGTCTATGGTGCTACAGTACATAGGGTTGAGTGAGGTACAGTCTGCTATTCCTTAAGGACTGGTATAGGTCCACAATACATAGGGTTGAGGTGCACTACTGCTGACCGCTGCCCTATACTGCAGCAGTCCTTCATCAGTATAGGGACTGACGTACAATCTGCTAATCATTCACAACCTACTTGTTCCACAAAGGTCCTTATAAGGACTGGTAAGGTCTAGGGTGCTTCAGTACATAGGGTTGAGTGAGGTACAGTCTGCTATTCTTTAAGGACTGGTATAGGTCCACAATACATAGGGATGAGGTGCACTACTGCTGACCGCTGCCCTATACTGCAGCAGTCCTTCATCAGTATAGGGACTGACGTACAGTCTGCTAATCATTCACAACCTACTTGTTCCACAAAGGTCCTTATAAGGACTGGTAAGGTCTAGGGTGCTACAGTACATAGGGTTGAGTGAGGTACAGTCTGCTATTCCTTAAGGACTGGTATAGGTCCACAATACATAGGGTTGAGGTGCACTACTGCTGACCGCTGCCCTATACTGCAGCAGTCCTTCATCAGTATAGGGACTGACGTACAGTCTGCTAATCATTCACAACCTACTTGTTCCACAAAGGTCCTTATTAGGACTGGTAAGGTCTAGGGTGCTACAGTACATAGGGTTGAGTGAGGTACAGTCTGCTATTCCTTGAGGACTGGTATAGGTCCACAATACATAGGGTTGAGGTGCACTACTGCTGACCGCTGCCCTATACTGCAGCAGTCCTTCATCAGTATAGGGACTGACGTACAGTCTGCTAATCATTCACAACCTACTTGTTCCACAAAGGTCCTTATAAGGACTGGTAAGGTCTAGGGTGCTTCAGTACATAGGGTTGAGTGAGGTACAGTCTGCTATTCCTTAAAGACTGGTATAGGTCCAAAATACATAGGGTTGAGGTGCACTACTGCTGACTGCTGCCCTATTCTGCAGCAGTCCTTTATCAGTATAGGGACTGAGAGTTTTGTCACAGGGTCATTTAAAAAATGACAGGCAGAGGAAGAGGCAGGCCCTTCCGCAGGGGTGGTAGGGGTAGGACAGGAGCAACAGGCTTGAGCCAAAGTGGGAAGTTGCAGAAGGTGCATTCAATTAATTTAAAGGACGCACCAGACTTGGTTGAGTGGCTTCCTCAGCCTTACTCTTCTGCACCCTCCTCATCCTCTCGATCTGCACCCTCTTCTTCACTCTCTGCTATGTGCATCCCCAAAGACACTACCACCAACAACACCACCACCACCACATACCTTCCGCTTGAGTCACAGGAATTATTTTCCGATCCATATCAAGACATTTCTGATGCGCAGCCACTCTTGGTATTGGATCAGGAAGAGGAGGTAGCAACAACCGCCACTCAGCAGTCTGATGACAGTACCCAGATCATGTCCAGAAATGTATCAGAAGCGAGTCATCGACCATGTACGGTCACATCTGGCGCTCCCATGACACCGGCACATGGCTCCGCAGTGTGGGCTTTTTTTTACGTGTCTGCTGCTGACAATAGCGTTGCCATCTGCAATCTTTGCAGTCAACGCATTAGTCGCGGTAAACCCAACACTCACCTAGGGACGACCGCCTTAAGAAGGCACATGAGCAGCCATCACCGAGCCCAGTGGGAGCAACGGAACACACAAAGCCACACTCCAGGCTCTCACCGTCCAGCCTCGTCTTCTACTTCTCCTTCTCCTCTCTCCTCACAATTGTCCTCCACTCCACCTTCCATCACACCAAGCTCACGTTTTTCTGCAAAAAGGCAGGCTTCCGTGGGCCTAATGTTCGAGCGTAAAAAAATGATGACACCGGATAACCCTCTTGCCCAACGGTTGACGGCTGGCTTGTCAGAACTGATAGCCCGCCAACTACTGCCATATAAACTGGTGGACTCGGAGGCCTTTCGCAAATTTGTGGCCATTGGAACACCACAATGGAAGGTCCCAGGACGGAAGTATTTCTCAGAGAAGGGCATCCCAGAGCTATATGGCCATGTTCAGCAGCAAGTGAATGTATCTCTGGCACACAGTGTCGGTGCCAAGATACATCCGACCACAGACACGTGGTCTAGCAAACACGGGCAGGGAAGGTATATCACTTTTACTGCCCACTGGGTAAACCTTCTGACGGCCGTCAAGCATGTAAGCCATGGCACCCGTGTAGATTTGGTTTTACCGCCACGGATTGCATGCAGGCCTGGCTCTTCTTCTCCTCCTCCTCCTACTCCATCCTCCTCCCTCTCCTCCTCAGCTGACTCCTCCTTTTCCGCTGCTAGCGTCTCTTCCGCTGCACCGCCCAAGCTCCCCAGAACCTATTCGACATGCCAGGTGAGACGTTGCCATGCCGTGCTGCGTCTGTTGTGCCTGGAAGCCAAGAGCCACACTGGCCCGGCACTCCTTTCAGCTTTGCGTTCACAGGCAGATCAGTGGCTAACACTGCTCAATTTGACAGTTGGTAAAGGGGTGTGTGACAACGGTGCCAATATGCTTAGCGCATTGAAACAGGGCAAAATTAGGCATGTGCCATGCATGGCACACGTCTTAAACTTGGTCGTGCAGCGATTCGTTGTCAAATACCCTGGGGTGCAGGACATCTTGTGGCAGGCAAGGAAAATCTCGGCCCATTTCAGAAGATCTTACACGGCCATGGCTCGCCTTGCTGACATTCAGGGCGACACAATCTGCCGGTCAGACGTCTTATCTGCGATTGCCTGACGCGATGGAACTCAACCTTCCATATGCTTGATAGGCTGCTCCAGCAGAAACGTGCAGTTAACGTCTACCTGTATGAACTCTGCGGCAGAACAGGTTCTGGGGAGCTGTTTTTTTTTTCACCGCGCCAGTGGCTGCTATTGCGCAACGCATGTAGACTTCTGCGGCCATTTGAGGAGATCACCAAACTGATCAGTCGCAGCCATGGCGCCATCAGTGACATGGTACCTTATGCCTTCTTTATGGAGCGTGCATTGCGTCGTGTCATTGATCAAGCTGTGGAGGAGCAGGAGCGGGAAGATGAGGAAGTCGCAATGCTGGATGAATTCCCAGGGGGGGCTACTCTATCTGAGACAAGTCAACAACAGGAGTCTGAAGAGGAGTCAGAGGAGGATGGTGCCGGGGTGGATGAGGAGGAGCAAGAAGAGCATGCTTTAAACCTTTCTGGGATCCCTGTTGTTGTGCGTGGATGGGGAGAGGAGAATGAAGAGGATGACATTATCCTGGATGATGAGCAGGAGCCAGGCCACCACACCGCTTCCAGTTTAGTGCAAATGGGGGCCTTCATGCTCCAGTGTTTTAATAGGGACCCCCATATAAAAAGCATAAGGGTCAAGGACCAGTACTGGGTGGCAACGTACTTAGACCCCCGGTACAAACACAAAATAGCGGAAATGTTACCGCCGTCACAGTGGGCTGTCAGAATGGAGCACTTCCAGGCCTTGCTTCGAGAAATGCTGCATTCTGCTTTTGCGTGCGCTGGTAGAGGAGCAATTCCCATTCCCAGAGAAGGAGTTGCGGGTACCAATCCAACAGTGCCTGCAAGAAGAGGCCGGTTTGAAGATGTGTTGGTGACTTCGGATATGAGGTCATTCTTTCAGCCGACCCATCGACAGGTGTCATCCGGATCCAGCATCAGGGAACGCCTAGACCGTCAGGTGTCCGACTACATCGGGTTAACGACCAAGTGATGAACCCCTGGACTACTGGGTGGGCAGGCTTGAACTCTGGCCAGAGCTTGCCCAATTTGCAATCGAACTGTTGGCTTGCCCCTCATCCAGTGTCCTGTCCGAAAGGACGTTCAGCGCAGCAGGGGGGATCGTGACCGAAAAGCGTACTCGCCTAGCTCATGACAGTGTTAACTACCTCACATTTCTAAAAATGAATGAGGCATGGATCTTGGAGGAATTCAACACATGTGACCAGTAGACCATGTATATGTCTATAAACAATTTTTTTAATCGAGCACACAGACCTTCTTTCTTCATATGGCTCACTTCCTTGTCCAAAAAAAGCACACCGTACTATATGCCCGTACCCTCCTGTTTGAAGAGGTTGAGCGGTGTCATATTTCTACTGGAGCTTCTTATTATGAGGGGCTCCCACCATCCCTGTGCTGTGCTGACTTCCTCCTGGGGCTGTACCTCTGCTGTGCATATTATGAGGGGCTCCCACCATCCCTGTGCTGTGCTGACTTCCTCCTGGGGCTGTACCTCTGCTGTGCATATTATGAGGGGCTCCCACCATCCCTGTGCTATGCTCATTATGAGGGGCTCCCACCATCCCTGTGCTGTGCTGACTTCCTCCTGGGGCTGCTTATTATGAACGGCTCCCACCATCCCTGTGCTATGCTGACTTCCTCCTGGGGCTGCTTACGGTGCAGGTGTCAGTGCTGTATATCACGGTGCTGGTGTCAGTGCTGTATATCACGGTGCTGGTGTGAGTGCTTTATGTCATGCTGCTGATGTCAGTGCTGTATATCACGGTGCTGTTGTCAGTGCTGTATAGCACGGTGCTGGTGTTAGTGCTTTATGTCACGCTGCTGATGTCAGTGCTCTCTATCACGGTGCTGGTGTCAGATCACTCTATCACGGTGCAGGTGTCATTGCTGTATGTCACGCTGCTGATGTCAGTGCTCTCTATCATGGTGCTGCTGTCAGTGCTGTATATCACGGTGCTGGTGTTAGTGCTTTATGTCACGCTGCTGATGTCAGTGCTCTCTATCACGGTGCTGGTGTCAGATCACTCTATCACGGTGCAGGTGTCATTGCTGTATGTCACGCTGCTGATGTCAGTGCTCTATATCACGGTGCTGCTGTCAGTGCTGTATATCACGGTGCTGGTGTTAGTGCTTTATGTCACGCTGCTGATGTCAGTGCTCTCTATCACGGTGCTGGTGTCAGATCACTCTATCACGGTGCAGGTGTCATTGCTGTATGTCACGCTGCTGATGTCAGTGCTCTCTATCACGGTGCTGCTGTCAGTGCTGTATATCACGGTGCTGGTGTTAGTGCTTTATGTCACGCTGCTGATGTCAGTGCTCGCTATCACGGTGCTGGTGTCAGATCACTCTATCACAGTGCGGGTGTCATTGCTGTATGTCACGCTGCTGATGTCAGTGCTCTCTATCACGGTGCTGCTGTCAGTGCTGTATATCACAGTGCTGGTGTTAGTGCTTTATGTCACGCTGCTGATGTCAGTGCTCTCTATCACGGTGCTGGTGTCAGATCACTCTATCACGGTGCAGGTGTCATTGCTGTATGTCACGCTGCTGATGTCAGTGCTCTATATCACGGTGCTGCTGTCAGTTCTGTATATCACGGTGCTGGTGTTAGTGCTTTATGTCACGCTGCTGATGTCTGTGCTCTCTATCACGGTGCTGGTGTCAGATCACTCTATCACGGTGCAGGTGTCATTGCTGTATGTCAAGCTGCTGATGTCAGTGCTCTCTATCACGGTGCTGCTGTCAGTGCTGTATATCACGGTGCTGGTGTTAGTGCTTTATGTCACGCTGCTGATGTCAGTGCTCTCTATCACGGTGCTGGTGTCAGATCACTCTATCACGGTGCAGGTGTCATTGCTGTATGTCACGCTGCTGATGTCAGTGCTCCCTATCACGGTGCTGCTGTCAGTGCTGTATATCACGGTGCTGGTGTTAGTGCTTTATGTCACGCTGCTGATGTCAGTGCTCTCTATCATGGTGCTGGTGTCAGATCACTCTATCACGGTGCAGGTGTCATTGCTGTATGTCACGCTGCTGATGTCAGTGCTCTCTATCACGGTGCTGGTGTCAGATGGCTCTATCACGGTGCAGGTGTCATTGCTGTATGTCACGCTGCTGGTGATCATCTCCTGCACCCTCTTCTTTGCCTACCCTGACCTTCCCTCTCCTCCATTGCCTTCATGCGCTCCACAGTCCTGAATTGTCACAACAATTTCACATATAAAAAAAGAATGCTTGTAGTTGTCGATCCCAGATTCACCTCATACATGTGTTATGTCATTGGCCATGTGGTGGGACTATGTTTGCACAGCTATTAATTATTTTGTGGCTGCAAATTTGACCTGTAGGTTTGCACAGTTCGCCTCCCATTGAAGTCAATGGGGCCCGCTGCGAACGTTACGGTTCGCAAACTATCGGCCGCGTCCGCGGTCGCGAAACGTCCCGTCGGAAGTTCGTCCATCACTATTCACCATTTTGTTTGTTGCAGTAAGTCTGCAGTGCTGGCAGCTATTATATATTTGTTGTTTGCGGATAGCGCGTTTTTTTCTCACTTTATATACACTTTGTTTATTTTTTCAACTGCGGCAGTCCAGCCACTCTTTACAGAGAGATAAACTTTTCGTGGATATCATTGAGTATAGAGCTACACATAAGGTCAACACAGAGGGTGTTTTTACGGCTATTAATAATGATAGTGAAATAGGAGGTCTGTTTATGAGGCTTAAAAACATCATGACAACAGAGTTACACCTACAATGGGACGTATCCTTTTTAGAACATTACATCTCAGAGTCTATGGTACCCAGGAGTCTGAGATGGGATGTGTACCCACAACAAGGTGACCCAGATTTAGACTCCTGGTTTAAATATTTTAATGATGCTGGTTCTAAGTTTTTAGATTTTCTTGTTAACGGAAAGAAAAGCAAACTTCAGGTACTTGGTAGAGAAATTAGGGAAGTTAAATACAAACTTTCAGTTTTTAAAAATTAAACTGAATATAATTCCTTTTCTATGGGGCTCCAAACCCATCTAGAAAAAGAAGATAAGGATCAGAAAAACAAAAAACTTAAAAAATATTCTAAGGATTTTGGTGATTATAAGTCAGGGTCTGTTTTCGGTTGGCAAAAATTTAAATAACTGAAAGCACATCCGAGACTCCTATGGAATCTGGAGCCGGACTTGTGGACAATACTGCAGCGGTTCAGCCCAGAGTTTCTAAACAGCAATTACCACAGACCCCCAGGGGTGGAGATTGACAACATAAAGATGAGTCTGTACCCCATCCTAGAAATAATCTAAATGCACGTACTCCAGTCCAACATAGAGGTACCGGTAAGAGGGGTGGAAGGGTTTTTTCCAGAGGCAATCATCTCAACCCTGGTCCCAATCCATATAGAGAATATGATCATTATTCTCAATATAATTCCCCCTCCCAACGGAACGATTATTTCGTCCCTCATAATGGACAAATGCATCCCCCAAATCGCCCCTATCTGGCTAATCATAATAGATTTGCTACTTTACAGGACACCTATATGACGATTATCGTCACTACATAGCAGACGAATTTGATTCATCATCATATATTCAAAATTAATATGAGTATCAACCTTTTAACAATCAGGTTTTTCAGCAGGACACTCAGGGACGAAAAAGGACTCAAGACGCAAAAGAGGGTGCAGAAGCGGCAGGAGAGTTCAGAGGAAAAAGGAGGATAGTATAGTAGGCCAAGGGGTGTTCAATTTGAGTTCTAAGATACTCACAAAAGATGAATTATACACTTTGGATAAGGGCCTTAAATATGCCCCTCCAAAAAAATTGGATAAGTTTCACACCTTCATTGATGTGCAGAAATATATTAGAAAAATAAACATCCAGAGATATTTAGTGTCCAATCCCTGTGAGCGATCGGCCATAGCTGCTACAGGTACAGTACATTTTGGACTATCAAATCCATCATTGTTTAGTCCGCCAGTCCCGGTTGCCCCAGCAGTTGCCATTTTTAGAGATCTTGTTCTTAAGGATTTGGCAGAATTACCAGTTAAAAAACCATATACGCCCCCCTCATTTCAAATGGGTCTCAATTCACTCAGTAAAAACAAAGAGATCATTATACGTCCCGCTGACAAAGGTGGGGGTATTGTGGTACTCGATCAATGTGATTATGAGCAGGAGATGTTTAGAATTTTGGGAGATACGGAAACATATAAAGAGTTGTCTTACAACCCTACCAATCATTTTAAAGGAAAATTGGTGGAATTAGTACAGGAAGGGTTTGATAAACACATCGTCACGTACCTGGTGGTAGAGCCCGACCTGCAGGAAGAGACTTCTCTTGCGGCTCCGACTCGAGGGCCCTGGTACAGGTAGCACAAGAGTCCAGAGTGGCACGAGTGCCTGGTAGGAGCAACAGCAGCAGAGGGATCTGGAGCCCAGGAAGAACTTGTAGCAGGACCACCAGCTGGATCAGGAGATGACTGGGATCAGGAAGGAACAGGATCAGCAGGCAGGTGCAGCAGGCTGAAGCAGAGCGGTAGGTGGGTAGCTGGACCCGGAAGACAGATGCAGGAACTCAGGCAGAAGCAGGAATTCAGGTAGGAGCTGGAGCCACAACTGTAGGTAGAACAGCAGACAGGAACCAGGAACAGAATGCTGGCAGCAGAGAAGTCAGACAAGCCGGGTCGGAGGTCAGGCGGTCAGCGAAGGTACCAAGGATCAAGCAGGTGGATGGTCGGACAAGCCGGGTCGGTAAACAGACAGGCAGCAGAAGTACCGAAGGATTAGGCAGAGGGGAAGTCAGACAGGCCGGGATCAGGTGCAGGCGGATAGCATGAGTGGTAGGTAAACAAGCCGGGTCAACAAAGTCACAGAAGGCAGGCAGGTTCTCAGGATCGGGATACTCGCACTCTGTAGATCAGACAGCAAGAAGTGAATGTGACAGACCGAGTTAAATAGCCCGCCTGGCGCCAACAGGCGCGCGCGCTCTCCCATGCACGCAACCGGGCACACATGCGCCCGCGCACACGCGAATGCATGGAGGAAGGTCCAGACTGATCCCCGCTGGCAGGATCTTCCTGACACACATTTTGAATAAAAAGGAACAGACATATTTGGTGCTATTGGTGCCTAGGATTCCTACAATGTACTACCTACTGAAAGTACATAAGGATCCTATTCATCCACCAGGCCGCCCCATTGTGAGCGGCATAGATTCAGTTACATCTAGAATTGGTAGATACATTTCTTTATTTATTTTTTTACATAGATTTTTTTCTACAGCCTCTTGTGAAACGAGTTCCCTCATATTTGAGGGATACGAGTCACACCATTCAGGTACTGGAAAAAATGGAGATTAAGAGGAACTGTCTGCTGGCCACAGCGGACGTGGCCTCATTATATACTTGTATTGCCCATTCATTGGGATAAGAAGTCGTTAGACATTTTTTGGAAAGGGACCCGTCCATTGTGCGTGATCAAAGCGATTATATAATGGAACTATTGGAATTTGCCACTGGCCACAATTATTTTTGGTTTAATGGCAAGTTCTATATTCAATAAAAGGGCATGGCTATGGTGGCTAAATTTGCTCCCAGCCTCGCTAACTTGTTTATGGCTAAATGGGTGGAGGATGTCCTCTATCAAGAGGGTGGTTCCTCACTAGTCCTTTGGGCTAGGTATATAAACGACATCCTCCTCCTATGGGATGGGAGTCCAGAGTCTTTGCGGGACTTCTTTTCCAATTTGAATCTCAACGATCGAGGTATTCATTTGACATATGAATCTAGTGCACAGTCTAGTGTCTACTTTTTAGATTTGAAAATTTGCATCAATTCAGGAAGTTGGGAATTTCAGACTTTTTTTAAACCGACCGATAGGAATGGCTTTATACCTATCGACAGCTGCCACTATCGGTCGTAGCTTAACGCTGTGCCCAAGAGTCAGTTCCTCAGACTCTGCACGGACGTTGAGATTTAAAAAAAACAAGCCCAAGAGTTAAGAAATACGTTTCTTGATAAGGGATATGATCCCATATCTGTGCAAGAACATTATGAGGAGATCCTTCGGACAGATCGTAATTTATTGTTTGACTGCTCCCCTAGAGAACGTGACAACTCACATACATGGTCTATTCTGACTTCATACTCTATTCAACATAGAGATATACAAACGATTTTAAATACACATTGGGGGGTGTTAAAGACAGATAAAACTTGATGCTTTCTGTTACCAGAACGGGCGAGAGTTACATTTCAAGGTGTCTCGTCACTTCAAAGTAAAATAGCTCAGAATATAATAAACCCTCCTGTTCACCCGGTATTTTTCCAGGATTTAAAGGGTTATTACCCATGCAAAAAATGCACAGTGTGTTGTCATAAAATAAATGGTAGGTCTAAAACACTTCAGTTTGGTTCAACGGTTACTAACTGAGTGTATCCGATAAAGGGGTTCCATACGTGTGCCTCCAGATATGTTGTTTACCTAATAACATGTCCTTGTGGGAAACAATATGTCAGTCGGACCACTCGTACATTTTCTATTAGAGTGGGTGAACATGTCTCTAAAATTAAAAGTGGAGATGTTAAGCATACAGACATTATTGGGAGTGCCACGACCGCAACCCTATTGGCACTAGTTTCCTGGTAATTGACAGTTACGTCCCACCATGGAGGGGTGGAGCTCTGACCAGAGACGTTTCCCAACTCTAAACATATTGGATATATGAGCTCCAATCATATCAGCCGTGGGGTATTAACGTGGAATGGAACATTAATGCGTTTTTAAATAAAGCATAAATTCCCACACTAACCAGTAGTTCTGTTCATATTTTGATGGTTTCGATGTCTGTTCATTTTTTAGTTATATATATTTTTTTCTTCATTCATTCCTGTTTTTATAGTTTTCATATTCTCGATTTTAAGTTTATTAATTCTTAGTCGAATTACCAATTCCAATTTTGATTGTATTTGATATTTATCATATGGGTTCATTTTATTGTTGGAATGGTGTGTATTCATTTATTATATATTTACATTGACAATATGGGGTTCACATGGGGGTCAGCCCCCCAAGAATTACTATACTCAATTATTAGAATGCATTATAAAAATACTTTTTTAATTCTCACTTTTGTGGTCACTCATTGTGAGCATTTTTTACTAGTTAATCCATGTTGACTTACATGCCCATCTTTATTTAATGATATGCAAAACCTTTTGAACTAATTGTGTTTCCGTAACGTTGTATTACAAGGAGGCATGGGTCGCCTCGCGGGCATGGTTTTTCTTCCGGATATGCACAATTGACTGTGGTAGTGCGCACTTCCGGTTGGATGCTGAGTTTGCACGGTGCATCCTAGAGTGCCCCCGGTATGGAAACGGAGGCTTGGAGTGCACACCACTAGACGGATGTTGTTCCGGTCATGCGTCCCGTTCACGTGGCGCGACCGGAAGTACATTCGTAGTGAAATCGAGGCTTGGAATGTTCCGGCCTCGTTTTGACATTTTTTCATATTGTCATTTGTTCGGTCTGTTATAGAGCATTATGCCTGATATATTAGATCCTATTGAATGTTTTGACAAATTAAGAAATTCATATTTTAATATTTTATTCTCTGGGCATATAAGATATAAAAATGTATGGAGACATAATTTTATGCTTGTATGATGTTTTGGCCAGGACTAAACTGGGACCAGAAGTATTGATCAGAATGAGGCTTGGATAGCAAGCCATGGACGCCATTTTGCTGACCAGAAGCAATGATCAGAATGAGGCTTGGCTAGCAAGCCATGGGTGCCATTTTTATGATACTGGAAACAGTTCATACCTGGACCTAGCTGATAGGGGAGCTGACCTTCTAATGTGAGTACCCCGTAATCTATATAAACGCGGTGGCCGCAGTGAGCTAACATCCCCAGATGATGCCTGTTTAGGAGAAACGCGTCGGGTAGGGCTCGTTGATGCCACTGCGTTGCCAGATTTTAATTCCATGCTTGTATTTGCCTGTAATATGTGAGTACCCATTTATGCTTTTAAAGTGGTTGTAAACCCTTACAACACACTTTGACCTACAGGTAAGCCTAGATTAAGGCTTACCTTTAGGTCCAAGAAATATCTCCTAAACCTATACGGTTTAGGAAATATTTGTCCAAAGACAGGCACCGCTGTCTATGGCGCATGCACCATAGACAGCGGCGCACAGGCACACTGAGCGCGACACCGTCAACGACGGAGATGCCGCGCGTGTCGGCTCCCGTGCGCATGCGCGGCAGTGACGTCATTGCAGCTTCGCCGAATGACAGCGGCGGAGCTGTGAGACCCCACCGAGAAGATAGATGCGCCGGACTACAGGGGACAGCGGTGACTTCTCTGGCTCCTGTGTCAGGTAAGTGACACATAATGGACTACTATCCGATGCATAGTAGTCCATTATGCTTTGCCTTTGCAGGGAATGAAAAAGGAAGTAAACTCATCAGGGTTTCCTCTTTAATGTTAATAAAAGTTTTAAACGTTATTTCACTATGAGGCTGTATTCTCTTTTTGGCCTATAATATATGTGGAAGAATCTCTGTCCTCAGTCACCCCAAAAGGTGGATAGCCATTTCATCTATTTTTGGGTCATCTCTCTGTCTACTCTGGTACCCATGAGAAGTTACAAGTTTGCCAGCTGTTTTTTTATGTGGATTTACATCAATAAACTCGTGTGACTCACTTGGTATATACCTAACTGGGTCCATAACATCTGGTAATCCTCCTCTCAAGTGGTGGTGGATTTCTGCAAAGCATTCACTGAAGTCACCATAACTTCTCAAGCTATTGCACTTTGTCACCATATTGTTCCATTCACTCGAGTTGAACATACGAACGACTCGAACATTGGCTGTTCGCCCGTTCGACGAATTCTGAACGTTATGGGCTGTTCGCGCCAAATTCGTTTGGCGCTCACGGTCCACAATGCACTGCGCCATCGCAGTGCATTGCTGGCTCATGATTGGCCAAGCATGCACTGTGACCCCGCATGCTTGGCCAATCACAGCGCCGGCAGCGAGGAGACCCAATCATAGCTCAGGCTGTGTAGTACACGCCCCACACTATGTAAGGCCGCCAGCGCGGCGGCTTTGTGTAGTGTGTTGGCGTCTGTAGGAGTTAGTGGGTGTTCTGTGTACCTTCAACACAGTATACACCGATCGTTTTCGGCTGATTTTGCGTTCTTGCTCTTCTGTAGTGGTTGCTGTCTGCGTGCCCTGACCGCAGTATACACCGCTATATCCACCTATATAGCGAGCTATATTTCTCTTTTTTAATAGAGCTTGCAGTAAGTTGTAGGAGATTGTGCGTGCTGTCTGCGTGCCCTGACCGCAGTATACACCGCTATATCACCTATATAGCTAGCTATCTTGCTCTTTTTAAATAGAGCTTGCAGTCAGTTGTAGAAGATTGTGCGTGCTGTCTGCGTGCCCTGAACCCAGTATACACCGCTATATCCACCTATATAGCTAGCTATCTTGCTCTTTTTAAATAGAGCTTGCAGTCAGTTGTAGGAGATTGTGCATGCTGTCTGCGTGCCCTGAACCCAGTATACACCGCTATATCCACCTATATAGCTAACTATCTTGCTCTTTTTAAATAGAGCTTGCAGTCAGTTGTAGGAGATTGTGCGTGCTGTCTGCGTGCCCTGAACCCAGTATACACCGCTATATTTACCTATATAGCTAGCTTTCTTGCTCTTTTTAAATAGAGCTTGCAGTCAGTTGTAGGAGATTGTGCGTGCTGTCTGCGTGCCCTGAACCCAGTATACACCACTATATCCACCTATATAGCTAGCTATCTTGCTATTTTTAAATAGAGCTTGCAGTCACTTGTAGGAGATTGTGCGTGCTGTCTGCATGCCCTGAACCCAGTATACACCGCTATATCCACCTATATAGCTAACTATCTTGCTCTTTTTAAATAGAGCTTGCAGTCAGTTGTAGGAGATTGTGCATGCTGTCTGCGTGCCCTGACCACAGTATACACCGTTATATCCCCCTACATAGCTCTTCTCTAATTGAGCCATCTGCAGGAGTTAGTGGATGTTGTGTGTGCCTCCAGCACAATATACACTACCCAATTGCTGGTTTTCCCATCTCCCTTCAGGCCATTACCATGTCCGGAAGGCCAGCAAGGAGAGGCAGACAGGCGCGAGCCGATAAAAGAGGGCAAGCAGGCTCTGTGTCTAGAGACAACAGTGCTGGTCGTGGATGCGGTGCATCGTCATCATCAGCACGTGGCCATGGGACACAGTTGAACTTTTCGGCAGCTGGACATGTTGAGCCGCAACATGCCGAAGACTTGAGTAGAGTGGATGACCAAGCCCTCTTCATCCTCCTCATCCTCTAACCCAGGCTCAAGGTACTAGCAAAGCAGCTGCCAATGCATCGTCTTCCCTCCTCTTAATGTCATCATCAGTGACTCCTTCCCTAGACCCACCACGTCCTCCTGAGGAGTCTCCTGAACTCTTTGAGCACAGTGTTGGGTACATGCTCCAGGAGGATGCCCAGTGTTTTGTAGGCTCTGAGGATGATACTCAGCTACAGGAAGGCAGTAGCGTGAATGCAGAGAGAGGGGATGCTCAAGAAGGACAGCAATCTGGCAGTCATGTTCCACAAGCTGCAGCATATTGCCAGGTTTGCTCCAGCGATGAAGAGGGAGGGGATGATGAGGGCACTGACTCCACGTGGGTGCCTGGTAGGAGAGAGGAGGAGGAGGCACATGTCCAACGAGGCAGGATGCCCTCCGGGGGCCAGCTTAGGGGCAGCACACCGACTGAATCACAGCGCAGAGCTCCGCCTGTGCAGGGCGCTGCCTCTGCGCGTTATTCTATAAGTTCTTTGGTGTGGGCCTTTTTTGAGACGAGTGCATCAGATCGCACCACTGCTATTTGCAACATATGTCTCAAGCGTATCTCGCGTGGCCAAAATATCAGCCGCTTGGGCACCACATGCTTGACCAGACATATGTTGACCTGCCATGCAGCTCGTTGGCAAGCGTACCTCAAAGACCCACACCAAAGAACAAAGCGGACCTCTCCTTGCTCCTCATCAGCTGGCATCTCCAACCCCACTAGACCTTCAGTCCTCTCTGAAACCTGCTCTGAGAGGAATGAAGGTGTAGAATTAGGTGTGTCACAGCCAAGTGCTTCCGGGCACTCTGCTAGCAGTACACCCACGTCCGATTATAGCAGGCAAATGTCCCTGCCCCAGCTGCTGGACCGGCGAAAGAAGTTCACTCCCAGCCATCCACATGCCCAGCAGTTGAATGATAGCTTGGCTAAATTGCTAGCACTTCAACTGCTGCCTTTTCAGTTGGTAGACTCGGCCCCCTTCCGTGAGTTTGTACAATGTGCGGTTCCTCAGTGGCAGGTCCCCAAACGCCACTTTTTCTCATGGAAGGTGATTCTGGCTCTCTACCGGCATGTGGAAGGCAATGTCCTTGCCTCGCTGGACAGGGCGGTCAGCTGTAAGGTGCCTATTACCGCTGACTCATGGTCAAGCAGGCATGGACAGGGACGTTACCTGTCTTTCACGGCCCATTGGGTCACTCTTCTGGCAGCTGGGAAGGATGCAGGACAAGGTGCAGTAGTGTCGGTGGTTGAAGCCATGCCAGCTTAAGCCAGGAATGGTGGTTTGCGATAATTGCACAAACCTCCTCTCCGCCCTCCGACAGGGACAACTGACCCATGTGCCCTGTGTAGCTCACGTCCTTAACCTGGTGGTGCAGCGGTTCTTGGGCAGGTACCCGGGCTTACAGGATGTCCTAAAGCAGGCCAGGAAAGTCTGTGTGCATTTCCGCCGATCATTTAATGCCTGTGCTCGGCTGGCTGAGCTTCAAAAGGAGTTGAACCTGCCCAAGAACTGCCTTATATGTGACATGCCCACCAGGTGGAACTCAACGTTGGCCATGCTGCAGCGGCTGCACATGCAGCAGAGGGCCATCAATGAGTACCTGTGCAACTACGGCACCAGGACAGGGTCAGGGAAGCTCGATTTCTTCTCACCACGCCAGTGGGGCATGATCAGGGATGCATGCACTGTCCTGTCACCGTTTTAGGAGGCCACACGGATGGTGAGCAGTGACAGTGCATGCATCAGTGACACTTTACCTCTTGTCCACCTCTTGGCGCATACGCTGCGTGGAATAATGGACAGGGCACTTGAGGCAGAACAGAGGCAGGAAGAGGAGGACTTCCTTGCCTCTCAAAGCCCCCTTTATCCAGACAGTGTTCCTGCTGTGCCACCCATCACACAGGAAGAGGATGAGGAGGAGGAAGAGGAGGAGGAGGATGATTGTGTCAGCATGGAGGTGGAGGCTGGCACTCAGCATCAGCAGCAGCAGCAGTCTTGTAGGGATGATTTACAGTCCCAAGAAACCCGTGGACTTGTACGTGGCTGGGATGAGGTAGCTGCGGATCATGTTGTCCTTAGTGACCCAGAGGACTCCTGACCGAATGCCTCAGCTAACCTATGCTGCATGGCCTCCCTGATCCTGCAAAGCCTGCGGAAGGATCCTCGTATTCTTCGGATCAAGGAGAGGGACCATTACTGGCTGGCCACTCTCCTTGATCCACGGTACAAGGGTAAGGTTGCCGACCTTATCTTGCCATCACAGAGGGAGCAGAGGATGAGACATCTCCGGGAGGCCTTGCAGAAAGGTCTGTGCAACGCGTTCCCAGAGACTGGGAGGTTACAAACTCCTGGTCCTGAACAACGTGTTGCTGAGGCATCGGTCAGAAGGAGCGGTGGAGAAGGTGGCTGTCTGACCGATGCTTTCAGACAATTTTTTAGTCCGCAGCCCCAAGGTATGGTCGGTTCTAGCAACCATCACCAGTGTCTGATTTACATGGTGCAGGAATACCTAGGGGCAAGGTCAGACTTGGACACCTTTCCCACCGAAAATCCTCTGGCTTACTGGGTCTTGAGGATGGATCACTGGCCAGAGCTTGCACAGTATGCAATTGAGCTACTGGCCTGTCCTGCATCCAGCGTTCTTTCGGAACGCACCTTCAGTGCTGCTGGTGGCTTTGTTACCGATCACAGGGTGCGCCTGTCCACCGACTCAGTTGATCGACTGACCTTCATCAGTCTTGGATCACCCACAGCTACAAAGCACCTGAAGCTGATGTAACCAAATATTTTTTTTTTGAAATATCACATCCCTTCAAGACTGCCTATGCTGATGCTGAGTGACTGTCCTGTTATGTTGATTGTCTATCCTCTTCCTCCTCCGCTGATATGTTGGAAGAACATTTTTGCTTCTGGGTGATGCCACCAGCCCAATTTTTCTGCCCCTGTTTAGGGGCGTTTAATTACAATTTTTGATGCAATGCTTTGCAGCAGGGCTCATTCCTGCACTACAACTAGAATATATGGAAGAGGTTGCAGTGTCGTGGCACCAGCACCAGTGCCTAAGGCCCAATTTTTCTGCCCCTGTTTAACAAGGGCGTTTAATTACAATTTTTGATGCAATGATTTGCAGCAGGGCTCATTCCTGCACTACAACTAGAGTATATGGGAGAGGTTGCAGTGTCATGGCACCAGCACCAGTGCCTAAGGCCCAATTTTTCTGCCCCTGTATAACAGGGGCATCTAATTACAATTCTTGATATAATATTTCACAGGAGGGCCCGTTCCTGTGCCCACCCAGAGTAACTGTGAGGACTTATAGTGTTGTGGCACCAGCACCACAACCACCAAAGGTCAATTTTTCTACCACTGTTCAACAATGGCATGTAATTACAATTCTTGATATAATCGTTCACAGCAGGGCGCTCCAGCGCCCACCAAGAGTCACTTTGAGGGCTTACAATGTTGTGGCAAAACCAACACCTTGTTCCGCCATTTCTGCAGAGCATATAGGGCAGGCCCCAACTTACAAACATCTCCTACTTGCAAACGGAAGGAGACAACAGCAAGTGAGATGAAAAAAGACGGACGGCAAAACAAACTATACAGGGGTGATAACCCTTCCCTATGTTTTCCAAAAAGCTTAAAAATGTACCAGTTGAAAATGACAAATTCTACTTAACATAACAAACCTACACAGTCCCTGTCTTGTTTGCACCGTCTGTATACTGCTGTTCTGAGTATATAGGGTCTGGGGGCCACACATATTTCCTTTTTTTTAATATGGGTACGGGGTTCCCCTTAATATCCGTACAAGATCCAAAGGGGCTGGTAATGGGCAGGGAGGGCTACCCATGCCATTTTTCTCAATGATCTCAATGATTTTCAACCATATTGCAGGAACCAGATATAACATTAAAACCGCAAGCAGTTTTAAATTACGTTATTTCCGTTAAATGTCATTTTGTGCAGGGACTGTTCTAAACACGGGAAACACGTGGCACTTCACAGGCATACTATAGACACCCCCCAGGCATGATATTTAAAAGAATATTTCACTTTTTTTTTCTCATTTTAACCACTTAAGGACCAGGCCTCTATTTCAGACTTGGTGTTTTCATGTTTAAAACAGTTTTTTTTGCTAGAAAAGTACTTAGAACCCCCAAACATTTTATATTGTTTTTTTTCTAACACCCTAGAGAATAAAATGGCGGTCATTGAAATACTTTTTTTTACACCGTATTTGCGCAGCGGTCTTACAAGCGCACTTTTTTTGGAAACAATTCACTTTTTTTAATAAAAAAATAAGACAACAGTAAAATTAGCCCAATTTTTTTTTATATTGTGAAAGATAATGGTACGCCAAGTAAATTGATACCCAACATGTCACGCTTCAAAATTGCGCCCGCTCGTGGAATGGCGTCAAACTTTTAGCCTCAAAAATCTCCATAAGCGACATTTTAAAAATTCTACAGGTTGCATTTTTTGCGTTACAGAGGAGGTCTAGGGCTAGAATTATTGCTCTCGCACTACCGATCGCGGCGATACCTCACATGTGTGGTTTGGCCACCGTTTTCATATGCGGGCGCTACTCACATATGCGCCCGCTTCTGTGCGCAAGCTCGTCGTGACGGGGTGTTTTAAAAAAAAAATGTTTTTCTTATTTATTTTAATTGATTTTATTTATTTTTACACTGTTTTTAAAAAATAAAATAAAATGGATCACTTTTATTCCTATTACAAGGAATGTAAACATCCCTTGTAATAGAAAAAAGCATGACAGGTCCTCTTAAATATGAGATCTGGGGTCAAAAAGTCCTCAGATCTCATATTTGGGCTAAAATGCAAAAAAAAAAAAAAGAAAGAAAATCCGACATTTAAAAAAAATATACCTTTAAGAGGTATGGGCGGAAGTGACGTTTTGACGTCGCTTCCGCCCTCCTATGGTATAGAGACGAGTGGGGGCCATCTTAGCCTCACTTGTCTCTATGCCCAGCTAGGAAGAGGACCCGATCGCCTCCGCCGCTACCGACGGCTCCGGTAAGCGGCGGGAGGGCGGCGGGAGGGGGGGTTGCACCTCTCCCGCCGCTGATAGCGGTGATCTCGCGGCGAATCCGCCGCGGAGACCACCGTTATCGTACAGCCGACCGCCGCCTGAAGAGATGGATATCTCGGTTGTGGCAGCAGCTGCTGCCGTTACCGAGATATCCCTCTTCAAAAATAGGACGTACATCGTCGTGCGGCGGTCGGCAAGTGGTTAATCGTCATTAAAATCAGTGCTCCCGCCAAAATGGCCATTTTTAAAAACATTTTAGTCATTGACCCATGTGCCCTGGGGCAGGACCCAGGTCCCCAAACCACATGGCCACTGACATAACACATGTATGAAGTGAATGGGATCGACAACTACACGCATTCTTTTTTTTATATGTGAAATTTTGACAATTCAGGGCTCAGGAGCGCATGAAGGCAATGGAGGAGAGGAAAGGTCAGGGTAGGCTATGACGAGGGTTCAGGAGGAGATGATCACCAGCACTGTGATATAGAGCACTGACACCAGCACCGTGATAGAGTGCACTGACACCAGCACCGTGATATAGAGCACTGACACCAGCACCGTGATATAGAGCACTGACACCAGCACCGTGATAGAGTGCATTGACACCAGCACCGTGATATATAGAGCACTGACACCAGCACCGTGATATAGAGCACTGACACCAGCACCGTGATATAGAGCACTGACACCAGCACCGTGATAGAGTGCACTGACACCAGCACCGTGATATATAGAGCACTGACACCAGCACCGTGATATAGAGCACTGATACCAGCACCGTGATATAGAGCACTGACACCAGCACCGTGATAGAGTGCACTGACACCACACCAGCACCGTGATAGAGAGCACTGACACCAGCACCGTGATAGAGAGCACTGACACCAGCACCGTGATATAGAGCACTGACATCAGCACCGTGATATAGAGCACTGACACCAGCACCGTGATATAGAGCACTGACACCAGTACCGTGATAGAGTGCACTGACACCAGCACCGAGATAGAGAGCACTGACACCAGCACAGAGATAGAGAGCACTGACAGCAGCACTGATACCAGCAACTTGCTGCTGGGCCCCAAAAATAGGACACCGCTCAACCTCTTCAAACAGGAGGGTTCGAGCATATAGTACGGTGTGCTTTTTTTGTACAAGGAAGTGAGCCAAATGTCGAAAAAAGGGTCTGTGTGCTCGATTAAATAAATGGTTTATATACATGGTCTACTGGTCACATGTGTTGAATTCCTCCGAGATCCATGCCCCATTCATTTTCAGAAATGTGAGGTAGTCAACACTGTCGTGAGCTAGGCGAGTGCGCTTATCGGTCACGATCCCCCCTGCTGCGCTGAATATCCTTTCGGACATGACACTGGACGAGGGGCAAGCCAACAGTTCCATTGCAAATTGGGAAAGCTCTGCCCAGAGGTCAAGCCTGCCCACCCAGTAGTCCAGGGGTTCATCACTCGTTAACCCGATGTAGTCGGACACCTGTCAGTCTAGGCGTTCCCTGATGCTGGATCCGGATGAGATCTGCGATGGGTCGGCTGAAAGAATGGCCTCATATCAGAAGTCACCAACACATCTTCAAACCGCCCTCTTCTTGCAGGCACTATTGGATTGCTACCTGCAACTCTTTTTCTGGGAGTGGGAATTGCTCCTCTGCCAGCACACGCAAAAGCAGAATGCAGCATTTCTCGAAGCAAGGCCTGGAAGTGCTCCATTCTGACAGCCCTCTGTGATGGTGGTAACATTTCAGCCATTTTGTTTTTGTACCGGGGGTCTAAGTACGTTGCCATCCAGTACTGGTCCTTGACCCTTATGCTTTTTATACGGGGGTCCCTGTTAAAACACTGGAGCATGAAGGCCCCCATTTGCACTAAACTGGAAGCGGTGTGATGGCCAAGCTCCTGCTCATCTTCCAGGATAATGTTGTTCTTCCTCGTTCTCCTCTCCCCATCCACGCACAACAACAGGGATCCCAGAAAGTTTTAAAGCCCGGCACCATCCTCCTCTGACTCCTCTTCAGACTCCTGTTGTTGACTTGTCTCAGATAGAGTAGCACCCCCTGGGAATTCATCCAGCATTGCGACTTCCTCATCTTCCCGCTCCTGCTCCTCCACGGCTTGATCAATGACACGACGCAATGCATGCTCCATAAAGAAGGCATAAGGTACCATGTCTCTGATGGCGCCATGGCTGCGACTGACCAGTTTGGTGATCTCATCAAATGGCCGCAGAAGTCTGCATGCATCGCGCATGAGCAGCCACTGGCGCGGTGAAAAAAAACCCAGCTCCCCAGAACCTGTTCTGCCACAGAGTTCATACAGGTAGACGTTAACTGCACGTTTCTGCTGGAGCAGCCTATCAAGCATATAGTAGGTTGAGTTCCATTGCGTCGGGCAATCGCAAATAAGACGTCTGACCGGTAGATTGTGTCGCCGCTGAATGTCAGCAAGGCGAGCCATGGCCGTGTAAGATCTTCTGAAATGGGCCGAGATTTTCCTTGCCTGCCGCAAGATGTCCTGCACCCCAGGGTATTTGACAACGAATCGCTGCACGACCAAGTTTAAGACGTGTGCCATGCATGGCACGTGCGTAATTATGCCCTGTTTTCAGATTGGCACCGTTGTCACACACCACTTTACCAACTGTCAAATTAAGCAGTCTTAGCCACTGATCTGCCTGTGAACGCAAAGCTGAAAGGAGTGCCGGGCCAGTCTGGCTCTTGGCTTCCAGGCACAACAGACGCAGACCGAAAAGGAGGAGTCAGCCGAGGAGGAGAGGGAGGAGAATGGAGTAGGAGGAGGAGGAGAAGAGCCAGCCCTGCATGCAATCCGTGGCGGTAAAACCAAATCTACACGGGTGCCACGGGTTACATGCTTGACGGCCGTCAGAAGGTTCACCCAGTGGGCAGTAAAAGTGATATACCTTCCCTGCCCGTGTTTGCTAGACCACGTGTCTGTGGTCAGATGTATCTTGGCACCGACACTGTGTGCCAGAGATACATTCACTTGCCGCTGAACATGGCCATATAGCTCTGGGATGCCCTTCTGTGAGAAATACTTCCTTCCTGGGACCTTCCATTGTAGTGTTCCAATGGACACAAATTTTCGAAAAGGCCTCTGAGTCTACCAGTTTATATGGCAGTAGTTAGCGGGCTATGAGTTCTGACAAGCCAGCCATCAACCATTAGGCAAGAGAGTTATCCGGCGTCATCATTTTTCTACGCTCAAACATTTGGCCCACGGAAGCCTGCCTTTTTGCAGAAAAACGTGAGCTTGCTGTGATGGAAGGTGGAGTGGAGGACACTTGTGAGGAGAGAGGAGAAGGAGAAGTAGAAGACGAGGCTGGACGGTGAGAGCCTGGAGTGTGGCTTTGTGTGTTTCGTTGCTCCCACTGGGCTCCCACTGTTCCACTGCTCCCACCGCTATAATTAGAGATCTCGGAGTAGGCAGCAACAGCGGGGACAAACCTCCTCCTTGGGCTGACCTGGGTACTGTCGTCAGACTGCTGAGCGGCGGTTGTTGCTACCTCCTCTTCCTGATCCAATGCCAAGAGTGGCTGCGCATCGGAAATGTCTTGATATGGATCAGAAAATAATTCCTGTGACTCAAGCGGAAGGTATATGGTGGTGGTGGTGTTGGTGGTAGTGTCTTTGGGGGTGCACATAGCAGAGAGTGAAGAAGAGGTTGCAGATCGAGAGGATGAGGAGGGTGCAGAAGAGTAAGGCTGAGTGAGCCACTCAATCAAGTCTGGTGCGTCCTTTGACGTAATCGCACGCACCTTCTGCAATTTGCCACTTTGGCTCAAGTCTGTTGCTCCTGCCCTACCCCTACCACCCCTGCGGAAAGGCCTGCCTCTTCCTCTGCTTGTCATTTTTTCAATGACTCTGTGACAAAAGTCTCTAGAGAAGTGCAGTATGTATGTAAGAAGGTATATAACACCCCGCTTCAATCTGTTGTTTTTGGGGGCCACTGGTCTATCACACCAGTTATAATACTTTTTTTTTATTGCGTTTGTCGCTCTCTGTAGTATCGCTGCAGAACCGCTCAGCAGTCACAATGCTGCACAGTGGAAATGCACTATGCTTTGCTTTCTATATGTGCAAGTATTTTATACGTGTATTACACACCTATATACTGCACACCAAATAGTACACCTATACCAGTCCTTACAAGGACCTTTGTGGACCAAGTAGATAGTGATTTGCAGACTGTACCTCAGTCCCTACACTGATAAAGGACTGCTGCAGAATAGGGCAGTAATCTGCAGCAGTGCACCACAACCCTCCAAATAGTACACCTATACCAGTCCCTACACTGATAAAGGACTGCTGCAGAATAGGGCAGTAATCTGCAGCAGTGCACCATAAACCTATATATTGTACACCTATACCAGTCCTTACAGGGACCTTTGTGGACCAAGTAGCTAGTGATTTGCAGACTGTACCCCAGTCCCTACACTGATAAAGGACTGCTGCAGAATAGGGCAGTAATCTGCAGCAGTGCACCACAACCCTCCAAATAGTACACCTATACCAGTCCTTACAAGGACCTTTGTGGACCAAGTAGCTAGTAATTTGCAGACTGTACCTCAGTCCGTACACTGATAAAGGACTGCTGCAGAATAGGGCAGCAATCTGCAGCAGTGCACCATAACCCTATATATTGTACACCTATACCAGTCCTTACAAGGACCTTTGTGGACCAAGTAGCTAGTGATTTGCAGACTGTACCTCAGTCCCTACACTGATAAAGGACTGCTGCAGAATAGGGCAGCAGTCAAGTATAATATTCTTTCTATATTTGGAAGAAAGTATATTATATGTGTACAACCCTATATACTGTACACCTATACCAGTCCTTAAAAGGACCTTTGTGGACCTAATAGTAATAGCTAGCTAGTGATTAAACTGACTGTCCCTGCTGCACACAGAGTCCTGTCCCTCCCTGCACTGACAAAAGACAGGCTGCTGCAATCACCAACAAAGCAGTGCACTGAACCCTATATACTGTACACCTATTCCAGTCCTTAAAAGGACCTTTGTGGACCTAATAGTAATAGCTAGTGCTAGTGATTAAACTGACTGTCCCTGCTGCACACAGCGTCCTGTCCCTCCCTGCACTGACAAAAGACAGGCTGCTGCAATCACCAGCACACCAGTGCACTCAACCCTATATACTGTACTACACCTATACCATACCAATCCTTAAAAGGACTTTTGTGGATCTAATAGCTAGCGATTTGTGTCACTACAGTCTCTCCCTTCACCACACAGTGTCCTGTCCCTACATTGAAATAAGACAGAATGTAAAATGGCTGCCAGATCAGGTCTATTTATAAGGTAGGGGGAATGTCCAATTGTCCATGTGCTGAAATGTCTCAATTGGCTGTCCTGTACCCCATGATGGATGTGTCATCATGGGTCAAAGTTCTTTCACACTGTAAACACATATGTCCGCCGGGCGAACAGCGGCAATAGTCCGCCAATTGGGCGAATCGCGAACACGCTAAATTTACCGCGAAACGACCATCGGGCGAACAGTTCGGCCATCCCTACTCAGCAGCTGTTTACACATCTGGACCCAGGAGAACTAGTGTGGGACACAAGAACAAACTTTTTTTAGGGTGTCCCACATAGGTGCTCCAGTGGATACTTGGTGTCTCCATGTGTGAAAATTGTCAGAAAAAGTTAAGTATGCCAGCTTTGGTAAGGTAAAAAAAATCATGCCTTCAGCTTGGAACTCTGCCCAAAACAGACAATTGTACTCCACTTCCCAGTAATGTTTCATATTCCTATTTCTGGACTCAAATATCTGTGTGCTAAGGATACCTTTATGTTTCATTCTCATAAGGGAGAAAAGACTCGGAGCACACCTCCCAAAGGACACCAGGGACCCCACACATCACCAAGAAGGGGAACTCGGCCCAAGACTACACCCCGAGGATCTGGAGGAAGTTGGTGAGATTGTCACCAAAACAGGTGAGTGTCTGACACCCCAGCTTCAGGTAATATACAGTATGTATGCCTGCATATTTATAAGACATGTTTTTAATCCAATTTTTAGGTGATGTGCTGGTTGTTGAAGAGCAAGCTGAACATTTCACAAGTGACAGTGCCCAAAGGCTCATCAACGAAATCATGGTGTGGAATGGTGAAATCAACATCATAAGGAAGAAACTGAATGTTATGGAACAACAAATGAACATGATTGGGGAGAATATACATTTCTTTCAGATCCCATCCATTTTCACATTTGTTGGACTAAACCAATTGTTTTTTTTTGTACAATTAAAAGCCAGCATTTGAAGATGCACACGGTATGTCAACATGTGCTATCTGCCATCAGGGGATCTCAATATACACGTTTTTGTGGGTGCCCTTCCTCGTAACTCAAGTAGGTGAGAGGAAGGGGTTGCATCCCCAAAACATGTCCATTGATCCCCCATGATAGGAGATCGCACATGTTGACATTAGGCATGGGATCAGGAGGGAAATGCCCATTTTGACTTCCAAATCGTGTGCATCTTCAAAATTTGGCTTTTACAGGGGTGACATCATCCCGTCTGATGAAGGCAAGATCCACACATTTTGGACAATATAATGTGTGATCTTGCCTTTTAAGTTTTTCAATGTTGAACTTTGTAAGTTCCAGAGTCGTGTATGTTCTGTTTTGAAACATGGCTGTTTATGTAACCTTAAAACCAAAAAATATGTAGCCAACTCAAAATGTTATATTTTTTTTACAAAAAAATGTTTTACAACGCACATGTAAATGTGTACAGAGTAAAAGAATTATCAAGACATTTTTGGCACTATAATTTCTGATATTGCCTTCTGTTTTTATACGTTGAACTTTGTAAGTTCCAGAGTTGTGTATGTTATGTTTTGAAACATGTCTGTTTAAAAAAAAAAAAAAAATCTAAATAATTGAGAAAAAAAAATATTTTTTTTCTAAAAATGTTTATAACGCACATGTGAATGTGCACAGAGTAAAACATTTGTGAATCAACTATGTGTGTAAGGCATGGACAGGGACGTTGCCTATCTTTCACGGCGCATTGGGTGACTCTGGCAGCTGGGAAGGATGCAGGACAAGGTGTAGTAGTTTTGGAGGTTGTTCCGCCACCTAACTTCCAAAATGCTACTATTGGCGATTCTGACACACCTCTCTCCTCCACCACCTCCTCTTCTTCCTCCATGGCCTTTTCCTGTGCTTTATCCTCGGAACCAGCGGTGTTCCATAGGCGTTCAAGGGGCTACGCAAGTACGCAGGCAAAAAGATGCCATGCGGTGCTTGTGTTGGTGTGCTTGGGGGACAGGAGCCACACTGGGGCAGAGATTCTGCAGAGGCAGGCTGAGAGGTGGTTGACGCCATGCCAGCTGAAGCCAGGAATGGTGGTTTGCGACAATGGCACCAACCTCCTCTCCGCCCTCTGACAGGGACAACTGACCCATGTGCCCTGTGTGACTCACGTCCTTAACTTGGTGGTGCAGCAGTTCTTGGGCAGGTACCCGGGCTTTTAGGATGTCCTGAGGCAGGCCAGGAAAGGCTGTGGGCATTTCTGCCAGTCATATAATGCCAGTGCTCGGCTGGCTGACCTCCAAAAGGAATTTAACCTGCCCAAGAACCGCCTAATTTGTGACATGCCCACCAGGTGAAACTCAAGTTGGCCATGCTGCAGCGGCTGCACATGCAGCAGAGGGCCATCAATGAGTACCTGTGCAACTATGGCACCAGGACAGGATCAGGGGAGCTTTTTTTTTCCCCCCACGCCAGTGGGCCATGATCAGGGATGCATGCACTTTCGTGTCACCATTTGAGGAGGCCACGAGGATGGTGAGTAGTGACAGTGCATGCATCAGTGATACTGTCCCTCTTGTCCACCTGTTGGAGCACACGTTGTGTGGAAAAATGGGCAGGGCACTTGAGACAGAACAGAGGCAGGAAGAGGAGGACTTCCTTACCTCTCAAGGCCCCCTTTATCCAGACAGTGTTCCTGCTGGCCCGCCGATCACACAGGAAGAGAGCGAGGATGAGGACGAGGATGATTATGTCAGCATGGAGGTGGAGCCTGGCACTCAGCATCAGCAGCAGTCTTTTAGGGATCATTTTACAGTCCCAAGAAACCCGTGGACTTGTACGTGGCTAGGAGGAGGTGGCTGCAGATGATGTCGTCCTTAGTGACCCAGAGGACTCCGGACCGAAAGTCTCAACTAACCTATGCTGCATGGCCTCCCTGATCCTGCAAAGCCTGCGGAAGGATCCTCATATTCGTCGGATCAAGTAGAGGGATCATTACTGGCTGGCAACCCTCCTTGATCCACGTTACAAGGGTAAGGTTGCGGACCTTATCTTGCCATTGCAGAGGGAGCAGAGGCCTTGCAGAAAGGTCTGTGCAACGCATTCCCAGAGACTGGGAGGTTACAGATTCCTGGTCCTGGACAACGTGTTGCTGAGGCTTCGGTCAGTCACAGAAGGAGCGGTGGAGAAGGTGACCGTCTGACCGATGTGTTCAGACAATTTTTTTTAGTCCGCAGCCCCAAGGTATCATCGGTTCCAGCAACCATCGCCAGCGTCTGATTTACATGGTACAGGAATACCTAGGGGCAAGGTCAGACTTGGACACCTTTCCCACCGAAAATCCTCTGGGTTACTGGATCACTGGCCAGAGCTTGCACAGTATGCAATTGAGCTACTGGCCTGTTCTGCATCCATCGTTCTTTTGGAACACACATTCAGTGCTGCTGGAGGCTTTGTAACTGATCACAGGGTGCGCCTGTCCACCGACTCAGTTGATCGACTGACCTTCATAAAAATGAATCAGTCTTGGATCACCACCAGCTACCAAGCACCTGATGCTGATGTAACCAAAAATTTTTTTTTGAAATGTCAGATCCTTTCAAGACTGCCTATGCTGATGCTGAGTGACTATCCTGTTATGCTGAGTGACTATCTTCTTCTTCCTCAATGATCATGTGGATAACTTATAAGAACATTTTTGGTTCTGGGTGCCGCCACCAGTGGCTAAGGCACAATTTTTCAGCCCCTGTTCAACAGTGGCATGTAATTACAATTTTTGATGCAATACTTTGCAGCAGGGCTCATTCATGCTCTCCAACTAGAGTTTCCGTGAGGTGTTGCAGTGTTGTGGCACCAGTGCCTAAGGCCCAATTTTTGTGCCCCTGTTCAACAGGTGCATGTAATTTATAATTCTTTATATAATAGTTCACAGCAGGGCCCGTTCCAGCACCCACCAAGAGTAACTGGGAGGACTTACAGTGTTATGGCACCAGCACCACCACCAAACGCCCAATTTTTCTACCACTGTTCAACAATGTGCATGTAATTACAATTCTTGATATAATAGTTCACAGCAGGGCGTTCCATCGCCCACCAAGAGTCACTTTGAGAGCTAACAGTGTTGTGGCAACACCAACACCTTAGGCCCAAATTTCTGCAGAGCATATAGGGCAGGCCCCTACTTTCAAACATCCAACTTACAAACATCTCCTACTTGCAAACGGAAGGAGACAACCGGAAGTGAGATGAAATCTATCCCTAGCAAGGGAAATTCTCTCCTGTAAGAGTTGATATGGGAAAAACGTGTCTCCTCTCAACTGATCCTTTATCCCAATCCTTGTTTTACTAAAAAACCCACATTTTCAAAAAACATTTGAAACATCATTGGGACAGAAAGTGAGGTAAAATCTTCTGAAGAGGTGCACAGACAGCAAAAAAACATGTTACAGGGGTGATAACCCTTCCCTATATTTTCCAAAAAGCTGAAAATTTTATTTTTTGACTGGAATAACACTTTAAAAATGTATCAGTTCAAAATTACAAACAGATTCTACTTCACAACAAACCTACACAGTCCCTGTCTTGTTTGCACCGCATGTATACTGCTGTTCTGGGTATATAGGGCCTGATTGGAGAAATTCATTATCACTTTGTCAAATCAGGGATCAGACAGTGCTCTGGTGCCCTTCATCCAACTGGAGCCTAAGACTGCACTGTGAAGGGCATTGCATTGTGGGGCGCTCAGTAGGTGAACATCCCGCTGAACGACTCGCAAATTTGTGTGTTCACCGAACAGGCAATGTTCGGTCCGAACTCTTTGCTTGACCAAACCGTTCCCCCAACACTACTTCTGTCTTTCAAACCACTTTAAGGACTTAGTCCTCTCCATTCATAGTCTGACCCCTCGTACCCCAATGGCTCCAGATGAGGGGATAAAAAAAAATATGAGGAAAGAAGGGACACCCCTCCCCTCCTTCCATCCCAGGTGTCCGTTCTTTAATTCTGCCTACCTTACATTGGGGTTATTATTGGCTGCCTGCTCTGCTATATAAGGGTTTACAGCCTGAGCCTCATATTGGCTGCCCGCAGCCTGCAGACTTTGTTTACTAAAAATAAAAATCAACCAGCGCTAAATAACAAGCCCTAACACAAACTGCAGCTGAGATACTGAGGGTCAAATTACCAAATCCCAAAATAGTTCAATATAAAAAAGCAGTACAGCGCAGATAATTAAGCTAAATCATTAAACTAAAATAAAAACGCAAAGAACAGTCCATTCTCTTTAATAGGGATGGGCCGAACACCCCCCAGTTCGGTTCGCACCAGAACTTTAGAACGGACCGTAAATTTGTGCGAATTTTAGAACCCCATTGAAGTCTATGGGACTCGAACGTTCAAATAAAAAGTGCTAATTTTAATGGCTAATATGCGAGATATTGTCCTAAAAAGGGTTTGGGGACCTGGCTCCTGCCCCAGGGGACATGGGTCAATGCCTAAAATGTTTTTAAAAACTGAAGTTTTTTCGGGAGCACCGATTTTAATGACGATTAAAGTGGAAAAAAAGTGGAATATTCCTTTAAATATCGTGCCTGGGGGGTGTCTATAGTATGCCTGTGAAGTGGCACGTGTTTCCTGTGTTTAGAACAGTCCCTGCACAAAATGACATTGAAACGGAAAAAAAGTAATTTAAAACTGAAAAATTGCATAGGTAGCCCCCCTTGCCCATTACCAGCCCCTTTGGGTCTTGTATGGATATTAAGGGGAACCCCGTACCCTTATTAAAAAAAGGAAATACGTGGGGCCCCCAGGCCCTATATACTCAGGACAGGAGTATACAGGAGGTGCAAACAAGACAGGGACTGTGTAGGTTTGTTGTGTTAAGTAGAATCTGTTTGTAATTTTGAACTGGTACATTTTAAAGTGTAGCTCCAGTCAAAAAATCTATTTTTAAGCTTTTAGGAAAACATAGGGAAGGGTTATCACTCCTGTATAATTTGTTTTGCTGTCTGTCTTTTTTCTCTCACTTCCTGTTGTCTCCTTCCGTTTGCAAGTAGGAGACGTTTGTAAGTTGGATGTTTGAAAGTAGGGGCCTGCCCTATATGCTCTGCATAAATGGGGATCCAAGGTGTTGGTGTTACCACAACACTGTAAGCCCTCAAAGTGACTCTTGCTGAAGCACCCTGCTGTGAACGACTATATCAAGAATTGTAATTACATGCCATTGTTAAACAGTGGTAGAAAAATTGGGCCTTTGGTGGTTGTGGTGGTGGTGCTGGTGCCACAACACTATAAGTCCTCACAGTTACTCTCGGTGGATGCAGGAACGGGCCCTGCTGTGAAATATTATATCAAGAATTGTAATTACATGCCCCTGTTAAACAGGGGCTGAAAAATTGGGCCTTAGGCACTGCTTGCTGGTGTCATAACACTGCAACCTCTCCCAGATACTCTAGTTGGAGTGCAGGAATGAGCCCTTCTGCAAAGCATTGCATCAAAAATTGTAATTACATGCCCCTGTTAAATAGGGGCTGAAAAATTGGACTGGTGGCATCACCCAGAACCAAAAATGTTCTTCCAAGATATCAGTGGAGGAGGAAGAGGATAGACAGTCAACATAACAGGACAGCCACTCAGCATCAGCATAGGCAGTCTTGAAGGGATGTGATATTTCAAAAAATAATTATTCGGTTACATCAGCTTCAGGTGCTTGGTAGCTGTGGGTGATCCAAGACTGATTCATCTTTATGAAGGTCAGTCGATCAACCAAGTCGGTGGACAGGCGCACCCTGTGATCGGTTACAAAGCCACCAGAAGCACTGAATGTGTGTTCCGAAACAACGCTGGATGCAGGACAGGCCAGTAGCTCAATTGCATACTGTGCAAGCTCTGGCCAGTGATCCATCCTCAAGACCCAGTAAGCCAGAGGATTTTCGGTGGGAAAGGTGTCCAAGTCTGACTTTGCCCCTAGGTATTCCTGCACCATGTAAATCAGACGCTGGAGATGGTTGCTGGAACCGATCATACCTTGGGGCTGCGGATTAAGAAATTGTCTGAACGCATCGGTCAGACAGCCACCTTCTCCACCGCTCCTTCTGACCAAAGAGTCAGCAACACGTTGTCCAGGACCAGGAGTTTGTAACCTCCCAGTCTCTGGGAACGTATTGCACAGACCTTTCTGCAAGGCCTCCCGGAGATGTCTCATCCTCTGCTCCCTCTGCGATGGCAAGATAAGGTCGGCAACCTTACCCTTGTACCGTGGATCAAGGAGAGTGGCCAGCCAGTAATGGTCCCTCTGCTTGACCCAAAGAATATGAGGATCCTTCCGCAGGCTTTGCAGGATTAGGGAGGCCATGCAGCGTAGGTTAGCTGAGGCATTCAGTCCGGAGTCCTCTGGGTCACTAAGGACAACATGATCCGCAGCCACCTCCTCCCAGCCACGTACAAGTCCACGGGTTTCTTGGGACTGTAAATCATCTCTACAAGACTGCTGCTGCTGATGCTGAGTGCCAGGCTCCATCTCCAGGCTGACACAATCCTCCTCCTCCTCGTCCTCTTCGTGTGTGATGGGTGGGACAGCAGGAACACTGTCTGGATAAAGGGGGCCTTGAGAGGCAAGGAAGTCGTCCTCTTCCTGCATCTATTCTGCCTCAAGTGCCCTGTCCATTATTCCACGCAGCATATGCTCCAACAGGTGGACAGGAGGTACAGTGTCACTGATGCATGCACTATCACCATCCTTGTGGCCTCCTCAAACGGTGACAGGACAGGACAGTGCATGCATCCCTGATCATGCCCCACTGGCATGGTAAGGAAAAACCGAGCTCCCTGACCCTGTCCTGGTGTCGTAGTCGCACAGGTACTCATTGATGGCCCTCTGCTGCGTGTGCAGCTGCTGCAGCATGGCCAACATTGAGTTCCACCTGGTGGGAATGTCCCATATAAGGCGGTTCTTGGGCAGGTTCAACTCCTTTTGGAGCTCAGCCAGCCGAGCACTGGCATTAAATGATCAGCGGAAATGCACACAGACTTTCCTGGCCTGCTTCAGGACATCCTGTAAGCCCGGGTACCTGCCCAAGAACCGCACCACCAGGTTAAGGACGTGAGCCACACAGGGCACATGGGTCAGTTGTCCCTGTCGGAGGGCGGAGAGGAGGTTGGTGCCATTATCGCAAACCACCATTCCTGGCTTAAGCTAGCATGGCGTCAACCACATCTTGGCCTGACTCTGCAGAGCTGACAAAATATCTGGCCCAGTGTGGCTCCTGTCCCCCCAAACAAACCAGCGCAAGCACGGCATGGCATAATTTTGCCTGTGTACTTGTGTAGCCCCTTGAACGCCTACGGAGCACCGCTGGTTCCAAGGACAGAGCACTGGAAGAGGCCACGGAGGAAGAAGAAGAGGAGGGGTGGAGGAGAGAGGTGTGTCACAACCAGAGGTAGTATTTTGGAGGCGTGGTGGTGGAACAACCTCCAACACTACTGCATCTTGTCCTGCATCCTTCCCAGCTGCCAGAGGAGTGACCCAATGGGCCGTGAAAGACATGTAAAGTCCCTGTCCATGCCTGCTTGACCATGAGTCAGCGGTAATATGCACCTTACCGCTGACTGCCCTGTCCAGCGAGGCAAGGACATTGCCTTCCACATGCCGGTAGAGAGCCAGAATCACCTTCCATGAGAAAAAGTGGCGTTTGGGGACCTGCCACTGAGGAACCACACATTGCACAAACTCATGGAAGGGGGCCGAGTCTACCAACTGAAAAGGCAGCAGTTGAAGTGCTAGCAATTTAGCCAAGCTAGCATTCAACCGCTGGGCATGAGGATAGCTGGGAGTGAACTTCTTTCTATGGTCCAGCAGCTGGGGCAGGGAAATTTGCCTGGTACAATTGGACGTCGGTGTACCGCTAGCAGATTGCCCGCAAGTACTTGTCTGTGACACACCTAATTCTACACCTTCATTCCTCTCAGTGCAGGTTTCAGAGAGGACTGAAAGTCTAGTGGGGTTGGAGATCCCAGCTGATGAGGAGCAAGGAGAGGTCCGCTTTGTTCCTTTGGTGTGGGTCTTTGAGGTAAGCTTGCCAACGAGCTGCATGGCAGGTGAACATATGTCTGGTCAAGCATGTGGTGCCCAAGCCGCTGATGTTTTGGCCACGCGAGATACACTTGAGACATATGTTGCAAATAACAGAGGTGCGATCTGATGCACTTGTCTCAAAAATGGCCCACACCAAGCACTTTTTGAATAACGTGCAGAGGCAGCGACCTGCACAGGCGGAGCTCTGCGGTATGATTCAGTCGGTGTGCTGCCCCTAAGGTGGCCTCCGGAGGGCATCCTGCCTCATTGGAGATGTGCCTCCTCCTCCTCCTCTCTCCTACCAGGCTTACACATGGAGTCAGTGACCTTATCATCCCCTCCCTCTTCATCACTGGAGAAAACCTGGCAGTATGCTGCAGCTTGTGGAACATGACTGCCAGATTGCTGCCCTTCTTGAGCATCCCCTCTCTCTGCGCTCACGCTACTGCCTTCCTCTAGCTGAGTATTATAATCAGAGCCTACAAAACACTGGGCATCCTCCTGGAGCATGTACCCAACACTGTGCTCAAACAGTTTGGGGGACTCCTCAGGAGGATGTGGTGGGTCTAGGGAAGGAGTGACTGATGATGACATTGAGACGATGGAAGAGGATGCGTTGTCGGCTGCTTTGCTAGTACCCTGAGCCTGGGTGAGAGAGGATGAGGAGGATGAAGAGGGCTTGGTCATCCACTCTACCAAGTCTTCAACATTATGCGGCTCAACACGTCCAGCTGCCGAAAATAAGGACAAGCGTGTCCCATGGCCATGTGCTGATGATGATGCACCGCGTCCACGACCAGCACTGTTGTCTCTAGACACAGAGCCTGCTTGCCCTCTTTTATTGGCTCGTGCCTGTCTGTCTCTCCTTGTTGACCTTCCAGACATGGTAATGGCCTGCAGGGAGATGGGAAAACCAGCAATTGGGTAGTGTAATTTGTGCTGGAGGCACACAACACCCACTAACTCCTGCAGATGCCTTTATTATCCACTTGACCACTGGGCACTTAAACACCCTTAATAACCAGACCAATTTTCAGCTTTCGGTGCTCTCACATTTTGAATGACAATTACTCAGTCATGCAACACTGGACCTATATGAAATTTTTGTCCTTTTTTCACACAAATAGAGCTTTCTTTTGGTGGTATTTAATCACCGCTGGGTTTTTTATTTTTTGTGCTATAAAAGAAAAAATACAGAAAATTCTGTAAAAAAATTAATTTTTCTTTGTTTCTGTTATACAATTTAGCAGATTAGTAATTTTTTCTTCATAAATTTTGGCCAAAATGTATACTACTGCATATCTTTGGTAAAAATAAGTACAAATTGGTGGGGGCGTGGCTTGGCGCGCGGCGGAGATGGCAGCTTAACAGAGGAGCTCCGTCGATAAAGTGGCCCCAAGCCCGTCTGTTTTCACCGACGAACGCTGGAAAATGAACAGGCAGAACAGGCAA
This sequence comes from Lithobates pipiens, assembly GCF_037356315.1. NCBI lineage: Eukaryota > Metazoa > Chordata > Amphibia > Anura > Ranidae > Lithobates > Lithobates pipiens. Next base: position 83,713,800 of record NW_027507686.1, on the reverse strand, counting down.
CTGCTCCAGACTCGCTCGCGCCGTTCCCAGGCTACCAACACCGGGAGAAACATCTCGGATCTTTTCAAATCCCAGGCCTCAACATTGAAGGTGGTGGAGGGAGGCAAGATGGCGCCGGGCCATGCGGAGGAGGACTGCAGTGAGGATTCACAGTCGGCCGCAGAGGATAATGGTAGGAGAGACACCCGTTCCACCCATCCCCTTACCTATGAGGATATGTCGGGCTTCGCTGCAGATATTAAGGCTTCGTTTTCCGCCGCTATCACTGACCTAAAGACTAGCTTCCTTGTCCTACAGGAGAAGATGGCAGCCACAGAGGCTGCGGGGAAGCAGAGGGACAGATCCATTAACAGGCTAGACGAAGCGGTAACCACACACTCCCTCCACTTCATTGAAATAAACAGGCATTTGGAGGACCTGGACAACAGGGGGAGACGTAACAATATTAGGGTACGCGGCATACCGGAATCGGTAATGGCGGATCAGATTACCTCAGTCCTGCAGAGGGTTTTTAATTCCCTCCTGGAGAGGCCAGAAGAGACTGCCATAGACTTTGTCAGAGCACACAGGGCACTCAGGATGAGAGGCCCGGACACTATGCCCCCTCGTGATATCGTATGCTGTCTCCAGAGCTTTGCCCTTAAAGAGGACATCATGTCACGGGCGCGCAGAGATGACCAGATCGTTTTCAATGGAGAAAGCATTAAACTTTTTCAGGACCTCTCCCAAATTACCCTGAAAAACCGCAGGGCGTTGCGGCCCTTGCTGGACAAACTAAGAGAGAAAGAGCTGCGGTATTCCTGGCGTTTCCCCTTCGCCCTTCTGGTCAATCATGGCGGCAAGCAGCTTATTTTACGCACACCTGCAGACCTCCCGGAGTTCTGCACGGCCCTCCAGATTGAATTGATTGCCTTACCTGACTGGTACCGGGAGTTCTCACTACCACCCAAGGATAGGACCCCACCTTTCTCCCCGCTGGCATCTCCTGAGAAACACTCCACCAAGAAGCGGAGACAAGGCCGTGCCGACGCCTCACCGAGGGGCACCCCCCGAAGTCGCCCTCACTCCTCCAGGATTCTGATGGATGCTTAGGCACACTGTGGTAACTTTGGGCTTACGGGGGTTTTGTATATGACTTTGTTTTTTTTTTTTTTTTTTTTTCTTACCCCTTTTTTGCCCACACGTTCCCCCGTTTTCTTGCCTCTACTTGTGCATATGAAACATTCCCAGCTTCCTCACCATTCTATCTCGGACCTTCTCATTGATTGGGGGATGAGGTTGTTTGTTCATGCTTTTTCATTTTATTTTCTCCTTTGTTTTACCCCCCCCCCCATTATCCGAGAGGTCAGAGGAGGCCCGATCTGTTATAACTACACTGGAGCAAAAGACTGCTGGTTACATCCTGCCCTTTACTTGCTAAGGACTCTTGGGATGCCTGTTCGGGTGACCCCAAGTACTTATCCATACACCCAACTTATGGCAAGGGCAGGGAGTGAAATGCCCTTCGGAGACTCCTGTGTTTATCACCCACGTGCCCTGCTTTCCTGCTCGATTAACTGCTCATCTGATTTATTTGTATTTTTACTTTTTCTTAACTTTTTGGTTATTGCAAGGGGACGTGGGGCGGTGGTGATGCTCTGCTGGTAGAGTCCTGGGAGTCTGCCTGCCCAGTATCCCGAGGGGTTGCGGATGTTGGGATGTTATGCATGTACCTCACTTTGGCTGTTTATAGCTGTTTATTCAGATTCTTTGTTATAATTTCTTAGTTCGTTGGTGTACAACAGACTGTTCAGCACTTATCATAGATATGTATTGGGCCACGCTCGACGACCCCTACTTGGTTAATCGAGTACTAGCTCTAGCTTGGTTGATTGTTGTTATTTCTTTTTTTTATTTTTTCCTCTGCACGGTGTGGACACCTGGACTCTTAGACTGGTGTGTTCTACGTGGTGGTTGCTGCCATCTCTGGGGTGGGCCTCCCTGACCCCCCCCAATAGTGTCTAGTACGGGCCCGGTTGCGGCCCGTCCTTACACACTAACTTAAACACTCGGGACGGCTTAACCGTCTGAAGGGAGAGTAACCTGTACTTTATTTTCTTTATACTCCTCTTCTACTTTCTGCTACTTCTTTATTCTACTCCCTACCTTACCTTAGCCTATATCAATTTAGAGACTTTATACTGCCTTAAATATACTCATATAACTGCTGAGCTATTTTTACAGGTTCTGACATCCGAGCCTCCCTGAGTCTGGGCCATGGCGTATTCTGATGTTGGTCGGGGTCCCACGGTCATCTCTCACAACATTAAGGGGCTCAACATCCCTGAGAAGAGAACCACTTTATTGAGGGAGCTTAGGAAAGGTAGGCCCGGTTTTGTATTCCTCCAGGAGACCCATTTTAAAATCGATCACATACCAAGACTTACTGACTCTTACTTTGTTGAGGCCCACCATGCAGCCAGTCCCGAGACCAAGTCCAAGGGGGTCTCGATACTGGTGAGCAGGGACGCTGCCTTTACGGTGACGGGCAAACTGGTAGACCCTGAGGGGAGATTTCTTTTCCTTACGGGGTTGTGCCGGGGAGTCCCCCTGACACTGGCGAACGTTTATTTCCCCAACTCGGCCCAGCTCGCTTTCTGCCGGAAGGTGGTTGATGAGCTGTTGAGCTTTACTTCCGGTAGACTGATATTGGGGGGAGATTTTAATATTCCTCTTATACCGACTGAGGACACATCCACTGGCAAATCAGCTATCTCATACAAAGTCCTGAAGAGTATTAAGAAGCTTCTACATTCACTGAACCTAGTGGACACCTGGCGACACTTAAATCCGGATGGTCGGGATTATTCCTTCTTCTCGGTCCCACACAATCGACACTCGAGAATCGATTACATTTTTATAGCCCAGAGAGACCTCCCATTGCTACATGATGCTCGCATCGGTCTGCAAACCATTTCAGACCACGCACCTGTTTCCATCTCCTTAGACTTGTCAGATACCCCTACCAGACACAACACATGGAGACTGAACTCGTCGCTGCTGACGGACCCGACGCTCCTACCTGACTTGGTCTCCTCACTGACTGAATATTTCCGGCTGAACAATACGCCTGGGATGAACCCCCTTACGCTTTGGGAAGCCCACAAATGCCACATTAGGGGCGAGCTGATCCGTATGGGGGCCAGGAAAAAAAGGGAGAGGGACAAAGCAATCTCTGACCTGACTGTCAAGATCCGTACCTTAGAATCCCTCCACAAACATTCCCTTACCGTTGACTCGGCGACTGAACTCCTTGAAGCAAGAAAGACCCTGAAACAAATTTTTGATAATACCGCCAGGAGATTCTTATATTTCAAAAAGAAAATATATTACGAACATGGGGATAAGACGGGCAAGCTCCTAGCAAGAGCCCTGAGGTCCCAGACAAATCACAACCACATTATGGGTATAAAAGGCAAAGGGGGGAAGGTTGATTGTGACACGGGGAACATTGCCCGACATTTCCATAATTACTATACAGCTCTTTACAATCTCCCATGTATGCATAAACCTCCCGACATGCAGAGTGACCGTGCCCAGGCGATACAGGCTTACTTAGAGGCAGCTAACCTCCCCACATTAAAAGTTGATGATCGTATCCAGCTGGATAGGCCTATAGGGGACGCGGAAATTAAAATTGCTGTTAGAGATCTGAAGCCAGGTAAATCCCCTGGTCCCGACGGTTTTAGTGCTATATACTATAAGACCTTCCTAGACGTTTTACTCACCCCCTTTAAGAACGCTATGAATTCCCTGACAACTCAGGGACTGGTCTCCAATGACTTCTTGTCGGCTTTTATCACAGTCTTACCCAAGGAGGGGAAAGATCCTCTAAACTGCTCCAGTTACAGGCCGATTTCCCTTTTAAATATTGATGTCAAACTTCTAACGAAGATCTTAGCCCATAGATTAAGACCCTTGCTTCATGACTTGATAGGACCCACCCAGGCCGGATTTATGCCCGGTAGAGAGGCCAAAGATAATGTTACGAAGTCCCTGAACCTAATCCACCTGGCGCACCAGCGAAAGATCGAGGGCTTTCTCCTGTCGACCGATGCGGAGAAGGCCTTCGATCGAGTAGCTTGGGACTATATGCTACAGACATGTAAACATACAGGACTGGGACCGAATATGATGGCCTGGATTTCAGCAATGTACCAGAACCCCTCAGCCAGGCTCAGGGTGAATGGGACGTTGTCAGACACAGTGCATATCAAAAATGGTACCAGACAGGGATGCCCTCTGTCGCCCTTGCTCTTCATTATTTCCCTTGAACCCTTTCTACGACACGTACTCGCGAACCCAACCATTAGAGGATTCCACCTCAGTGGCCGAGACTACAAAATTGCGGCTTTTGCCGATGATTTGTTGTTTTTCCTGACAGACCCTCATGTTTCCATCCCCTCTCTTTTGAAAGAATTTGCTGGCTATGGATATTTATCTAATCTCAAAATAAATTATTCTAAATCGGAGGCGATGAATATCTCACTTCCCCAAAACTCAGTGACCAGGATTCAGGTTAATAGTCCCTTCCATTGGGTTGAGTCGGCCATTAAATACCTGGGAATATGGCTAACACCAAGACTGTCAACGACGTTTGTGCAGAATTTTTCCCCCCTCCTTAAGACTCTAACGCAGGACTTGCAGAGGTGGGTTTCGGGGTTCTTCTCATGGTTTGGCAGGGCTGCCATCTGTAAGATGGTCGTCCTGCCAAAGGTATTATATCTACTGCGAACTTTACCAATTAAGATACCCTTGAGTTTCTTTAAAGCTCTTCACTCGCTTCAGATGAAATTTATATGGGGTCACAAACCGCCCCGACTGAAGATGACGCTACTGACCGGACCCAAGGACAGGGGGGGCCTAGGCGTTCCTGACTACAAAAAGTACTACTACGCCACACACATTGCACGCATTATCGACTGGCATTGTCATTCTCACCTCAAAGACTGGGTCCTCTTGGAGGAAAACTCTGGCACAAGCCCCCTCAGGTTTTTACCCTGGATCCCGCGTGCAAAATGCCCCGCAGCCATGTTGGCACATCCCACCATTGGAACTACCCTTTCCATATTTCATAAACTAACAAGGGATTCCAAGTTCTCCTCACCCTTGAGCCCACTTACCCCTATGCGAGACAACCCGGATTTTCCCCCGGGTTTGGGTAACCCCTTGCTCACACTGTCCAATCCGAGTAGGCCACTATTGGGGACTGATTGCTTCCTCAACAACAAGATGAAAGACTTTGCTCAACTCAAGTTGGACTGTGCTATCCCACATTTGCCTATGTGGACGTACTTTCAACTACGCAGCTATGTCAATGCCACTAGTCGTAAGCCTTATTTTTCGAGAGACCTAACAAACTTTGAATCAGTGTGTGCGAGGGGAGAACCAATTCCAAAGACCACATCGCTTTCCTATGCTTGGCTACAATCATTGGGTCCACGGGAGGACCTTAGACTCAGGGAGCGTTGGATCCAAGAACTGGGAATGTCGACCTCTGAAGATCAATGGTATAGGGCCTGTGTCCTTTCTCACAAATGTTCTCTGAGCACAAAAATGCAGGAAACGGCATACAAGGTCCTCACTCATTGGTATGCCACCCCAGTGAAAATCCACAAGTGGTACCCGAGCTCATCAGATAGGTGCTGGAGGTGTGGCACTGGGAGGGGCTCTCTGTTTCACATATGGTGGAACTGTGAGTTGTTGAAGCCATTCTGGACAGGGGTTCGGAAACTGATAGTCCAGATCACGGAGACCAGACTTGGGTTGGACGCTGCTTGCTGTCTGCTTCATGTGTCCACTATGTCTTTTAAACGGTACAAACATTCTCTTACGAGGCACATGTTGAATGCAGCAAACTCTCTTATCCCACTTTTCTGGAAATCCACGGCCATCCCTACCCTGAAGGACTGGTTGGGTAGAGTCTCCTTCATCTGTGAGATGGAGGACACGGCTGCTCAATCCAACGAAAGAGTGGAGCGCTACCATAAGACCTGGACTCCGTGGTTTGTCTTTAGATACTCCCAGACTTTTCGGGACATGATGACTTAGGTGGATCTGCCAGCATGGAGATCGGTCGCTTAGGTTAGTCCTGTGTCTCGACAGATTCCTCCAGACATATCTGTTCTGACCTAGGGTTTACAGTTTGTGCATTCTATCTACTACTTGATCAGTGATATGCTACCTTACGATTCCTCTTGATATAGGTACCCTTCCCCCCCCCTCTCTCTCTTACTTCCTCTTTTTCCTTTCTCTGGATGTTGACTATATCCTGCTTCTTCTATAGTCTATTACTTTTCTTCCTTCGTTTTCTTTTCATTCCTCAGATATATGTGGGATTAGCTTACATCGAGGTGTTTCTTGATGACCCAACCTCCAAGGGCTTTTTGGGTTCATTTTGGAGGCATTTGATTCTCCGAAGGTAATACCTCTGTGGTTGTTCATGTACACAATGTTGACATGTCTATGTTTTATCCTGGCTTGTAATAACTCATTGGTGTCAATTATGCGCCCACGTTTATGTTTTTGTATTTTGTTCATGCAAATAAACTTTCTCTTTAATGGAAAAAAAAAAATAAGTACAAATTGGTGGATATTATTTGGTCTTTGTGAAAGTTATAGAGTCCACAAGCTATGGTCCCAATATCTGAAAATTGATCACACCTGAAGTACTGACGGCCTATTTGAATTCTTGAGACCCTAACATGCCAGAAAAGTACAAATACTCCCCAAATGACCCCTTTTTGGAAAGAAGACATTCCAAGGTATTTAGTAAGAGGCATGATGAGTTTTTTTAAGTTGTCATTTTTTCCCACAATTCTTTGCAAAATCAAGATTTTTTTTCCTTTTTTTTTTTCACAAAATTGTCATATTATCAGTTTATTTCTCACACACAGCATATGCATACCACAAATGACACCCCAAAACACATTCTGCTATTACTCCCGAGTACGGCAATACCACATGTGTGAGACTTTTACACAGTGTGGCCACATACAGAGGCCCAACATGCAGGGAGCACCCAGGACAATTCTGACATTTCTCTCCTACATTTAAAAATCATCATTTATTTGCTAGAAAATTACATAGAATCCCAAAACATTATATATGTTTTTTTAGCAAACACCCTGGAGAATACAATGGTGGTCGTTGCAACTTTTTATCTCGCACGGTATTTGCGCAGCAATTTTTCGAATGCTTTTTTTGGAAAAAAGACAGTTTTGTGCTTAAAAAAAAAAAACACAGTAAAGTTAGCACAATTTTTACATAATGTGAAAGATAAAGTTACGCTGAGTAAATAGATACCTAACATGTCACTCTTCAAAATTGCACACGCTCGTGGAATGGCGCCAAACGTCGCTACTTAAAAATCCCCATAGGCGATGATTTAAATTTTTTTTACTGGTTATATGTTTTGAGTTACAGAGGAAGTCTAGGGCTAGAATTATTGCTCTCGCTCTAACGTTCGCAGTGATACCTCACATGTGTGGTTTGAACACCGTTTTCATATGTGGGCGGGACTTACGTATGCGTTCGGTTCTGCATGCAAGCACATGGGGACAGGGGCGCTTTAAAAAAAAAAAAAAAAAAAATGTTATTGTTCATTTTACTTTATTTATTTTAGTTTGAAATTTTTTTCCCCAAAAATAAATATTTTGATCACTTTTATTCCTATTACAAGGAATGTAAACATCCCTTGTAATAGGAATATGGCATGACAGGTCCTCTTTACGGTGAGATATGGGGTCAATAAGACCCTGCATCTCACCTCTAAGCTGGGAAGCCTGAAAAAAAGAAATAAAAAAAAAAAGAATCTGGCTTTGATCGTATTGGCGAGTCGGTAGAAGCACCGGAGGGCGGTGGGAGAGGGGGGGATGTCTATGGCTGGGTATTGCAGGGTATCACCGACTATGGCTGGGTATGGCTGGGTATCTCAGAGTATGGCTGGGTATCTCAGAGTATGACTGGATATCTCAGGGTATGGCGTTGCAGAGTATTGCCTTGCAGAGCATTGCAGGGTATTGGCGGGTGTTGCAGAGCATTGCAGGGTATTGGCGGGTGTTGCAGAGTGTTGCAGGGTATTGCAGAGTGTTGCAGGGTATTTGCGGGTGTTGCAGAGCATTGCAGAGTGTTGCAGGGTATTGCAGTGTTGCAGGGTATTGCAGAGTTTTGCAGGGTGTTGCAGGGTGTTGCAGGGTATTGGCGGGTGTTGCAGAGCATTGCAGAGTGTTGCAGAGCATTGCAGGGTATTGGCGGGTGTTGCAGAGCATTGCAGAGTGTTGCAGGGTATTGGTAGGTGTTGCAGAGCATTGCAGAGCGTTGCAGGGTATTGCAGAGTGTTGTTGCAGGGTATTGCAGAGTGTTGTTGCAGGGTATTGCAGAGTGTTGTTGCAGGGTATTGCAGAGTGTTGTTGCAGGGTATTGCAGAGTGTTGTTGCAGGGTATTGCAGAGTATTGCAGAGTAATGGCAGGGTATGATGGGGTTAATTTTCGGTGAGCAGCGATGTGGGCACTGCAGATGCAGCCCACAGCGCTGCTGACACCGATCTCTTTCCCCTCCGCTGTACCGATCGGTACAGAGAGGGGGAGGGAGGAACCGGCGTCATAACATGACGCCGGTTTGTTTACAAGTAGGGATGAGCCGAACACCCCCCGGTTCGGTTTGCACCAGAACTTTCGAATGGACCCCAAATTTGTTAGAACGTTAGAACCCCATTGAAGTCTATGGGACTCGAACGTTCGAAATTAAAAGTGCTAATTTTAACGGCTAATATGCAAGATACTGTCCTAAAAAGGGTTTGGGGACCTGGCTCTTGCCCCAGGGGACATGGGTCATTGCCTAAAATGTTTTTAACAATGGCCGTTTTGGCGGGAGCACTGATTTTAATGACGATTAAAGTGAAAAAATTCCTTTAAATATGGTGCCTGGGGGGTGTCTGTAGTATGCCTGTGAAGTGCCACGTGTTTCCCGTGTTTAGAACAGTCCCTGCACAAAATGACATTAAACGGAAATAACACCATTTAAAACTGCTTGCGGTTTTAATGTTATATCTGGTTCCTGCAATATGGTTGAAAGTCATTGAGAAAAATGGCATGGGTAGCCCTCCCTGCCCATTACCAGCCTATTTGGGTCTTGTACGCATATTAAGGGGAACCCTGTACCCATATTAAAAAAAGGAAATGTGTGTGGCCCCCAGGCCCTATATACTCAGAACAGCAGTATACAGGCGGTGCAAACAAGACAGGAACTGTGTAGGTTTGTTGTGTTAAGTTGAATCTGTTTGTAATTTTCAACTGGTACATTTTTAAAGTGTAGCTCCAGTCAAAAAAACTATTTTTAAGCTTTTTGGAAAACATAGGGAAGGGTTATCACCCCTGTATAATTTGTTTTGTCGTCCATCTTTTTTCATCTCACTTGCTGTTGTCTCCTTCCGTTTGCAAGTAGGAGATGTTTGTAAGTTGGATGTTTGAAAGTAGGGGCCTGCCCTATATGCTCTGCAGAAATGGCGGAACAAGGTGTTGGTTTTGCCACAACATTGTAAGCCCTCAAAGTGACTCTTGGTGGGCGCTGGAGCGCCCTGCTGTGAACGATTATATCAAGAATTGTAATTACATGCCATTGTTGAACAGTGGTAGAAAAATTGACCTTTGGTGGTTGTGCTGCTGGTGCCACAACACTATAAGTCCTCACAGTTACTCTGGGTGGGCACAGGAACGGGCCCTCCTGTGAAATATTATATCAAGAATTGTAATTACTAGTCCCTGTTAAACAGGGGCAGAAAAATTGGGCCTTAGGCACTGGTGCTGGTGCCACCACACTGCAACCTCTTCCATATACTCTAGTTTTATTGCAGGAATTAGCCCTGCTGCAAAGCATTGCATCAAAAATTGTAATTAAACGCCCCTGTTAAACAGGGGCAGAAAAATTGGGCCTTAGGCACTGGTGCTGGTGCCACCACACTGCAACCTCTCCCATATACTCTAGTTTTATTGCAGGAATTAGCCCTGCTGCAAAGCATTGCATCAAAAATTGTAATTAAACGCCCCTGTTAAACAGGGGCAGAAAAATTGGGCCTTAGGCACTGGTGCTGGTGCCACCACACTGCAACCTCTCCCATATACTCTAGTATTATTGCAGGAATTAGCCCTGCTGCAAAGCATTGCATTAAAAATTGTAATTAAACGCCCCTGTTAAACAGGGGCAGAAAAATTGGGCTGATGGCATCACCCAGAGCCAGAAATGTTCTTCCAACATATCAGCGGAGGAGGAAGAGGATAGACAATCAACATAACAGGACAGTCACTCAGCATAGGCAGTCTTGAAGGGATGTGATATTTCAAAAAAAATTATTCGGTTACATCAGCTTCAGGTGCTTGGTAGCTGTGGGTGATCCAAGACTGATTCATCTTGATGAAGGTCGGTCGATCAACTGATTCGGTGGACAGGCGCACCCTGTGATCGGTAACAAAGCCACCAGCAGCACTGAAGATGCGTTCCGCAAGAACGCTGGATGCAGGACAGGCCAGTAGCTCAATTGCATACTGTGCAAGCTCTGGCCAGTGATCCATCCTCAAGACCCAGTAAGCCAGAGGATTTTCGGTGGGAAAGGTGTCCAAGTCTGACCTTGCCCCTAGGTATTCCTGCACCATGTAAATCAGACACTGGCGATGGTTGCTGGAACCGATCATACCTTGGGGCTGCGGACTAAAAAAATGTCTGAAAGCATCAGTCAGACGGCCACCTTATCCACTGCTCCTTCTGACCGATGCCTCAGCAACACGTTGTCCGCGTTGCACAGACCTTTCTGCAAGGCCTCCCGGAGATGTCTCATCCTCTGCTCCCTCTGTGATGGCAAGATAAGGTCGGCAACCTTACCCTTGTACCGTGGATCAAGGAGAGTGGCCAGCCAGTAATGGTCCCTCTCCTTGATCCGAAGAATACGAGGATCCTTCCGCAGGCTTTGCAGGATCAGGGAGGCCATGCAGCGTAGGTTAGCTGAGGCATTCGGTCCGGAGTCCTCTGGGTCACTAAGGGCAACACGATCCGCAGCTACCTCCTCCCAGCCACGTACAAGTCCACGTGTTTCTTGGGACTGTAAATCATCCCTACAAGACTGCTGCTGCTGATGCTGAGTGCCAGCCTCCACCTCCATGCTGACACAATCATCCTCCTCCTCCTCTTCCTCCTCCTCATCCTCTTCCTGTGTGATGGGTGGCACAGCAGGAACACTGTCTGGATAAAGGGGGCCTTGAGAGGCAAGGAAGTCCTCCTCTTCCTGCCTCTGTTCTGCCTCAAGTGCCCTGTCCATTATTCCACGCAACGTATGCTCCAAGAGGTGGACAAGAGGTACAGTGTCACTGATGCATGCACTGTCACTGCTCACCATCCTTGTGGCCTCCTCAAACGGTGACAGGACAGTGCATGCATCCCTGATCATGCCCCACTGGCGTAGCGAGAAAAAACCGAGCTCCCCTAACCCTGTCCTGGTGCCGTAGCCGCACAGGTACTCATTGATGGCCCTCTGCTGCGTGTGCAGCTGCTGCAGCATGGCCAACGTTGAGTTCCACCTGGTGGGCATGTCACATATAAGGCGGTTCTTGGGCAGGTTCAACTCCTTTTAGAGCTCAGCCAGCCGAGCACAGGCATTAAATGATCGGCGGAAATGCACACAGACTTTCCTGGCCTGCTTCAGGACATCCTGTAAGCTGGGGTACCTGCCCAAGAACTGCTGCACCACCAGGTTAAGGACGTGAGCTACACAGGGCACATGGGTCAGTTGTCCCTGTCGGAGGGCGGAGAGGAGGTTGGTGCCATTGTCACAAACCACCATTCCTGGCTTAAGCTGGCGTGGCGTCAACCACCTCTCGGCCTGCCCCTGCAGAGCTGACAAAACATCCGCCCCAGTGTGACTCCTGTCCCCCAAACAAACCAGCGCAAGCACGGCATGGCATCGTTTTGCCTGCGTACTTGCGTAGCCCCTGGAACGCCTACAGAGCACCGCTGGTTCTGAGGACAGAGCACTGGAAGAGGCCATGGAGGAAGAAGAAGAGGAGGGGGTGGAGGAGAGAGGTGTGTCACAACCAATAGTAGCATTTTGGAGGCGTGGTGGCGGAACAACCTCCAACACTACTGCACCTTGTCCCGCATCCTTCCCAGCTCCCAGAAGAGTGACCCAATGGGCCGTGAAAGACAGGTAACGTCCCTGTCCATGCCTGCTGGACCATGAGTCAGCGGTAATATGCACCTTACCGCTGACCGCCCTGTCCAGCGAGGCAAGGACATTGCCTTCCACATGCCGATAGAGAGCTGGAATCGCCTTCCGTAAGAAAAAGTGGCGTTTGGGGACCTGCCACTGAGGAACCGCACATTGTACAAACTCACGGAAGGGGGCCGAGTCTACCAACTGAAAAGGCAGCAGTTGAAGTGCTAGCAATTTAGCCAAGCTAGCATTCAACCGCTGGGCATGTGGATGGCTGGGAGTGAACTTCTTTCGCCGCTCCAGCAGCTGGGGCAGGGACATTTGCCTGCTATAATCGGACGTGGGTGTACTGCTAGTAGAGTGCCCGGAAGCACTTGGCTGTGACACACCTAATTCTACACCTTCATTCCTCTCAGAGCAGATTTCAGAGAGGACTGAAGGTCTAGTGGGGTTGGAGATGCCAGCTGTTGAGGAGCAAGGAGAGGTCCGCTTTGTTCTTTGGTGTGGGTCTTTGAGGTACGCTTGGCAATGAGCTGCATGGCAGGTCAACATATGTCTGGTCAAGCATGTGGTGCCCAAGCGGCTGATGTTTTGGCCACGCGAGATACGCTTGAGACATATGTTGCAAAAAGCAGCGGTGCGATCTGATGCACTCGTCTCAAAAAAGGCCCACACCAAAGAACTTTTAGAATAACGTGCAGAGGTAGCGACCTGCGCAGGCGGAGCTCTGCGGTGTGATTCAGTCGGTGTGCTGCCCCTAAGCTGGCCCCCGGAGGGCATCCTGCCTCATTGGACATGTGCCTCCTCCTCCTCTCTCCTACCAGGCACCCACGTGGAGTCAGTGCCCTCATCTTCCCCTCCCTCTTCATCGCTGTAGCAAACCTGGCAGTATGCTGCAGCTTGTGGAACATGACTGCCAGATTGCTGTCCTTCTTGAGCATCCTCTCTCTCTGCGCTCATGCTACTGCCTTCCTCTAGCTGAGTGTCATCATCAGAGCCTACAAAACACTGGGCATCCTCCTGGAGCATGTACCCAACACTGTGCTCAAAGAGTTCAGGAGACTCCTCAGGAGGACGTGGTGGGTCTAGGGAAGGAGTCACTGATGATGACATTGAGAGGAGGGAAGACGATGCGTTGGCAGCTGCTTTGCTAGTACCCTGAGACTGGGTGAGAGAGGATGAGGAGGATGAAGAGGGCTTGGTCATCCACTCTACCAAGTCATTGGCATGTTGCGGTTCAACATGTCCAGCTGCCGAAAAGAAGGACAAGCGTGTCCCATGGCCACGTGCTGATGACAATGCACCGCGTCCACGACCAGCACTGTTGTCTCTAGACACAGAGCCTGCTTGCCCTCTTTTATCGGCTCGCGCCTGTCTGCCTCTCCTTGCTGGCCTTCCAGACATGGTAATGGCCTGAAGGGAGTTGGGTAAAACAGCAGTTGGGTAGTGTATATTGTGCTGGAGGCACACAACACCCACTAACTCCTGCAGATGCCTTTATTATAGAACACCAGAGATAAAGGGGTATACTGTAATTGAGTCACACAACACCCACTAAGCCCTGCAGATGGCTCTATTAGAGAACAACAATAAAGGGTAGATACAGGTGTATATTGTGCTGGAGGCACAAAAAACCCACTAAATCCTGCAGATGCCTTTATTATAGAACACCAGAGATAAAGGGGTATATACAGATGTATACTGTGCTGTGCTAGAGGCACACACAACTTCCAATAACTCATGTAGATGGCAAGTGGGCTCAAATAGAGAAGAGCTATGTAGGTGGATATAGCGGTGTGTACTGGGTACAGAGCACGCAGACAGCACGCACAAGCTCCTAACACTACTGACTGCAAGCTCTATTATAAAAGATAGATCACTAGCTATATAGGTGAGGTGAATATAGCGGTGTATACTGCGGTCAGGGCACACAGACAACAACCACTACAGAAGAGCAAGATCGAAAATCGGCCGATAACGATCGGTGTGTACTGTGTTGAAGGTACATAGAACACCCACTAACTGCTTCAGACGCCAACACACTACACTAGGCCGCCGCGCTGGCGGCCTTATATAGTGTTGGGCGGGTACTACACAGCCTGAGCTATGATTGGCCACAGGCATCCTGCCTGTGGCCAATCATGGCTCTCCTCGCTGCTGGCGCTGTGATTGGCCAAGCATGCGGGGTCATAGGGCATGCTTGGCCAATCATGAGCCAGCAATGCACTGCGATGACACAGTGCATTGTGGGTCGTGAACGCCACACGAATTTGGCGCGAATGGTCCATAACGTTCGGAATTCGCCGAACGGGCGAACAGCCGATGTTCGAGTCGAACGTATGTTCGACTCGAACATGAAGCTCATCCCTATTTACAAGTGATCACTCCATCATTTGACGGAGCGATCACGTGGTAAACGGCCACGATGAGCGTGATCACGGATGCTCTCGAGTGCACGCCCCAGGGGGGCGCGCGAGAGCGGAATTCTGGGAGGACGTCATATGACGGCCTCCCAGAGTTAAACAACCGCCCTGTAGCCGTCATTCGGCTATAGGGCGGTTGTTAAGTGGTTAAAGAACACCAGCAATTAAAGGGTAGATACGGGTGTATACTGTGCTGTGCTGGAGGCACAAAACACCCACTAACTCCTGCAGATGGCTTTATTAGAGAACACCAGCAATAAAGGGTAGATACAGGTGTATACTGTGCTGTGCTGGAGGCACACGACACCCACTAATTCCTGCAGATGGCTCTACTAGAGAACAGCAATAAAAAGGTAGATACAGGTGTATACTGCGCTGGAAGCACACAACACCTACTAACTCCTGCAGATGGCTCTATTAAAGAACAGCAATAAAGGTAGATACAGGTGTATACTGTGCTGGAAGAAAACAACACCCACTAACTCCTGCAGATGGCTCTATTAGAGAACAGCAATAAACATAGATACAGGTGTATACTGCGCTGGAAGCACACAACACCCACTAACTCCTGCAGATGGCTCTATTAGAGAGCAGCAATAAATGTAGATACAGGTGTATACTGCACTGGAGGCACACAACACCCACTAACTCCTGCAGACGCCGGAACACTACACAAGGCTGCCACGCTGGTGGCCTTATATAGTGTGGGGTGTGTACTAAACCGCCTGAGCTATAATTGGCCATTTATGGCTCTCCTCACTGCCGGCGCTGTGATTGGCCAAGCATGCAGGGTCACAGTGCATGCTTGGCCAATCATGAGCCAGCAATGCACTGCGATGGCACAGTGCATTGTGGGCGTGAGCGCCACGAGAATTTGGTGCAAACAGCCCACAGAGTTCTGGCTTCACCGAACGGGCGAACAGCCAGTGTTCGAGTCGAACATGCATTCGACTCGAACACCAAGCTCATCCCTACTCTTTAAACTGAAGCGAGAAAGAGATTAAATCAGCAAAGAAGCTCAGAGATATCCAATGAGACAAGTGATCTACACATCAGGTATGGTGACCTGAATGTCACCCTCCACCACTGATAGTAATGGCCGCTCACCTCAGGAGATGGACCCTGAGTAACTCAGTCAGGTCAAATACAGTGGTCCCTTTCAGGGAATAAATTAGCGGACCCAAATGCTGGTATCAACTGTGGAGCATGCTGTGTCTACGGCTTATCATTCTCTTCCAGACATAATGCTTGTAATGAAAGTAATGAAAGCAACACAACCTAGTGCTCTCTGATTGCTCAGACAATATTTATTTAAAAGTAAAAGTGTACACTCACATAAAAAGCACTGTGCCCCAGTGCCAAGGATAAATGACAGATCTTAAATGAAGTGTGTAAGGACGTGGGTGATGTCACGATTGCAGTCAGGTGGTTTCCGTACGCATTACGCCCCAAGGGGGTGGGACTTCATCAGCGGCGACGGCATGACGTAAGCCACCCGTTTTATACACCTAATCAGCTGACTGCTGTGGCCAATGAAAACGGTTGTGCAGCCATCACCATGACACCCGATTCATCCATAAGATGCGGCAGCAAATATAACGAGAGGACAGGAGAAAAACAAGCCTCAATGTCCGATGTGATGATTCACCACATAATCAGCTGTAATAGTGTACATACTAAGGCTGAATTGGACATGTGCCCACAAAAAAATTATTTTAAAATATCTTTATAGAAACATCAATCTATGCGTCACCCTGCGTCCCAGCTGACCCATACAGGGGTTACTCCATAAATTACCCTTGAGCACAAAAAATGAAAGGGACTATTGCGGTACCCAAATGGAATAGTCATAAGTGATAAAATTTGAATTGACATTAATTAAATAGTTTATATAAAAAAACAAAAAGCAAAAAAAAATATAAAATCGAAAAGACAATACATTTTACAATCTATACAAGATAATAGGGTTTACAATAATTACGGAGGACCCCAAATAGAGGGGGGCACACTGATGTAGTGAGAGGGTCATCAAACACTGGCGAGGTGGCAATTTCATACGCCAGTTAAGCCGTAGAGAATCTCACTGGTTCCATGAAACCAAAGTTCTAGTGCCAGGTGGCCTGAACGTGGAATTTGATTTAAATTGTTTCATTTCTGATCGGTGATCAGTATAATATATATTCTGGGATCGTAGACACTTACCTGTCCAGGGAGCCCACGATGTCAGCCCCCCAAAGCCGATCCATCCACCGGATCGGGTGCCAGCGCCGCCATCTTAACTGCCCGTTTCCTACTACGCATGCGTGAGTCACGCAGCACTTTGAATGGCAGCACTTTGTGAATGGCCCTGTTTTCTGGAACACACACATCCCAGAAGACAACAGGGCCGCACACCGAAGAGGAGGAAGCGCAGCGGAATAGGAAATAGGAAGAGGCAAATTAGGTAGACTGCTTAGCAACATTTTCTGGTACGTGTGTGGTAGAGAGAGGAACCCACTTGGGAGAGTCAGGGCGTAGCACGGGTCAGGTTGTAGTTGAGGAGGGATAGCTCAGGGAAGGCTTCTTCGTCACTTTAAACACTCCAGTAAGCAGTGCAGAGGTGTGGAGGAACACAGAGCAGCAGAGCAGACCTGCGCTGGAGGCTCCATCCCAGCTCCAGCTCCAGCACAATCTCTCTGTCATGGGGGGGTGCCTAACAGAGGCATCCAGCACAGAATAAACAGATCGATGGGCTGCACTAAAGGAATCAGGCTCAAAGGGTAAGTGAAAATATATATATGTATTAAGGATAAAGACACACGTGCAAACCAAACACAGCAAACCATGAACAAGCAAGAATGCAAATAATATACAGCAACCCCAAAACCCTAACCTAACTACCTAACTAACTATATATACACATGGAAAGGGAACACATATATAACAAGGCAGGGATGAGAGACAAGGGGAACAGGAGGCCAGGTGGAGGAAGCAGAAGCAAGGGGAGCCAAGGCAGGAATCAGGGGACAAGTCTCAGGAACCAGGTACAGGAAACAGAGTCCAGGGCAGGAAGTAAATCAGGAATAGGTTTCTGGCAACCGATCAGATCAGGCGGGGACAAGTCTTGCAGGAAGGAATTCTGAAGCAATGAGCCTCAGTGAAGGGCGGGCTTATATACTTCCAAGCAATTCCACATCAGGTGCAGCTAGATCACTAGAATGTCCATTTGCTGGGAGACACCCGCTGGTGACCACCAGAACTGCAACCTTTGATGGCGAAAGAAACAGTGACACCAGCAAGCGATCCAAGCAATAACACTGTTCCTGACACTCTCCTTCCCTCCCTCTGGCTTCCCCCACTCTTCCCGCTCTCCCCCAGGCACCAGACCAGCCACCAACTAACCTGCATACTCACCCAGGTTCTAGAGAGGATAGTGACACGGGGGCTGTGAAAAAACCCCCCTAGTCACCTATCCACCGCTCCCTATCCTCCGCCGCGGCACGGACTACCGGCCTCCCGCTCGGGTAGGCATTACGCAAGACTGTGGCTCTGGCCTAGTCCGGTCGTACCGTGGTCACTCACCGTGCAGCCGCCTGCACCATCCCCCTGAACCTCGGCAGTCCAGGGCTCGCACGCCACGTGGGCCCCCGACCTTCATTAGTACCGGGCCCCGGGGCATGAATTAGGAAAGCCCGGGCCTCCGGCCTTGCTGGTGGCCATCTCGGTCCACCCATTCTCGGGGGAAATTATCAACTTCCCACCCTTGTTCAATCAACCCTGAAGAACCCTTAAAGTGACCACGCTGCAGCCACCCTGTCATCACCCCTAATGGGCTAAACATTTAGCCACATACAGACTGGTGGCTGCGGCAGAACCACATAAAAAAAAAAAAATTCTCCTCCCCGCCTTTTTAAAGATCCAACTGCAAGGGGCAACTGGAACGCTCTCCAGAAACATCAGTCTTACAGCTAGCCAGATTCACCGGAACCAGACAGTTAACGGGGACCACCGCAACCAGGTAAGCTCGCCCCTCCTCCCCTACCCCCCCTAGTGATTGTTCCAGGGACTCCGTCCGACCGCCTCCGGGGGTCAGGAAGGAATTTTTGCCCCACTGGTGCGTTTGGCTGCTACTGCCAGGGTTTTTTTTTTGCCGTCCTCTGGAACAATCAGGAACAACCGTAGGTTAGCATACCCCTACCTCCGGCCTCCATTCCATTTTTCACGCTATCCTAGGATGACTACTCCGGATCACAGCCAGACTTCTTTTCTGAGCGGGGATCCTCGCCTCAAGTAAAGGTAGCCGGAAAACAGCCAGCAACCCAATACAACAACTCCGTCCGCATCCATATAGGAATCCCCTGATCAACTTGTGCACTAATAGCCTCAAGCACGGCGGCAAGTTTGATATCTAGCCCGTCCTCAGGGTCAATACCCTGACCAGGATCATCACCTTTAGGCCCATAGTACCATCAACCTCATCGACAAACCATGTTCTACTTCAAATACTCAGTAGAAGTTCTCCACAGACTAAGGGACATCAACACCACATTGCCATCTTCCATACAAAAAATCCTTCAAAGAGAACAACTATTAAAAACCGGAAGACAAGCAACTCCCAATCACAGGAAGAATTCTACTCAACCACTACAATTAGATTGCGCCTTGATTAACGCCAGGTCTGCAGTAAAACACAGACTGGAAGTACACAACTTCATCATCGAGAACAACGTAGACTGCCTCTTCATCACCGAAAGCTGGCTAACCGCTGACTGCAACACCATCCTCACCGAATTGGTGCAGAAAAACTACAGGATCCTAACCGAACACCGGATAGGGAAAAAAGGAGGAGGCCTAGCAGTGATCTTTAAAGCTCACCTGAGGCTCACCAAACCATCATCACAGAACCCAGTGCCTTTTATGGAAACCCTGATGCTACATCTCCAATCAACACCCCATGACACTACTCATATTCTACTGTGCTACAGACCACCGGAACCAAAGTCCAATCTTCTTTCACCCCTCATGGAATCCTTCGCAATACACACCCTAAAATTCAAAAATTTCCTGGCACTTGGAGATTTCAACCTGTGGGCAAACGAGCCCAAAGACCCCATCGCGACTGCCTGCATCAATCAACTAGAAGAATTGGGTCTCCAGCAACTGATAAAGACTCCCACGCATGGGTCAGGATACACCCTGGACCTCATTTTCAAACAGAACATTGACGTCAACATACTGGACAACATAACATTGCCATGCATGGACCACCACGCCATCAAATTCAAAATCGCTACCAACATCACCAACAAAAAATGGAAACCTGTAACAACAACGCACTGGACCAGATCACATAAAAAAACTGTATTCCGAATCCTTCAAAACCACTCTATCCAACAAGATAACTACAATAACCTTAAACCACTCTGCGGAGGAAACACTCAACTCCCTGAACAGGGCATTACTGCAATCAGCAGACTCGGTAGCTCCAAAACGCAGGGCTGTCATCAGGAAGAAAAATTCTGGGTGGTTTAATAGCTCACTCTCCCTATTAAAACAAGAACGCAGAAGAGCGGAAAGAACATGGAGAAGAAATCCCACCGAGGAAAACCACTTTAACTACAAAGGTCTCACAGAGAACTATCGAAAAGCAATCTTTAAAGCCAAAAAGGATCACTTCGCATCTACAATCTCAACGGCCACAAACCAACCTCGGGAACTGTTTAAACTAGTCAATCAATCAATGAATCCGGTGTGCCTAGAACCCCCAGAAAATTAATCCCAGGATTACTGTGACAAACTATCGGATTTTTTCATCGATAAAGTCAAAACCATCAGGGAATAAATTTGTCAGAAGAAAACATCCAACTTCAGCCAGCAAATACACAAAGAGGATGTCTGCACCAACATTCCGCAACCGCCAAAATTTTCAGTAACCCCAATTACCGCAGACACGACAGAAAACATCATTAAACTTCGGGACAACAACAACTTGAAAACTGCCTCAAATCAATAGAGGACTGGATGACCACTAACTCCCTCCAACTCAACCAATCAAAGACAGAGCTTCTTATCTTACACCCAAATCATAAGCCTGCAACCAAAACCTCCTGGTATCCACCCACCGTCTTTGGGCAGACTATCTCCCCAAAGACCAAGGCCAAGAGTCTCGGGGTTATTTTAGACGCACAAATGTCAATGGATGCGCAAATTCTCAAAAAAAACCTCAAGACCTTCCTCTTCTAGCTGATGATCAAAGCTCGCCACAGCACCTTGAGGCGATTCAGTTTGCATTGTGCGCTATACAAGTATTTCATTCATTCAACATGGGTTTCTGGTAATTAGAAAAAAAAAGGCAATTTTTTTTGAGAATGTTAACGTAATTTTTTATTTTAGGATGGACCTCCGCTTTAACCAGTTACCGACCTGCTCACGCAGATATACTGCGACAGGTCGGCTCTCCTGCGTGAAGTGACAAACCTGTATGTCACTCCGTGCAAGGAGTATAGCGGGCGCGCGCAAACCCCCTGCACACCGCTGGAGCGTGCCTGCGGACTCAATTTCCTCCAGCGGCCCGTGATTGCAGTGAGGAGAGGCAAAAAGGGGAACTGCCTATGTAAACAAGGCGATTCCCCGTTCTGCCTAGTGACATGACAGAAATCTACTGTTCCTAGTGATCGAGAACAGTGATCTCTGTCATGTTCCAGTGAGCCCATCCCCCCCCCCCCCTAGAGTTAGAAAACGCTGAGGGAACACACTTAGCCCTTTGATTAAGCCCACTAGTGTTAACCCCTTCCCTGCCAGTGTCATTTTTACACATTTGTCATTTTATAGCACTGATAAATGTAATAATGTCACTGGTCCTCAAAAAGTGTAATTTGTGGTCAGATTTGTCCCCCGTAATGTCCTGCTAAAAATCACAGATCCCTGCCATTACCAGTAAAAACAATGAAAGTCCCTAAACCTATCCCTTAGTTTGTAGACACAATAACCTTTACGCAATCCAATCAATATACGTCTATTGCGATTTTTTTTTTTCACCAAAAATATGTAGAAGAATATATATTGGCCTAAACTGATATATACATTTTGTTTTATATTTTGGATATGTATTATAGCAGAAAGTAAAACATTTTTTTTTTTTTTCAAAATTGTCGCTCCTTTTTTGTTTATAGTGCAAAAAAGAAAAAACGCAGAGTTGATCGAATATCACCAAAAGAAAGCTCTATTTGTGGGTAAAAAAGGATTTTTTTGTTTGGGTACAGCATTGCATGACCATGCAATTGTCAGTTAAAGCAATGCCATGCCGTATAGCAAAAAAATGGCCTGGTCATTAAAGGGGTGAATCCTTCCAGGGCTGAAGTGGTTAATTATCAATAACTTCAATAAATTCAATACTTAATTGTATTAAATTTTAAATAAGCGATACATATATTTTAATATTAAAATATTACATCACATTAACTCTAGCTCAGCTGTATTGGCTCAAGCTATTTTTGATGATATTTGATCGCCTCTGCGTTTTTTATTTTTTACAGAGTGACAATTTTGAAACAAAATGCATTATTTTTTACTATAATAAATATCTCCTAAAAAATATTTTTTTTTTCTTCAGTTTAGGCCGATATGTATTCATCTACATATTTATGACATTTTTATTATTATTTTTTTTACTAGTGATCTACGATTTTTAATTTTTTTATCGGGAATGCGACATTATGGCGGAAACATCGGACAATTTTGACACATTTTTGGGACCATTGTCATTTATACAGCAATCAATGCTATAAAATTGCACTGATTACTGTAAAAATGTCACTGGCAGTGAAGGGGTTAACACTAGGGGGCGCTCGAGGGGGTCAATTGTGCTCCCTGGGAGGTGATTCTAACTTAAGGGGGAGGGGCCCGATTGGAGGAAGTGACAGATCGTGGTTCCTAGCTAATAGGAACACAGAATCTGTCATCCCTGCCAGAAAAGAGCAGGGAAGTGTTACACACACTCGTCCCTGTTCTGTCTCTCCTGCTCACAATGTTATGGTTAAATTCACCATAACATCCCCTTTCAATAAGGGACAATACTGAGAAAGTATAAACCTCATAAATAAGGCAACGACAGGTGGGGGGGGGGGGATGGGGTGGGCTGGCAGCTTTCTCTTAACTCTTCTTCCATCTGCCTGCTTGATGACGCATCCTCTTCTTTTTATAGGTACCTGCTCGTGTCAAAGGACTGGATATCTGCCAGTTCATTTATCCAATGCTTTTTTAAAAAAAAAATTTAATTTTTTTTTTTACCTTTTATTAAGATTAACTATTTGTCTCTCACGATGCCATATGTGGTGGGGGTGGGGACATTTTATGCCCCACCCCTCACTTTTATTCCCTTAGTATATTTATTAACCCCCGCACACCTAAGGGTAAAACAAATCTAACGACCTAAGCTCAATTTTGCAACTTTGACATGTGTTAGTAAAACTGTATATATTCCTAAAATATAATAAGACCATAAGAGGTTTAATACTGTACTAGTGGATGGGAGTGGTAAAAGTCCATGGGTTAAGGGGTGCAAATGACTTGCCTTGGCCTGGGCGCTGACAACCCACGCTACGCCACTGTGGAACATCCCACAATAGCTGCAGTTTTGAAGCCATTACAGTTTGGCCCTTACCGAGGTCCCTCATTTTTTTCTGCTTTTTGACACATTAACCACTTGCTGACCAGCCGTCATTATACTGCGGCAGGTTGGCACAATCCCGCAAATCACCGTAGGTGTACGTCAGCACCTTTTTAAGGGTGATAGTGGGCCCACTGCACAGAGGGGGACCCGATGCGTGTGGCCAACCACAATCGCAGATCCAGAATGGGGATGTATATGTGTACACACACACACATATCCCTGTTCTGTTCCCGGTGAGTCACATCCCCATACAGTTAGAATCACTCCCTAGGAGACACATTTAACCCCTTGATCACCCCCTAGTGTTCACCCCTTCCCTGTCAATGACATTTATACAGTAATCAGTGGCTATTTTTTTAGCTCTGATCGCTGTATATATGTCAATGGTCCCAAAAATATATCAAAAGTGTCCGACATAATGTCACAGTCCTGAAAAAAATAATAATAATAAATCACTGATAGCCGCCATTACTGGTAAAAAAAAATATATAATAAAAATGACATAAATCTATCCCCTATTTTGTAGACACTATAGCTTTTGCACAAACCAATATATGTTTGTTGCGATTTTTTTTTTTTCTTTACCAAAAATATATAGAAGAATATATATCAGCCAAAACTGATAAAAAGTGTTTTTTTTTTTTTTTGGGAAGGATATGTATAGCAAAAAGTATCGCAAAAAATGGCCTGGTCATTCTTACGGCCCTTAAGTGGTTAAATAAGAATTGCAGTCTGCTCACTTCATTTGTAATACAAACATCTTTGCCATTCTGAAGCTTCCCTCCAACCACTTTGCATATTATTTTATATATACTGTGATTCTGTACTTGTCAAATATGCTGCAGAAATCTTCCTCCATGGAGTCTGGCTGCATCCATTTTAACTGTGGGCAGCTGAAGCTGCTGCCTGTTCACTTCCTGGATTTACACAGAGGCACAACTCCAGCTCTGCAGCTCTCACTGGCCCTCTTATGACTCGACTCCCCTCCATGGCAAACTCTCAGTGAGTGAGAGAGAGCTGTATATGATGTCATAGGCCTAGGCTTTTTACCGCACAAGAAACAGGAAGTGGGCTGTAGAAGGTATTTATTAGCAGAAAAAATGGTTTACTATCCAAAGTTAAAACCACAAGGGCAGAAGATTAAATAGATGGGGAAAAAAAATAAAAAGACTGAAGTTCCACTTTAACTTCAGGGACAACATGTTCATTGGTTGCCTAATATATCCCCTTTGCTATCAGATACCACTGTAACAAGACAATCAGTGCTATTCACTTTATGTCAGTGTCCACAATCCATACCTCCCAACATTTTGAGATGGGAATGAGGGACACCTACTAGCAAACATATGCAGGCACAGGCCACGCCCCTGCCACACCCCCTTAAAGGAGAATTAACCATAAAAAAGTTTAATTAAATCCACAAGGGCTTTTTTTTTTTTTTTTAACCACTACTATTCCTTTATATTGGCTTTTAGAATTTGGATGAAAGGTTTAGCCTTGGGAAACAATTTCTGAAAGATAAAAAGTTTATTTTATAGACGACTATATAGATCAGACCAAAATGAGGCGGAAGGAGGGATATTGTTCCAAATCAGGGACAGTCCCTCGAAATCAGGGACGGTTGGGAGCTCTGCCCAATGTTATGGCCGATCGGTATATATATTTCGCACACTCTCTATGGTTCTGAAGTTTCATTTCTTGGTCTAAAAGGACCTTTTATTTCGTTTCCTAGAAGAGCACTGATGGCAGTAATGGGTTAAGTTTATAGAGTTCTATTATACGGCTTCCCTCCGATCTCTCGTCCCCCATCCTAGCTGTGTACATGGAGTGCAGCGCCAGTCAGCCCTTCCCACTGCAGTGAGGACGTCCCTGGGAAGGGCCTGCAGTTGTTCTGCTGTCATCATCACTATGTCCGGATCAGAGAGGACGGAGACAGCACCAGGGAGGGATCGGGCTACTCCTTATCACTCTACTCTCTAACCAGGTGAGATCGCTACTTACGTGCTTTACAACCTCTGCTTAGAAGACGCCGATCTTATATTTACCGGATTAATAAACTGATCAACTCCAGTAACCTTCACCAAGCTGCGGGGCACAGCCATGGATCTCTGCCAGGACTAGAACTGCAGAGTTCTTGGTTTCTGGAACCTTTTGCCATGCTGAGTCCTGGAGGAAGGCTTTGCACCATGTGTTGTCACTTGTCATTGTTTGTAGCAGATCGGTGGAAAGCCTTGTTATCAGGATCCGTGCACAGAAATATTGGGGTGATCTGGGGACAGCTGACTATTCTAAGTTCACCCACTTCAGATACAGAGAGCAGGGAGTGGTTGATGGCAGAGGGCTGTATTGGCAATGATGCAGTGCAGGTCTACTCTGTGCTATAGGAAAGGTGCAGTCTTATGTCAGACTTCTGCCTTCACATTTAAAGGGCTCTGCTAAACCTTTGTATAAGAGGTTCAGGATTGTGCTTATTTTAATGAGTGTTGGTGCATACAAAATGTTTTATGATTGATTCTGTGATAGATAACTGAACAGTTTAGCTATGTGCTTGTCCGTTTTCAAGAAATACATTCTATTTATGTAATAATCTGGAGCCGGGGTGTCAAACTCACTTTCATCACGGGCCGTATCAGCAGTATGGGATGACCTCAAAGGGCCGTTTGTATGTGGGGTGCGCTGAGCGCAGAGTTCTGGGGTGTCATGTACAGAATGAAGGGTTTGGGGGTGTGCCATATGCAGACTTCAGGGGTGCGCTGTGTACAGAGTGGAGGGTTTGGAGGAGGAGGGGGGGTGCGCTGTGTACAGAGTGGAGGGTTTGGAGGAGGAGGGGGGGTGCGCTGTGTACAGAGTGGAGGGTTTGGAGGAGGAGGGGGGGGGGGGGGTGCGCTGTGTACAGAGTGGAGGGTTTGGAGGAGGAGGAGGAGGGGGGGTGCGCTGTGTACAGAGTGGAGGGTTTGGAGGTGGAGGGGGGGGTGCGCTGTGTACAGAGTGGAGGGTTTGGAGGAGGAGGGGGGGGGGGGTGCGCTGTGTACAGAGTGGAGGGTTTGGAGGAGGAGGAGGGGGGGTGCGCTGTGTACAGAGTGGAGGGTTTGGAGGAGGAGGGGGGGGGGTGCGCTGTGTACAGAGTGGAGGGTTTGGAGGGGGGGGTGCGCTGTGTACAGAGTGGAGGGTTTGGAGGAGGAGGGGGGGGGGTGCGCTGTGTACAGAGTGGAGGGTTTGGAGGAGGAGGGGGGGGGGTGCGCTGTGTACAGAGTGGAGGGTTTGGAGGAGGAGGGGGGGTGCGCTGTGTACAGAGTGGAGGGTTTGGAGGAGGAGGGGGGGTTCGCTGTGTACAGAGTGGAGGGTTTGGAGGAGGAGGGGGGGGGTGCGCTGTGTACAGAGTGGAGGGTTTGGAGGAGGAGGGGGGGGGGTGCGCTGTGTACAGAGTGGAGGGTTTGGAGGAGGAGGGGGGGGGGTGCGCTGTGTACAGAGTGGAGGGTTTGGAGGAGGAGGGGGGGGGGGGTGCGCTGTGTACAGAGTGGAGGGTTTGGAGGAGGAGGGGGGGGGGGGTGCGCTGTGTACAGAGTGGAGGGTTTGGAGGAGGAGGGGGGGGGTGCGCTGTGTACAGAGTGGAGGGTTTGGAGGAGGAGGGGGGGGGGTGCGCTGTGTACAGAGTGGAGGGTTTGGAGGAGGAGGAGGGGGGGTGCGCTGTGTACAGAGTGGAGGGTTTGGAGGAGGGGGGGTGCGCTGTGTACAGAGTGGAGGGTTTGGAGGAGGGGGGGTGCGCTGTGTACAGAGTGGAGGGTTTGGAGGAGGGGGGGTGCGCTGTGTACAGAGTGGAGGGTTTGGAGGAGGGGGGGTGCGCTGTGTACAGAGTGGAGGGTTTGGAGGAGGGGGGGTGCGCTGTGTACAGAGTGGAGGGTTTGGAGGAGGGGGGGTGCGCTGTGTACAGAGTGGAGGTTTTGGAGGAGGAGGAGGGGGGGTGCGCTGTGTACAGAGTGGAGGGTTTGGAGGAGGAGGAGGGGGGGTGCGCTGTGTACAGAGTGGAGGGTTTGGAGGAGGAGGAGGGGGGGTGCGCTGTGTACAGAGTGGAGGGTTTGGAGGAGGGTGCTGTGTACAGAGTGCAGGGAGATCATTCTTTCTGACTCTCTCTGGAGATCTGTTCCTGCCGTTAGCGCATGCAGGGATCTGTTATATCCAGGAGCCGCTGAGCAAAGCTGTCCTTTCTAAAACGCGTAAGCTTCTGTGTTTACAAGCAACAGCGGAAGAAGAGGTTAAGAGACGGAGGTGCCACAATTTGTCTGCAAAACTGAGGGCCATATGACCGGGCTTGGTGGGCCGGATTCGGCTCACAGGCCTTTTGTTTGCCATATTTGATCTAGAGTGTTAGCTCTGCGTATCAAAAGTGCGCTGAGAACAAAAAAAAAATCCTCCTCGACTGTTGCCTACCTCCTTTTTATATAGCATAGATAATCAGCCAAATGATCAGACTTAGGACCCATTCACACAAGGTGTGGTGCAGTTTTTTTTTCTGCGCTAGATAAACACAAGTTACTGCTAGGGCACATAGAAAGCAATTGTTTTCTAAGTGTCCTGTTCACACCACATTTTTCTGCACTGCATTAAATGGCACCACATGTTACAACAGCATATCCCAACACACTGTGGCACAGTGGTGTAGTGGTTAGCACTCTCACCTAGCAGTAAAAAGTGTCAGTGGTTCAAATCCCAACCACGACTCTACCTGCCTGGAGTTTGCATGTACTCCCTGTGCCTGCGTGGGTTTCCTCCGGGTACTCCGCTTTCCTCCCACACTCCAAAGACATGCAGGTAGGTTAATTGGCTTCTGTCCAAAATTGGCCCTAGTATATGAATAGGGGACCTTGGATTGTGGGCTCCTTGAGGGTAGGGACTGATGTGAGTGTGCAATGTACAGGGATAGGGGTAGACACTCACTCAGGTTGAACTGGATGGACAGTGTCTTTATTCAACCTTACTAACTATGAAACTATGCTGCTGTGCATTGACTAGATGACACTAAATAAAGTTGATTGCAAAAAGAAACGTGCATCATGCTGCTCCCTGCCAGAGTCAACACTGGGCTAGCCTGAATGGTAAAACACTGTTTTATCACACAGACTAGCGTGAATGTAGCCTTACTGAAAAGTGATCCACTGCAGATTGCTTTTCAGAAAGGAGGGCTGCATGTATTAATGAACCCATACTGCTGTAAGGTTACCATTTGTCCCTGTCCCTCAGCAAATAAATACCCATCCCTGGTAGTATTTCTATATTCACAGTGGGCAGGCTCTATTGGTCTTTTGGGCGCTGGGCTTGCTTTCCTTTTCTAGTCTCTAAAATAAACATTTTGCACCCAGCCAATGCCGTCCTCCTGTATAGAGAGGAGACGCTCACATGTGTTGCATTCTGTCTTCTGGCCCAGGGGACCATAGCTCATGTTGTATGGGCTTGGCATGTAACCTCTAGGCTGAGAACCAAGCTGGGGTCCTCAATCGGTTTTTGGGGCCCCAAGCTAGTTAGAAGTGCCCTTTACTTTACTGCTTTCTTTTGGGGACAACACATTTTTGGTATCCAACGTTTCCTATCTGCACTCTGTGCATCACTTAACACGGGAACATGCGCAATATTTTCCTGTAGCGCAGGAAGACGTGATATGTTGTGGCGGGTGCGCTACGGTACCATTCATTCTTGATGACACCCCAAACGCACCAGCCAATGCATGTGCACCAAGTCTCACCATAATGCATGGTAACTTATAGCCGTGTGTTGTGCTGAGATGTGATTTAGAAAAAGATGCCTGCAATTCTTTTGTGCAATCAATTCCTGTTCTGGTGACAACCCAATATTTTGGATTTTGGACATAGACAGCAGTACAGATCTTAGAGGTGTTCCAGTTCATATTCTATTCATATCCAAAATTGAAAAGTAAAATCTTGCCTTTCCTTTTACATTATTGGTGTGTGTGTTTTATTTATTTATTTATATTTATAGGCAAATCGCCATCCCTTACCATGCTGAGGGCATGTGTCCTGATATGGTCCAGAAGGGTAATTGGGTAGCATACGTATCCCCCACCTTTTCTGGATAGTTAGGCTGCATGCTCAAGTTAAGGGTCTGGCATAGATCTTTATGGAGACCTCACACTTTTTTATTTTTTTTTCTGTGTGTATATATGTGAAGACTACCCCTTAAAACCCATACCAGCCCTGAAGTGACTGGTATGGATTTCTTTTTTTAAGGACCCTAATTTTTTTTATTTTTTTTGCATGTAGTAACCCTTTTAAAATCAAGACTAGTGACTTTTGGGGGGATTCTATGTGTGGGTTTTTTTTTTTTTTCTTGCTGTAGGATTTACAAAAATTACAGTTTAAATTGGCAGCAAGGAAAACTGCATTTTGCCAGCTTGGGGGGGGGGGGGGGGGATGGGGAAAAAAAAGCACACAGACCCCTCCAACGTTCCCCTACAATACATATAGACCATTTTAGAGGACCTTTGGGATTTTATTTTTATTTTTTTTAACAAAAGAGAGAGATGTAATTTGCTGCCAATATAAAACTTTCTTTTTTTTTTTTTTTTTTTTTGCGTTGGAAAAAAAATCCCTACTCCCAGCCACTTGAAATTTTTTCAAATTTTGTGCGCTGGTACATATTTCATAGGTTACTTCCCACCCACCCCATGCTATTTTTACACCCCTTTGCCTATTAAAGAGGGGTACCCCCTAAAAAAAAAATTTTAAAGTCAGCAGCTACAAATACTGCAGCTGCTGGCTTTTAATAATCGGACACTTACCTGCCCCAGGGTCCAGCGATGTGGGGGAACGAAGCCCCCCCCTCGCTCCCCGCTCCGCTCGTGGCGCCGTCATGCATACTGTGGGCACCCGGCTGTGGCTTCACAGCCGGGCACCCACTGCGCATGCGCGAGCGGCGCAGGGCGCCGTGATACGCCGTACAGTCACCTGGGACACATGACAGGTCCCAGGTGAATGTGCGGCGTGAGGGGAAGTGATGTCACCAGCCCGGGCAATGAGGAAGGCAGATTACGAGGGACCCCCTAGCAACCGGTATTTAGAGATGAGTAAAAAATTTTTTTTTTGCCAAATATTTTTTTTTAATTTTTTTTACGAATTTTAAGCAGTTTTAATTTTTTGGTGGCAACACCACTTTAACCTAGAAAATGGGCATTTTTTTAATATGACAGGTTTGGCTCCCATTTACATGGGTTTCAGCATCCAAACATCCTTGAAATTTGGTAAACGCCTGCTGAGCCAAATGCCTCATCACTAGTACTGACAGGGAACATTCTGTGATGAGAAGAGAGATGACTTCATCAAGCTCCTGCTGCTGCTTTATTGTCCAGCCACAACAGAATTGCCAATCTCCCACAATTTATTTAACTGACAAAAGACAAAACATTTGCCAGAGCACATTCTCATTGACCATCTGCCTGGCTTTACAATCAAAGTCAAAATAGCACAATGAAATGTAAGAATAACTAACTACGGTTATGAAATACCTGGGGAGCCTCAGAATAGAAGAGAGAGAAGTTCTGTAGTGTCCTTGTGAAAAGGTGGTCATGGTCAAGTTGAGCCTAACAGTGAGAGAGTGGCTTAAAAAAGGAAAGAACTTCACATTTTGGGTGAACTTCCAATTTAAGCTGGCCATACATCTATCACAATTTGGGTGGTTCAGCGGGGACCTGCCGAATTACGATCAGTGTGGCCGCCCCCACTTGATAGAACTTGATAGAATTTTCTTAGAGCAACTGGTGGGGGGGGATCCACTTTGTTTTCTGTTGGCTAAAAAAAAAAAAAAAAAAAGTGTGGTGCTTATACCTTTTTGCCCTTGAGCTGGTGCTGGCTGGTAAAAGGACATTCAGAGGCAGTTGGATGCTTTTTTCAGCTGCCCCTGAACTCATTCAATGTTATCTTATGTGTAAATGTACACAGGTTTGTTTAATGTTGTTTTTAGGCAGTTGCATTTAGAGGCTTTTCTTTGAAGGCAAAAAAAAAATGAGTTCAGACTCTAAACGCGGTACTGGCATTTAGCCACATTTTTGTTTAAAAATGCTTCTAAAGTTGCCCTATTTAAAATGATAGCAAATGATGGAAAAACCACAAAAAAATATTTTAAAAACTTGTAATTGCTTGTTTTGCTTCATCGACCATTTATATACCTATAATGAGCCCATGATCCAATCCAATACACCACTAGTATAATTGACCTATATGTTAGATTTTAGCCAGATGACCCCAACATTGAGCTTCACCCCCGACTTGATCATAGTTGCATGAAATCTAATATCTGGCTTTTTTAAGTGCATTTTTCCCTCGTGTTAAATTCTAGGTAGCTTTGACAATGATTAGGGTTTTCCCCGTGAAGAACAAGTTTCTGGTTATGGTTTCTGGATGGGGTTTCCCATTTAGGGTTAGGGGGCTTATGTTTAGGGTTTTCCCCTTGCAAAACAAGGTTAGGATATTATGGTTAGGGTTTTCCCCTTGAAGAACAAGTTACAAAAAACAGTTTAAGGTTATGGTTTCCAGTTAGAGGGTTATAGTTAAGGTTTTCCCCTTGAAGAACAAGTTTAGCGTTAGGGTTTCTGGGCCTCGCACGTGATTTCTGACGTCTTTCCAGCCTCATCAACAGCATCGGCAGGAGCATTTCCTCACATATGCTCATTATGGGTTCCATAGTAAAAACACCGAAATTGAAGTAAATACAAGTACACTGCTCCTCTCTCAGCTGCTGCTACTCACTCTGGTCTCACAGAATGGCTGCAATGGTTAAACAATGATTTTTATTTTTTTTGGGCTTTGAGAGGTTCCTACGATATATCTTAATTAAAACGCTTCTAGATGCAAATGCAGCATGCAAGCGCGGCTAAACGGGTGTTTTTAAACGCCGGTTTCAAGCTGTCAAAAAAATCGTTCTGAGGAGGTTGCTTCAGCATCCTGTATACATTAAGCCTAATAGGATCAAATGTTCTAGTCATGCAGGGCATGTCAAGGCAAGGGGTAGAGGGGTTGAAAGACTATTTGCCTAATCTGCTCAGTACACATCCTATCTTTGTTACTATTAATGAATGGAACAACATGTAGGTTAATATAACATTTCAAATGTTTCTAAAAAACGGTTATTTTTTTTTTTCTATTGCTTTTTAAGTGGCAGTTATTCTCTTTTTTTTTTTTCTTTCAGGATTAGCAACAATGGGTGAAATGTCAACCACATCATCAGGTGAGTCGTCTGCTTGTGTGCCTAATGTACAAGCTCATTCTACTTTCCTACAGGAATAATGCCCATTGTTACTCAAGGCAGCCCCTTTTTTATTTATTTTTTTTCTCCAGTTTTATTAAAGTGGAGTAAGGTTGCCAATCTGCCACAAATTTTCTTTTTGACAAAAATTCTTTTTTTTTTTTATTTTTATTTTTATTGACGGCCTCAAATATAACAAATTCCCATTTCAAATTTAAACCGTATTTAATCTTAATTTATAAATTCCTACTCTATGCCAAACCCCCCCCCCAAGGATGTGAAAGGGTGATAGTGTTACATAACATACAATATCACACTGCTGCTGCATTCAGTTAAATATAAAACAAAAAGGAAACCTGAATTAAAAAAAAAAAATACACATCCCCAGTGTAGCGCTATATGCAAATATAAACCAAAGCAAGAGAACCCCCTATGATGGACTTTTAAGGCACAACTAACTAAAATAGGAGTATTTCAGTAAAGAATTTTATTAATTATTAAACACATTGAGTAGAATATAATAAAAAGGAATGTATTATCCATCCATACCATTATCACCATCTCCTAACATGACAAATATGATCCTCTTGCCACCAACGCGTTTCGGACTACAGATATCTCCTTCAGGGATGTTTATTGAAGAGGAAAATATGTCTATAATATAATTTGAAAAACAGTAAGTATATAGCAACATGAAAATATACATGCATACTATGGCTAACAATTCATACAATCGATTAAAGGGTACACTTACATATATTTTGGTGGCGTGGTAGATTAGCATTCCATCATGTTGCATTTAAAAACAAAGCAAGCATCAAAAAGAACTGTGCTTGCTGACTTTCTGCTTCAATATCTCAAGCAAAGGGATTCTTAAAACTGCATAATGTATCTATCCCAAAGAGTCGCTTCCCCGTCCTCTCTTAACCCCACAGAGGAGGAGTGGCCAGAGGAACTCGCTGGGGTCAGAGTGAAATCCTTGTTTTTAAATGTAATATGATGGAATGTTACATTTGATTGTATAATTGTTATCCAAAGTATGCATGTATATTTTATACTCCGAAACCTGTTGGGTGCAAGAGGATCATATTTGTCATGTTAGGAGATGGTAATGCTATGGATGGATAATATATTCCCTTTTCATATGCATATACTAAATGTGTTTAATGATTAATAAAATTCTTTCCTGAAATACTCTTAAATACTCCTATTTTAATTTGGTGTGCCTTTAAAAGTGCATCATGGGAGGTTCTCTTGCTTTGGCTCTAATACTAGATGTGGCACTATAAAACACATAGAACGTGCCTGGGACAAGAACATCAAAACTGTGCACCAATGATTCCTGTGCTCCCTACCTTATGTAAGTTCCCATAACACTGTTCTGATTCCATGCTTGCATGTTCAGCATCATTTGGTCCCCCTACAGAGGCATGCGCGATAACATGGTGTTGCCCCTGTAAAATCTGGGTTATCCCAAAGACAATTCTGATTGAGCCCAAGCCATGACCTCACACAAGGTGAAGCTGCTACTCTAACCACGCACAGTAGCAGCTTTTGCACAATAGCACAGTGGCGCTGGGCCTCTGAAAATGGCAACCGCTTTGGGCAAAAAAAACACAAAAACAAACAAAAAAAAAAAATAAATAAAAAAAAGCTTGCTTCCACAAGTAGTAAACACAAGACCTTATCTTAAAGCGGGATTCCACTGCCGTTTTTTTTTTTTTTTTTTTACCTGTGTCACTGTTGGGCGATTCCTACCGGGTCTTTGCAGCCACGATCGGCGTCTTTTTAACCCCTGGCGTGACGATTTCATTGCTAAGGAAAACTTTTAAAAAAGCAGTCCGGCGGTTTCCATTTTCACTGTGGGCGTTTGAAGCCCACAGGCATTTACTTCCTGGATGCGATGACACTGAGCTCCCAGCATCCACTGCTCCATCTCGCACATGCTCATTGAGTGTCCTCTTTGTTTTCCTTCCTTTTGTCTCCTGTGCTATAGTGGTAATGGCTGATAGAGCTGCCTGCCCACTTTCAAAATGGCAATTTCAGCTTGACTGTGTCCCCCATGGATTCCTGGGAAATAGCTAAAAAAGTTCCCAGGGATCATTACGAAGCCGATAAACACGCCTACTCCCACGGGAGGAGAGCCCAGAAGTCGGCATAAACATTAAAAATAAAAGGTAAATACTGCATATTATTTTATTTCAATGGTCATAACTGCATCTATGTTCCAAAGCCATTTGAATAAGATGAACTTGCAATTTTCTGTACAAAACCACTTTAAGATTTGTTCAGCTGCTGCTGTAGTGTAAGGGTGCTGGGTGAGCGTTAATGAAAAATGCACTGAGCAGTTTTTGCTATTTGTGCATGATCACCAATCTGCCACCATCCCTTTAACCCCCCACCACTGCTGTAGTGAAGGAGGAGCAGCATAGGAAATAGGAAGAAGTGCTGATGGATGTTTAGGTATTCCCCTCCAACACTCTGCCAGGACAGCTGCCTCTGAGCTCAGTTCAATGCAAATAAGCGTTATTGGCAGGGCCAAATACATTTCAGCATTGGCAAAGCAGTTGTTTGTAGAGGGGAGAGGGGGGGGGGGCTAGTTGGCTCTAGGGCAGCCTTTTGGAGGGGTAAGGAGTAATGCAACGAGGGTAGAGGTGTGTGTGTGTGTGTGTCTCTCCATGTAAAGGATTTTTCAGTCCTCTGTTTTTGATGTCCTTCTCAGTCTGTAACATGCTGTCGCATATTGTGCAGCTATCAGTAGAATTTGACATTTCCTATTTTCTATAAAATTGAAGTTCAGGATGAGAGCGGAGAGTCTCTGAAAGTGAGTATTCCTCACTGATGAGTACTTGGGATATTGTTCTCACCACTTCCAACACCCTCTACCACTCTTACCTCTCTTCCAGGGCTGCCCTCCCATCGCCCCACCAGAGCCATTCCACCACTCTGCACCTCTACCACAGCCTTCACGCTCTTTTTTTCACTACTTTACCAAACCACCACCCACTTTTTGCCAGCACCTTCACCTATGCTATCACCAGTACAGCCACCAATCCCCTCCCCTCACAGCCTTACTGGATTTCTCGAATTCCCATGATCAACGTTGTATAGTCAGTCGTATTTTTTTTTTTTTTTTTACTTTATTTCTTTATTTGACATATTTCAATATAGCAGACCAAGTTATAACAGACCAAGTTACAGCATCAGTATATATTTTACAATTTTGTTTCCTTATACCGCTAGTACGTCCTTTCCTCATTTTCCTATTTGTTTCGATTGATCTGTGCAAAACATCTTTTTTATATATATATTTTTTTCTCTTTTCTTTCTTACTTGCCACTATCATATATACTTCCTAACCATCCTTTAGACACGAGTATTTACATACACATAAAAAATAAATTAAAAAAAAGCCACGCACTCACCGGGCGACAAATCCATATCGTCGTTTCCATAGTGAGTTATATACCACAAGCTGACAAAGGAGAAGATTGTTTCTACCCACATCTTTTATCGTTACAATTTTTTATTTTGTTTTTTTTCCTGCCCTCTGGTATAACCCTCTACCCCGTTGTCCTTTGAATACCGTGTTTACTGTCCCACTCAACAGAAAAAAACTGTACTAACCACTCAATACAGACTCCCCCCATTACTAGTGAGAGTGGAGCTAATCAGTCGTATTTCTGACTATATTTTGCTACTGTGATGGCCTGTTTTGAGATGGAGATGTAAAAAGATAGGGAAACAATGCAGAAATAAAATAAACTTGCCGCTCTGTCTACATCTGTGTAAATACTATTCACAGATGTGCTAATGATAAAATATATATAATCTAAATAGACAATATATGTACTGAGTGAATATATATTTATTAATATAGTGTATGTATCTCTGTTGGAGATTTTAAACAACCTGTATGATACCAAAGTGCAAATGTTGAATCAAAAAGGTGCCCAAGTACTGATGCATAAATCAAAAATTTAAATGCAACTATTCATTTCAAACAATCTAAAAAAAATGAAATAAAAACAAATTGTCCTGTGCTCAAACACTAGTATCCAGTGCTCCAAAACAAACAAAATTGTCAGTGACAGTACTTCACAGATGGAAAATCCTTAAAATAGTGGTGGGGAATGTGAATCAAATGGCCAAGAATTTGGGGCCAACATAAGGGTATTCAATTTTTAACTTTTTTATGAAACTCTTATTTTGTGAATACTGTAATAGTATTTGAATCATGTTTATCTCTTGGACCACTAACTTATTTCCTTTTTTAAAGTGATTGTAAACATTCAGATAAAAAAAAAAAAACACAACCCATCAATCATGTTATACTCACGTCCTCTATGCAATGGGTTTGCACAGAGCAGCTCCGATTTTCCTCTTTTCTTATCCCCTGCTGGCACTCCTGTCTCCCCACGCTAAGTGCCCCCATAGAAAGCCACTTGAGGTGCTATGAAGGCACTTGCGGGTGCCCACTCCCAAGCATGTTCTGTAGGTCCATAAGAGCGTGGCACGGCCCTGCCCCCTGCTCCCTCCTCACTGGCTGTGATTGACAGCAGTGGGAGCCAATAGAGGTAGACAGCCAAGAAAGCCTCATCTCTTGTGCACATCACTAGATCGAGTAAGTATGGGGGGGGGGGGGGGAAGCAGCACACTTTTTTACAATAATGCAATACCTTCGGCCTTTAGAACCACTTAAGTGAGGCCATGGGTGATATCTATAAAATTGTTTAGATGCAGAATGAATTATTAACTAGAGAAGAAAGCATTTACAGTAGGTTCAGACTTGCTGCATCAGTAGCATTAGAAGACATGTAATGGGCTAAGCACTGGCAGATGAAAAATGATCCAGGATTATAAAACCACTAAATTTTTTTTCTACCATACTTAAAACACACTGACCCTAATGCTGATACACTGACATTCTCTAAACTAGATGAAGTCCTAATCTATATAAATATTTACAGCTTTTTTTTTAATTTCCATTTCAATATTTCTTGGTTTTCAACATATTTTGAATACAGAAGAAAAGGGAAAGGACATTTTAACATTCATAGGTAGTGGTACAAGTACAGAGTAAAATGATCAATAATGATGTATTTAAGTTGGAAGGAATAAAGTGGTTTATCTGTAGGGGTAAGTGTAGTAATCTGAGTTGGATAAGCCATATTCTATCTGTAGGGATCAAAAAATTCTGGGAGCTTGTCCTATCATAAGGTCATCTATTCCCTTTCCACCCATCTAGTTACATTTAAGTCAGGTATGATAGTGGGTAAGCTTAAAAGCGGTAGGGGGAGTGAAGTAGGTGTGAAATCTTGGAAGGGAGTAGTTAGGAGTGATTTCCAAGCCTGAAGAGAGGCCCTTATAGTAGGGGACAATGATGTAGCTGGTAGGGATTTGTGTTGGCTGGCAAAAGAAGTGATGGAGATTATGTCCCTGCGTTTGGGTTCTTTCAAGTTCTTCCCATTTAGTACTGTTAGAATGAGGAAACCATATTTTAAGTTGTGCTAAGATTGAAGCTGTGTAGTAATCCAACTGTGTAGTAGTCCCACTTCCCCTGTTTTCCTAGTTGTAGTCAATCTAGAGAATGCGAATCTCATGTTCCGGCCTTGTCATAGATACCGGTTTACCATCGATTGGGCAGTTGCAAAAAAAAAAAAGAAAGGTACCAGTTACTTTCCGGTAGCTGTCTTTCTGGGAAATCTTCCAGGACGGCACACCTGAGAGATGAGAGGCTCCTCCCTACAGGAAACGCAATCAATCGACAGTTTTAAGTCTCCACCCTTCCCCTTGATCCTCAGTTTGTAGAGCCTGAACCTGGTTCACAAGGGAAATCATTCCTCAAAGGCACTCACCTTCTAGTGTTCTACAATTTTCCCCCCTCCAACGGGCGGGAAGTAGGCCTGCCGTCCTGAAAGATTTCCCAGAAAGCCAGCTACCGGTAAGTAACTAACTGGTACCTTTCTCAAGTCCTCTTCCAGGACGGCACACCTGAGAGGATATACAACTATTTCAGGCCTACCTTACAGTGGGGCCACTGCAAGACTCTCTTGGTTCTGCAGTGAGCTTTACCTCCACTCCATATGCTTGATGAAGGTATCTTAGCTGGATCATGCGGCTGATCTGCGGTCTGCTCCACAGATGTGCCTGCCTTTTCCGCTTCGGATGCAGTATCTAGGTGGAATGGGCTCTTAAAGATGGAATCAGAAAACATGTTAAACTTGTAGGTCTCACACATCTAACAACCATGGCCTATTGTGCCTGTAGGTGCTACTTGGAACCACTAAAAAGATAAATTGGAGACCTTTGTTGTAAGACAAGGACACTACATTAATCAATAAGAGGGCCTGTCTTGACACTACCCTGTTCAGGGAAATAAAACTGCAAAAAGGGGGGGGGGGGGGGCCTGACAGACAACCTTCTTTTTTGTTCCTTTTTATCTTTACGTCAGCAAAGACTAAAGGGAAGCCTACTTAAGGGTAATAGATTAACAGAAGCTTGAACCCTGGGTTTAAGGCATGCCCAATCTATGGCTTTACTTACGGAGATTAAAGTCCCTAGCAGGAGTAGACTACCCATATGGCTATGTCCAGTTTTGCTAAAAGGGCGAAATGAAGGCCATGCACCGAGCTGAAACCTATTCGATCGGGTATACATCTTTATACTTCATCCTCAGGCCCTAATACTTCTCTGAACAGAACTCTCCAAGTTCTTAATAAACAGGGCGATTCATTATCCCCTTCCTCCAGTGTCCCATAACCCTACAGGGCTTCAAACCTAAGAAATGGTTCTGGCATCCCTGAATGTAAGGGGTCGAGGTTTTCTGACATCTGCAGCCCGAACACCTGCCCCCTCCATGGAAAAGAAGGCTGAAATACAAAAGGTGATACATGTAGTATTAATATCACAAATAAAAAGATTATAGATTGTGGGCACGGCACAATAGATTTAGACAGAAAGGACACAAGCATAGACAACAATGTTGTGTACCTGAGTGTGACTAGCTAAACCGATATATCAAATATGGGAAGAGACCCAAATCTGAACCTCAATGTAGACAAACAGTCCTCAGTCTAGTTTTCTGATGTGCTGCCAAGATGTAAAAACATTAAGACACAAGCAAACCCTTAATGCTGCGTATTTCTGAAGTGCAGCTAGCTAGGTCATAACTGATATACAAATACAGAAAGGACAGGAACCCCCTTTACTGTTGTGTGTTACTGATATACAGCAAAACAAGGCTATAAATATAAAGACAGACCCAAACTTCTATGGTGCGTATTTCTGACAAACCACCAAATACAGTTCTAAGATCAATATGAACACCAACTCCCGTGTTGTGCATTTCTGCTATGCCACAGGGTAAAATATGGAACACAAGACAATCCTTTCTGTCATGCACTTCTGTAGTGTAGTTCAGATAGAACCAACACTGAGAAAAGACACAAGCAACCTGCAGCATTGTGTTTTTCTGAAACGGAAAGCACCAACAAGCTTCCATCTTGAGTATTTTTGCTGTGCAACAACATAAAAGCAGACACCGAGGAAAAAGACAGACAGCCTTTACAGCTGCAATCTTTCTGGTCTACTGCAAAATAATACAATAACGCCATGAGTATTCCTGCTGTGTAGCAAAACCTCAACCAGAAGGGACAGATGAGCTTGGGGCTCCCACACCCGTGTGACCCAACCTGCGACTTGGGACTGCAAGACGCATGAGAAGTCATACACTATGGCTTCCAATGGGTACCATTCAGGTCTGTGCGACTCCAGCAGTCCCCAATTCCTGGATCCACAGACCTCAAGATTACACAGGTCACAGGGAAAAATTTCAGGTCAAACAAGTGAGGGGTCCCCAA
Source organism: Lithobates pipiens (assembly GCF_037356315.1). NCBI lineage: Eukaryota > Metazoa > Chordata > Amphibia > Anura > Ranidae > Lithobates > Lithobates pipiens. The sequence continues at coordinate 83,673,377 of NW_027507686.1, read as the reverse complement.
TGCTGTGACTCCCTGGAGGAGTGCAGCCAACAACCCCCTGCTGTGTATCCCTAAGATGCAGAAAGGTAGATCAATGAGAAACACTGCTCACTGCTGTGCCTGATGTACAAACGATAAGGCAGTAAATATAGGACATACAGGACACAAACATTCAATCTTTGTGTATGTCTGATGTGTAGCAATATACCAATACTGAGCAGAGATGCCAGCATCCTCAATGTGTCTCTCAGCTGAGCAGCAAAAACAAAATCAGAAAAAGACAAGCAACCTTCACTGCTGTGTCCTTTATGATATGTAGCCAACAAGGCAGTATATGCAAGACATAAAAAAGGACAGACAACCTTCAATCTTGTATATGTCTGATGTGCAACAATATAACAATTCTGAATAGAGATAGCACATCCATATTGAAGCGATTTGGCCTTGCGACTTAACATGTCAAATCGCATGGCTAAAATCAGCACGACACCACTTTGTGGTGCTACACGGATTACCAAAGGCAGTATATGTACTACACCTGGCAGGGGTTCAACTTGTATTTCTGCTATGTAGCCCAACAAATTTGAACCATCAATTTTCACTGCTGCCTTTCTAATAAGGCAGTAATACAGGACACAAAACACCACAGACAGACCTCAATCTTGTGTATGTCTGATGTGCAGCAATATAACCATTATGAGCAGAGATGTCGCAAATCTCAATGTGTATTTCTGCTCTGCCACAAAAACATCCCAGAAAGGACAAACCTTCACTACTGAGGTCTACTGGTGTGCAGCCAATGAGGAGTCATGGTCTATCCCTTTATGAAATAACCAACAGGCAATTTATTTCATAGGCATAGCCTGGGCTGTAGATACTAAACCTTCACCACCAGTGAAGGAACAAATCCCAAAATGGTTGGACACCCTACTGTAGTAGTTGTTGTCCTACCTTACCTCCATGAGCAAACACTAGCCAGCTCATACCAAGGTGGGGCTGATTAGCAACTAGCCCAGCCCTAGAAACCAATTTAAGACTCTAGAAGAGGTGGTTACCAATTTACCCTGGGGGTAAATAGCTACTTGCAGGATTCAAACAAGCAATTATGTAGCTCTTGCATAGGTTTGCACAGAAAATCCTCAATTAAAAGGATGCAGGAAGTGATCTATGGTGAATCGCCTTTAGATCTTCCACTGGGTGGATTGTAGCCCAAACCAACAAAAAAGGTTTTTCTTACCTCCTACACTATAATATAACCACAGTGTAAAGGTGGAGTGGGAGGTTGGAGCTTATGAAAGTTACCTATAGCAAGCAACCCCCAAAAAGGAGCATCTGTCACAAGGGAACCCCTACTGTGCCACACAGAAGCTTGGTCCCTGCCCATCCTTGAATGTTGGGTCAGCTTTTAAGCATCTTGAAGCAACTTCAGATTCCTAGCAGCTGGGCTAATGGGGCCGGTAACCTAGTGCACCTGCTGACCAGGGGAGCTTTTGAATCCACCAACCACTGCCCAATTGATAACTTGTTCAGTGGTATACCTGGCCTCTAAGTAACTTTGTATCTACCAGGTCCCCTCTGTATGCTATATTCATCCCTACTAATGTACCACGACTGGGCATGTAGGGAGAGGCTGGCAACCTACTGCTGTGATAACCACAGTGTGTCTGCTGTAAGAGGGAGCTGTGGCTGGTGGTTTTAGCAGTGGCGTCTGGGCTATTTGTATCCCGACCCCAGGTTCTGCACTGCACCAGTCAGTATATACACGGGGAAGGGGAGCAATGGCTTACCTATCCCTTTCCCATCTGAGGTGGTTTAGGCACACTCATTCCTCTGCACCACCTGTCCACCATACAGCATATCTGATGTAAGAGGGAGCTGCGGCTGGTGTTTTTAGCAGAAGCTTCAGGGCTATTTGAATCCAGATCTCAGGGGAGATTATCTCAAATGCCCAGATTCCCTCTGGCTGGAATTGGGGAGTTTGCAGATAAATTCCCAAGGCAAAGGAAAGTACTCACCGTTGTCGTCTTCCCCTTTTGCCACAGCCAGCGGGCTTGTTTTTCCATCCTTATGGTCCACACGCAAGGAGGATAGCCGCCAAAGTGCCCCCCCCCCCCCATAGGGAGGTGCAAGGTTAGGCTGTGTCCTGCACTGTACCAGTCAGTATATACACATGGGGGGGGCGGCGGCGGCAATGCCTTCCGTTCCTAATTCCCATCTGAGGTGGTTAAGGCAGACATCCAACTTAGTGAACTGCTGCCTCCTCGCTCTAGCGCAAGGAGGATGTGGGCGCCTGCTCCTGCTGACTCTCAGCCTTCCCTCCTGGGTAAGAACGCCGCCATTTTCCCGAAGTTTAAAAATGGCGCGGGTGCTTGTTGCCGCGCCCTCTCCGGCAGCCCATGTGAGCTACCGGGGGCCCAGGAGTCGGGGACACTATCCCCCTGGAAAGAACCGATGGCCAGCACCCCCGTCTGAACAGCCACCTGGACAGGTAAGGAGGGGAGACAGGATAATGGCCCCTGAAGTTCTGGGTACACCACTGTACCCAGGGTCCTTCAGCTCTCAGGGGGGCTCTTCCAATTTTTGCTGCCCCCCCTGAGGAAAAGATAGGGGAACCCCCCCCCCCCCCCCCAGGAAGGACAAGAATATCCTACCAGACCCAGAGTCTTCCTAAGCTTGTGGTCCAGCTTCCAATAGGGGAGACCACCAGCCCCAGGCTTCGGGTCATTTGGAAAAAAACAAACAGTTTTGCTGTGTAGGGAGAAACGCCATCAAAAACTGAGGATCAAGGGGAAGGGTGGGGACTTAAAACAGCAATTGATTGTGTTTCCTGTAGGGAGGAGCCTCCTGGAAGATGACTTGAGGAAAAAAAAAAAGAGTTGGGTACAGGGATAGTGAGTGTTCTTTATAGGTACAGGAAATGAGGAAGGGGAATCCTCTTAAAGACTGCTAAATGACCCGACCAGGAGAGTTTGGTTTTAGCTAGGTCTTGAAGTTTGGAGCGTAATTTGTCTAGGAATGGGGGGGAAAAGTTTGCTTTGAACAGTTCTTCCATTCTTGGCGTTAGTTTGATGCTTAAATAGTTTATCCCTGTGGCACTCCGCATGTACGGATACATTTCTTTTGTATAGGAGGGGGGACGTTAAGTCGTAGAATATAAGATTTGTTCTTGTTTAATTTGTGATGGGAAAGGCAATTAAACCTTTTCAATACTTGGTGTACCGAAGCCAAGGAGGTCTCCACCTCTGAGCATGAGAATGATGTCATCTGCAAACAAGCTGATGGTATGTGATGAGTTGTGGAACCTGAAGCTTGTGATGCGAGGGGGATTGTGAATGTGACTAGCCAGAGGTTCCATGAGTAAAATTAAAGATTAATGGCTAGAGTGGGCATCCCTGGCGAGTCCCATTCGTGATGTTAAATGGTGTGGAAAGGACGCCAGAAGGTTTAGTATATAAAGCCAAAATTGCTGAGAATTTCAGACCTCAAAAGCCATTTAATACCTTGGCCAAGTACCCCAAATTAATTTGGTCTAGGGCCAGAAGCAGAGAAGCGATCTGTGCATTTTTGCATGGTGGATGATTATTAGACGTCTCGTGGCATCAGTAGTCTGGCGTCCTTTGGTAGACCCTAATTGGTCTGGGTGTATAAGCTGAGGGAGAATATGTATTAATCGCAGAGAAAATATTTTGGCATATAGCTTTAGGTCATTATTAAGGAGTGATATAGGCCTAAAATTCAGAGGAGTGGATGTTTCTTTTCCTGACTTGGGTAAGGTTATAATCAATGCTTTTAGCATTTCTGGGGGAAAAGAGAGGCAGCTGCAGCGTTGTATATGTTGACTAAGGCAAAAGTATTTGTTTGAAAGTCTTATAATATTCCCCAATATATCCATCTAGGCCTGGGTATTTGTTTGGTAATGTATCAATTGCTTGGAACACTTCTTGTTTTGTAAAGGGTGAATTTTTAGTTGGAGTAGCTGTTCTGAGGTTAGCTGGGGAAGGGACAATTTTTGTTTAGGAAATTGTTGTTAAATTGATTCAGGAGTGGGTTGGTATGTATGCAGATCATTTTCTAGGTTGAACAGTGATCCATAATATCTATGTCTTTTAGAATGGTAGGGTCTGTCCTTGGTAAGGGAGTGTAATAATGAATGGGATTTTAGACTTGTACCTACAGCCACAAAAGGTATTGTGCCAGAACTTTCCACGCTCTGTTGCCATTGGCATAGTAATTCATTTTCAGTCTCCTGGAAGACTTCTCAAAGTCCCCCCAGAAGAAGTAATCGGAGGTCATAGCAGAGTTGGTTAGTCAGCACGAGGTTTGGGGATTTGTTTATTTTGAGTTTCTAAATTACGAATTTTAATCTACAAGTTCTCGCAACTGCTTTTGTCTCTGCCTCTTCATCCCTGCCCCCAATTTAATAAAAAGATACCTCTCACGAATGCCTTCTAGGCATTCCATAATGTGAAATAATCATCTACAGAAGTTTTGTTATCTACAAAGTACTGTAATAGATGTTGTTCCAGTATTCCTTTTGGAGTCTTCTCTTTGTAAGATGTGGGTTAGCTCTCCATATTGGGACAGCATTGGAGGATAATGAGTCCTTGATGTCAGTACCACGGAGGCATGGGCTGACTATGTGTTGATCGAGGATGACGTTTTCTTTTTCAGGATCCATTGGTCAACAAAAAAAAGTCTATACATGAGTAGGACCTGTGGGGTGTGGAGAAAAAGGTGAAGTCCTTCTCTCCTGCATGAAGTCAGTGCCATGCATCAAATAGGTCATTTTGGTGTATTAATCTGTTAAGTGATGGACCCATCCAGTTAGATGATGAGATTGAGTCTATTGCTGGGTCTGCGATAAGATTAAAGTCTCCACAAACCAATAGGGATCCTTTTTGGTGTGTGTGTGTATTTTGCGCATGAGTTTGTTGAGAAAACTAATTTGATTGTAGTTGGGGGCGTATATATTGCCAATTGTATAGGTTGTGGAGTTAATATCGTGTATCAGAAGCATTCCTTGTGGGTCCTTAACCACTTCAGCCCTGTAAGAATTTACCCCCTTCCTGACCGAAGCACTTTTTGGGATTCGTCACTTTAACTGACAATTGCGTGGTCGTGTGATGTTGCACCCAAACAAAAATCGACATCCTCATCTCCCTCTCCCCCACAAATAGAGCTTTCTTTTGGTGGTATTTGATTACCTCTGCGGTTTTAATTTTTTGCGCTATAAACAAAAAAGTGACAATTTTGAAAGAAAAAGCATTATTTTTTACTTTTTGCTATAATAAATATCCCCTAAAAATGTGTTTTTTTTTTTTTCCCCCTCAGTTTAGGCCGATATGTATTCATTCTTCTAGATTTGGTTTAAAGAAAAAAAAAAAAAGTAATCGCAATAAGCATCTATTGATTTGGATTGTACAAAAGTTATAGCGTCTACAAAATAGGGGATAGTTTTATGGCATTTTTATTTTAATTTTTTTTTTTTTTTTTTTTATCGTGACTGCGACATTATGGCAGACAAATTGGACATGACACTATTTTGGGACCACTGTAATTTTATACAGCGATCAGTTCTATAAAAATGCACTGATTACTGTGTAAATTATACTGGCAGGGAAGGGGTTAAGTGTGTTCTAAGGCGTGATTCTAACTGTGGGGGGGGGGGGGATTGGCTACTACTCACATGACGGGAGCAGTGATTTCTGTCATGTCACTAGGCAGAATGGTTACAGGCAGAATGTAGCAAATTGCTTACAAAGGCATCTCCCCGTTCTTCCCCGTTCCCCTGCTCCCTGACACAATCGCGGACATAGAGTCCGCAGTACCCGCGGTCACAGAGAACGTGCCCACAATGCCGCATCTTAACCATTGCGCAAACCAATAAATATACAGTTATTGACTTTTTTTTTACCAAAGACATGTGGCTGAATACATTTTGGCCTAAATGTATGACTAAAATTGAGTTTATTGGATTTTTCTAATAACAAAAAGTAGAAAATATCATTTTTTTTCAAAATTTGCGGTCTTTTTACGTTTATATCGCAAAAAATAAAAATCGCAGAGTCAGTCAAATACCTTTTAAAAGAAAGCTCTATTTGTGGGAAGAAAAGGACGCAAATTTTGTTTGGGTACAACATTGCATGACCGCGCAATTACCAGTTAAAGCAGCGCAGTGCCAAAGTGTAAAAAGACCTCTGGTCATTTACCAGCAAAATGGTCCGGTCTGAAAGTGGTTAAAGGGGATGTACCTGTACGTTGTGCGGCAGTTGGGAGGGGGTTAATTTCATCATGGAGTTTAAAGGTAACGGTGTCTCTAATTGCAGTAAGAACGCTTTTTTTTTTTTTTGTCTTCATTGGTGGAGAAAATGTATGGGAAGTTCCTGTTAGTGCACTTGGGAGGTGTTAGGCTGCTAAAATATGTTTCCTGAGCGCATAGGACATCACATTTAAATTGCAGGTCGTCTTTCCACAGTGTTTTGCTTTTTGACTGGGTGATTAAAGCCTTTTGTATTTAAAGCGGGATTCCGCAGCCGTTTTTTTTTTTTTTTTTTTTTTTTTTTTTTTTTACCTGTGTCACTGGTGGGTGATTCCTACGGTGTCTTTGCAGTCACGATCGGCGTCTTTTTAACCCCCGGAGTGACGATTTCGTTGCTAAGGAAAACTTTTAAAAAAGCAGTCCGGCGGTTTCCATTTTCACTGTGGGCGTTTGAAGCCCACAGGCATTTACTTCCTGGATGCGATGATGCTGAGCTCCCAGCATCCACCGCTCCATCTCGCACATGCTCATTGAGTGTCCTCTTTGTTTTCCTTCCTCTTGCCTCATGTTCTATAGTGGTAATGGCAGATAGAGCTGCCTGCCCACTTTCAAAATGGCAATTTCGGACATGCCCTCGTCACGTGACCGGCGTCCTCCTTCCGAAATCTCACGAGATTTCGGCATGTCTGTGTCCCCCACTGATTCCTGGGAAATAGCTAAAAAAAGTTCCCAGGGACCATTGCGAAGCCGATAAACACGCCTACTCCCACGGGAGGAGAGCCCGGAAGTCGGCATAAACATTAAAAATAAAAGGTAAATACTGCATATTATTTTATTTCAATGGTCATAACTGCATCTATGTTCCAAAGCCATTTGAATGAGATGAACTTGCAATTTTCTGTACAAAACCGCTTTAATAGAGAGAAATGTCACTCCCCCATGTGGACAATGAAGAAATGATAGTTTGCTATGCAGTGTTACAGTAAAGCTGTCCGTGTGTGGAGAGCGCACTCCAGTGGACAAATTTTGTAATTGGTTTTGTTGTGGAACATATGTATAGAGCTTGTATCATTAGTACTCACAGTATGTAGTCCATTTAGTGCTTTGGTGGGATGAAAAACATTCTGATAGAGACCTTTGTGCTGAAGCTTCTGTCCAGTGGTGGATTCCCAGTGATACAATGGCACTTGGCTCTCCGGAGTGTGATGTTGGCTGCTGGCCAAATTTCTCTGGCCGAATCTCCAGGGAGAGTTTTGGCTGTGAGGTTATCTGTGAAAAATATCTAGGAGGTCATGGTAAGTCAATACATTCTGACTGTGGCAAAACAAAAGACAATTAAGAGAAAAAAATTAAGATTGCAATGTTAACAGTTTTCCAGTTACCCGGAAAGGCACAAATGTTGTGGACTTGCAGTCCAAACCAAAAGTAGGTAACTTGTACCCGAATGCAGCACACTGCTGCTCAGTTTAACTCAGAGGGGTAAGTTGGTGTTGGAGAGAGGCCCATCTTCCAAGGGACCGATGGTTTAAATCTCTGCTCTCCAGGCTCATGAGTGTCTTTTGGAATTTTTTGCGGTGACCTTTTTCCATTCAGGTTCCACAGCTGGAACATTCCTAGGAAAGTCAGAGTTGCTAACAGGTTCTGGGCTGATCTGCCACTCCTTAAAGTGGAAGTAAACTCCCCTATCTTTTTCAGCCAAGGACGCTGCCATCTTTGCCTCTGTTTTAATATTCAACTGCTATGGTGCTGCACATGTGATTCGTTATGACACCAGCCATTGGATGGTTTGATAGTTTGGCTGAGAGCACAGCCAATGTGCAGTAAGCATTCCCGACATGCCTTTTTTTTTTTTAACTGTTTAAATCCATGGGTTTAATTCCACTTTAAGTAGGGTTAAGCCTTTTTCTAGTGAGTCCACGACATAGGTGGTCCCTTTTTTTTAGTGATAGTGATTTTTGTTGGATATCCCCACCTGTAGTTAATCCTGTGATTCCTGAGGGCTTTAGTAATAGTAGTAAGGCTTTTTCTCTTTTGGAGAGGGTGTTGAGGTCTGCATAAAATAACAGGTTTTGATACTGTGGAGGAATGTGCTCTTTACCTCACATTGCTGCCATTCATTTTTCCATTGGTGTAGTAAAAGTGAAAGCGGAGTATAACATCTCTCAGTATCTGGTCAGGGAGATGTCTGTGTAGGAAGGCGATGGATCCTGTCTATAGTGACATCCAGCTCTGTGAGCTCAGGGAGGATTTCTTTGAATAGAGTGACGGTGTAGGCACACAGATACCCTTGCTGGATAGATTCAGGAATTCCTCCTTTTTCATATTGCTCCTTCTGGCTCTGTCGTCCATATCTGCTATTTTTGTTTTTAAGCCATTTTATCTCATCCTGCCTCTCATCATGGGCATCTACCAGGTCATTAACAGTTAATGTAAACTCCCTCATCCTAGTTTCAATATGATCCACTCTGGATTCAACAGCCTGTATCTCCTTATTGAATTTTCTGCATGCAGGACATCATGTCAGTCTGGAGTGAGCTCCACAAGGATAAGAGCATGTCTTTAAAACTGTGTCAATTACAGGCTGATTCATGGTAGAGAGTTCCTCAATGCCACCTGGCAGCTCCCTGGTGTCTTCCCCATAGTCGATGCTAGGGTTGGCAGCTGGGCTGCATCCAGAGCCATCCATCCTGAATTTAGCTTTGGCTGGGCTAGCTGATTGAGGTGTGTTAGGGTAGGACTGTGGGCTAGTAGGGAATCCACAATTTCTGCTGATGGATGTGGATTTGGCTGATCAGGAGTGTGAGTTATGGGCGGGGCAGATGATCTTGCCTACCACCATGTGGCTACTGTGAACAGAATTCAGTCCGCTTCTGAGGCTTCCTGTGTTCCTCCCTCTTCCTCGACATGGTCCACAGGCTGGTGGGATGCAGATCACTCCGTTGGTGGGTCAGAAAAGCCCCCTGGAAAGCAGTTTTGTGCCGCTGTATGTCCCCGGGAAGCAGAGCTCGGCTCTCGCGCTGCCATCTCATTCTGCGGCCGGCCATGCCCTGTCTTTTTAAAATTATTATACACAGACTTCTACTAGTGAGGAAAAATTATATACAATATATCCTCACAGTAGTGATGCCTTTGACTTGCTATCCCAATCATCAGTGCTAGGAGCACGCAATGGAAAATTATTCCTTGCACAAATACACATGTATGTTGCACCCAGAAAGAGCGCCTACTTCCTTGACACTGCATATATGTGTGACTAGGTCATAAAGGAGTTAATGTGCTTCTTAAGACAACATCGGCAGCAAAAATTGTGTATGTTTTGCCTATTTGAATGGGAGATCTGTTTACACTTGCCTTTCCATAGGGATACAAGGACCTTCAGATGGATGTTCTGATCATGTCTGTCAGATTTTCAGGCAGACCTGATCAGAACGCCCATCTGAAAGGGGTCTTAGTCATGTAAAAGTGATAAATACATCTGTTAACCATCTAAAAATAACTACAAGTTATACTTCTACTCCACAATTATTAAAAAAATAAGCGCACACACAGGCAAAACCAATATTCCAGGGGGCGTGGCTAGCCGCGGACTGAGATGGCCGCTTGATTCCTCAGCTCCGCTCAGCCTAAGGACAACCAGCAACCCTCAGCGTTCAATCACAGCTCCTACGCCCTCTCTCCTTCACCAGAGAGGAGCGGAACCATCGGGCACCCGATCGGTATGTCCAGCAGCGGACGTACCGGCCCCCTCCAACCCCGCCGCCTCACACATTATTTCCAGAGAGCTGACATGCTGAGGACACAAGATGGCGCCGGCGCGCTGCCAAACACCTCACTGACTGCAGCTGAGAGCTCTCTGCTGATCATCTCTGACGAGATGGATAGCTCCACCGCTGCAGATGAAACCTCTCACCCCTCGCCTGCTGATAGAGGTAAGAGGGCTGCGCAATCCCCAGTCCTTTCACCCAACAAGGCTCCTTTGATAAAAAAGCAGCACTGGGACACCTCAACCCCTGCAGGCCCTGAACCACCAACCCAAGACTCCTTAGCTGCACTGCCAGCTTCTGACCAGCCAGCGTCTGAGCACACACTCAAGCTCATGCTGCTATCCCTACAACATGACATCCGTAATGAACTACGATCGTCGATCTCCACGCTACACTCTAGAATCGATCAAATTGAAGATCGCACAGAGGATATTGAAAAATTACTCACTGAACATACTGCGGCCTACAACGAAATGGCGGACGCGCATGATCATCACTCTGATGAAATTCACTATCTGCAAGCTAAAGTCGCAGATTTAGAAGATCGCTCGAGAAGGAATAACATTAAATTTAGAGGAATACCAGAGTCGGTTAAACCCCCGGATTTGACCCCCTACATACAACAATTATTCCTCTCACTTATACCGCAATTGCGACAAACCGACATGGTCATAGACCGAGCACATCGACTTGTTAAACCCAACCACCTCCCTGCATCCGTACCCAGAGATGTACTAGCACGTATCCACTTCTTCCAAGTGAAAGAAAAGATCATGGCGGCTGCCAGATCCATTTCTCCACTCCCTGATCCCTACTCCTCGGTGTCCCTATACGCTGATATCTCTGCTGCCACTGCTCAGAAAAGAAGAGAGTTTGCTCAGACTACAGCAACCCTCAGGAAGAACAACATCCCTTACAAGTGGGGCTTCCCTACCAAGCTGATAGTCACACACCAGAATCAGAGTACCACCATTTTCACCCCTAAAGATGGTATCAAACGCATGATCAACTGGGGCTTAATCACCGCCTCGCCACCGGAACGGCGACACCAACGGCCTCCGCCATCATCATCCGCCTTGGGTACAAGGCGCCATGCTCCTGCTTCCACCCACAGATGAAAGCTACCGTTTCCTATCCAATCACAACGAGTGCCCTTTGGAATCTTGGAAGCCACTGATCCAGCACCACTTCACCTCATCTATGTCCTTGATGAGTGCACCAGATTGAACACTCCGTTCTCTTTTCCCCCAGAGAAGGAAAAGTGCTAAGCACTTGAACACCTAACTGCTTCCTTGTTTTTTTTTTTTGTTTTTTTTGTTTGTGTTCTACGCTAACTCCGTAACCTACCGTTGCGTTTCACAAGCTATGTATACTGTGGTATAAGTATATTTGGTTTTCTATACACTGTTAGTTGAGTTTACTACTGTACTTATCTTTTACAGGTTTACCCCCTCATACCCTCCCCCTGATACACTCGCTACCGGGGTACACCTCAAAGCTTCCCCTACCCCACTACCTATTTGCCTACCAACATGTCCATCACCTTTACATCCATTAACGCGAAAGGCCTAAACTCTCCTTACAAAAGGAGTTTGTTGTGGAAGGAAGCCTTAACACACTCCTCTGACATATTATGTGTACAAGAAACACATTTTGTGTCCAACAAACCTCCCTCATGTTCCCACAAACAATACCCTCACTCCTACTTTGCCAACGCCACCAAGAAAAAAGCAGGTGTAATGCTTGCCATACGATCCACAGTTTTGTTCCAACCAATCCACACAGAAATAGACCCAGAGGGCAGATTCATTATATTGAATGCAATTATCAATAACCAGAACATCACCATTGCTAACATTTACACACCGAATACAAATCAACGCCCTTTTTACAAATCACTGTTAAAGAAGCTGACACCTTTTAAACAGGGACCCCTAATCATTTGCGGCGACTTTAACCAAATTGTTGATGCCTCACTAGATACCTCCAACCCTGCCCGCAAAAATTCCACCTCTCTTGCCTCCCTACTCCGCTCAGAAGACCTTTATGATCCCTGGAGGTGCCAACATGGTTCCGAAAGGGATTATACGTTTTTCTCCCACACACAGCAAACCTATTCAAGGATAGATCTCTTCTTAACAGACAAGCATACCCTACAACTAGTCCAAGACACTAAGATCGGTCTCATTACATGGTCCGATCATGCGCCCATATCAATGAAATTGTTTCCAGCTCTCTCATACAAAAACAACAGCATCTGGAGGCTCAACACCTCTATCATCACGCGCCCGACCTACCAAAACCAGATTCTATCCGAGCTGCAAAACTATTTCACCACAAATGAGGGTTCGGTGGCTGACCCCTCTGTATTGTGGAATGCCCACAAAGCCTACATCAGAGGCCTCCTCATTAAAATGGGTGCCCACGAGAAGAAGAAATATACCTCAACCACAAACAACCTCCTAGAGCGTATACGCACTCTCGAACGAGCTAATAAATCCCAACCCTCCCCTTGGCTCACCTCTGAACTACAAACAGCTAGGCAAGCCCTGAGTGATCACCTCCACTCCAACTTTGACTACCATCTTAAGCGTCTTCGCCTACAAACTTATTCACATCACAACAAACCTGGAGTGTACCTAGCCAAACAACTTAAACGCAAAGCGACTCAGTCTAAAATCTCGTTCCTTACGGACCACCAGGGCACTAAGTATACCAACCCCAAAGACATTGCAGATCAGTTTAGCTCCTACTATGCCAAATTATATAATCTCACCAACACTGGCTCGGCCTTGCCACCCTCCCCCTCTGAAATTGATGACTTCCTAGCCAGCATTCACCTCCCCTTACTCTCGCCGGAACAAGTTCTTCAACTTTCCTCCCCATTCTCCCCAATGGAACTTGCAGCAGCCATAAATGCCCTACCACTACACAAAGCCCCGGGCCCTGACGGATTTAATAACGAATATTATAAGACGTTCTCTGAACTCCTTACTCCCTACCTATGCCACTCCTTCAATTTTATTGCAACTACAGGCTCCATTCCACCAGAATCCCTCCAAGCTACAATTGTCACTATCCCAAAACCAGGTAAACCGGCCGATCAGCCTGCCAGCTACAGACCCATCTCCCTACTAAACACTGATACTAAGCTATTTGCCAAACTCCTGGCTACGCGACTTTCTGATATCATCCCACAACTAATTCACATGGATCAGGTGGGGTTTGTGGCTGGCAGGCAGGCCTCGGACGGCACTCGCAGGTTCATTGATCTGATACAATGGGTGGAACACAGTCGAACGCCTTCTCTGCTCATTTCCCTTGATGCGGAGAAGGCGTTTGACAGGGTGGATTGGTCCTACCTAACTGCAGTCCTCCGAAAATTTGGCTTTAAAGGGATCATCTTGCAAGCCATAATTGCCCTCTACTCCTCACCCAGTGCCAGAGTACTGACTTCAGGGCTGCTTTCGGACCCTTTCCGCATTTCCAACGGGACACGTCAGGGGTGTCCACTCTCACCCCTAATATTCGCCCTTGTCATGGAACCCCTAGCCCAGTCGATTAGAGATAACCCGCGTATTTCCGGAATAATCACAGATCGAACCACACACAAAATTGGATTATACGCAGATGATGTTATCATCTCCCTAACTGACCCTACCACCTCCCTTCCCGTACTCCACGACACCCTCGCACTATTCAGCAAAATCTCCCACTATAAAATCAATTTTACCAAATCCAGCATGCTGGGCATTGGCTTAACCCAACATGTCAAACATGCTATTACCCACTGCACCTCCTTCTCGTGGACATCTAACTCCACTCTTACCTACCTAGGCATCCAACTCACCACGCCCTCATCACACTTACGTTCTCTCAACCTTAACAATCTCGTAACCAAACTGCATAAAACCATTCAAGACCTTCAACATACCACGGCCTCTTGGGCAGACAGAATAGCTCTCGCTAAGATGTTCTTGCTACCCCACGTTCTCTATCTGTTCCGAACCCTCCCCATACCCTTCCTCAAACAACAAATAACCCACCTCCAAACTATCTTTAATACATTTATATGGAATGGCAAACGTTCCCGACTTAAAAACAACACTCTCTGCACGCCGGTTGCCGCTGGAGGAATGGGAGCACCTAACCTATTAGCCTACTACAAGGCAATTATACTAGCCCAAACCAAGGCCTGGTGGAACACTGCTCTACAAACCACATGGGTACAAATAGAACAAGCGGCACTCGCCTCCCAACCCAAATTGATCCTGTGCGCCCTCTTACTACAACACCACGAGCCCCATTCCTTCCTAGACACAATTAACGCTTCCATTCGAGTGTGGAAATCTACCCTACAAACTTCTGCGGGTATCCCGTTACGTCTACTCCAACATATACCACTGTCAGCTCTACACATCCTCACTCCTGATATCGATCTCTCCGCATGGACATCCTTAGGGGTCCTCAACCTCGGACACCTGTACCAGAATTCCAACCTCAAACCATTCCACACTCTACACGCCAACTTTCACATAAGCCATAAGGACTTCTTCAAATACCTAAGAATACGATCGATTCTCTCTAAAATACAATGGTCAAACAACCTAACTACTTGGCACATACTGACCTTCTTCAACCTCACCTCACCCCACCAACGAGGGATCTCGATTTGCTACAAACTCCTCACTGAAATCTCTCCACCTCTCAAATCCCCCACAATGTTAAAATGGGAACACTTACTACATCGCACCTACACCCCCCAGCAATGGTTCCGCTCGCTTCGAGCACCCATGAAATTCTCCAAATGCCTACTGCATTGGGAAACAGTCCAAAAAATATACCATAATTGGTACCTCACACCAATCAAACTGGCCCATATATATCCAACTGCGAGCAATCTGTGTTGGAGAAACTGTGGATCCTTAGGTACTTCACTCCACATATGGTGGGACTGCCCAATCCTAACCCCACTATGGTCCATGCTATCCAAACTCCTTATGTCCATTTTAAAGATTCCTGTACCACTGACACCGCAACTAGTACTATTTGGTCTCGAATTGGAAGACTGGCCTCAACCCACTCGACACATTCTCACCCATGTTCTTATCGCCACGCGTCTAGCCATCGCCAAAAACTGGAAATCCCCTCTAGCCCCTTCCGGTGTGGAAATAATCGCACTTTTAAACAACCACTGCCTGATGGAACTCATGCATGTCAAAGGCCACCTCCTTATTCTTGAATTCAGAAGCAACTGGGACCTTTGGCTTCAACACCCTAAATGCAAACCCCCTATGACAGACCTATTACTTACCTGACCTCCTTACCCGGTCAGTACCTGAAGCTCTTACCCTGTGTACCTGTGTTGCTCTCCCAATTAACACGTTGTTTCTTGTTAAAGTTATCTATTACAACTCTGAGTTAAGCTATATGTTTTGTGCTACACCTGTAACAGACGGTCTTCCCACCTTCATTCACTAGCCTCCGCTATTGGTCATATACATTTGCGAGATGGAGCTCTAGGGATCATCATCTGGGGCCAAAGTCGGACCCCTTCCTATGGCGCCCTTAAGAACCCGTCACAGTTAGTTCCCAGATGGGGTGACGAGTTCGACCTCCCACTGACAACGTCTCCTACTATGCCATATGAAGCCTGCATGTGTATGATACTGTGTATACCCTGAGCTCCTCTCTCTTTTTTTTTTTTTTTTCTTTCCCCTTTCCCTCATCTTTCTTTCTGTTCTGCAGTTGTTCTCATTATGTATAACTGACATGTTGCACTACCTGTTGCATACCTTGTACCATATACTATGAAACTCAATAAAAATCTATGGTTAAAGGGAAAAAAAAAAAAAAACAACAATATTCCAAATAAGACAAGTGGCATTTTGACTTTTGTTAAAATGGAGTCTTCCTAATGTTCCAGTTTCAGAGGAGTTGTTTTTTTGAAATTCAGTACAGTATTTATTTATTTATTGGCGTGTAAAAATGTAAATTTAACAGGGAGGTGGGGGGGGGGGGGGGGGGGGGCTTTACTAAAACTGGTGCAGCTGTACCAGTCAACCTCTAACGTCAGCTTTTACAGTTACAAGGAAAAGGAAAAGTCGTGCTATTGGGAAAAAATAAATTTCCAAAAAAATTAATACAAATATATTGCGAAACCCAAATAACTTAATATAAATAATATATTTAGCTTGATCAATATCAATAAAACACAATATAAAGTTGAAAGAAATTAACATAAATTCATATCATGCAAAAAATAAATGGAAAAACACTGTGCAAAGCCTGCTTAATAAAAAAAAAAAAAAAAAAAAAGCAGGTGGCCTATGAGAACGTCGTGTGACAAAACGCGTCAGGGCCGCGCTGCGCATTGACGTCACTCATGTTCACGTGATCCCGGAAGCAATGGCGTACGTTTTTGTGTATTTTATTGCCGGCAATCCTTTTAGAAATTTTCTTCATTTTTGAACTTATTTTAACGAATAAAGTAATAGTGGTTAAGGATAATGCACTAGAGTACAGATATGGTCTGTTTGGGTACTAGAGGGTGTCCAGCCTTGCCACATACTGGATGACAAAGTGGTGTTACGAGCCTGGAGGTTCCGATACCTTGGATTGACTTTAAGGTAGGGATGCGCCAAATGGGTTTTTTGGTGCCGAAACCGATACCGAAAATGAAAAATACACTAGGCCGAAAACCGAAACCAATACGGAAACAGCACCGATACCGAAAATGACTGTTTTAAAAAAATATTTTTATACAGGAGGTGGTCAGAGACTGGCGACATGGTTCAGGAGGTGGTCAGAGACTGGCGACATGGTTCAGGAGGTGGCCAGAGACTGGCGACATGGTTCAGGAGGTGGCCAGAGACTGGCGACATGGTTCAGGAGGTGGCCAGAGACTGGCGACATGATAAAAGTGATAAGTGTGGTGTCACCTCGTGCAGCCAGTGTTTGTGTCACCTCGTGCAGCCAGTGTTTGTGTCACCTCGTGCAGCCAGTGTTTGTGTCACCTCGTGCAGCCAGTGTTTGTGTCACCTCGTGCAGCCAGTGTTTGTGTCACCTCGTGCAGCCAGTGTTTGTGTCCCCTCGTGCAGCCAGGGTTTGTGTCCCCTCGTGCAGCCAGTGTTTGTGTCCCCTCGTGCAGCATGTGTTGTCCCCTGTGTAGTCAGTGATGCAGAAAGAGAGGAGAGCCGCCTCTGCCGTCTGGATCAATAGAGCGCCGGGAACATCACAGCTTTAATTTCAATAGCTGTGTGTTCCCCCGTCGCACGCCGCCGCATATAGCCCCTCCCCCTTGTCCGGGGAACTGTGCTAGACAGATCCCCCGTCCAATCTGGACGGGTGATCTGTCTATCAGTTCCCCGAACGAGGGGGAGGGGCTGTAGGCGACGGGGCACGACGGGGGAACACACAGCTATTAAAATTAAAGCTGTGATGTTCCCGGCGCTCTATTGATCCAGACGGCGGAGGCGGCTTTCCTGCGCTATACACCTCCCGTGATGGGCGGAGCTCCGCCCTGCCCAGGCCCCGCCCCATTTTCGGCTCAATTATCGGCCGTTTTTTCCTTTCGGCAAATTGCCGAAAGGGCCATTTTCGGCCGATATGTTTCGGCGGCCGAAATTTCGGTGCATCCCTACTTTAAAGACTCTCTGCAGAGGGCTATATCTGTAAGCGCTAACGACCTTACTAGAGATAGGTTTACCTTATCAGGTAAGGGTCTCCACTATTTTTTGGTGTGCACCCCAAGGAGAGATCTTTCCCTCATTCCCCCGGTGGTTATGGTGGAAGTCTAATCTTCAATTTACATCTTCACTTTCTTTTTTTCACTTTGTATCTGGACTAAATTTTTCCTTATGCGGACTTTGCACATAGTGTTTTTTTTCCATTTATTTTTTGCACGATATGACTTTTTTTATGTGGATTCTTTCAACTTTATATTATATTGTATTTATTGATATTACGTTATTTGGGTTTCAAAATATATTTGTATACTTTAATTTACAACAAAATTTTTTATTTTTTTCCCCAATAGCGGGACTTTTCCTTGCACTTCTTTTACATGGATATCACATGTTTTTTTGTGTCGCAGCTTCTCTTCAGAAGATTATTATATTTTTCACTAGTAGCGCGGTATATGCACCTTGTATAAAGCTTTTACAATTAAGCTTTGACATAAAACCTTGAGCCTAGGTTCACATTGCTACGGGTTAGAAATTGCGCAAGTAGCTGAACTCGCATGATCTCAACCCGGCAATGCAGTCCGACATAGGGGGCGATTTGACTGACATCTGTGCGGGTTCTTGCCAGATGTCTATACAAATCGTCCCCCGAAGTCGCTATAAGTAGTACAGGAATGGTGCCATGGCTGGCAATAGCCGCCAATTTGGCATGCGATATGACATGTCAAATCGCTCAAATGTGAACCTGGGCTTAAGCTGATTGGTTACAATACACAGCTGCAACAGGTTCTGTGTGCTTCAGTTTTAGTAAATCTCCCCCAGAGAGCATACTGGCATAATGGAAGACAGTGGCGGCCCACCCATAGGGGGCGCCCGGGCGCCGCCCCCCTCTCCCTAGGTGTAAAAAAAAAAAAAGTAAAAAAAAAAAACAAAACAAAAAATAAAATAAAAAGGGGCCCTTTAAGACATTTAAAAAAAAAAAAAAAAAAGTCATTTAACAATTTAACACAGTGTACTGTGGCGCCGGTCACAGTGCACTATGGGAAGCGCCACGTCGATGCAATCACAAGATTTCATCCATGGCGCTTCATTTGCGGGTTAAAAACCCGCCTTGCGGCGCACTGCAGAACGCCGACTAGCTTCCGCCCGTAAAATCACTGTGATTCTACGGGTGGGAGCATTGTCATTCTTAGACAGGCAGTCACTTCCGGCTTTCGGCTGCTTTACGAAACCCGGAAGTGACGTAGACAGCTCCGTTCCTTAGCCCGAGCGGAGCTGCCAGACAGTGAGAGGTGAGTCACCGCATAAAGGCTTTCTAGCTTCTACTTTGTGGAGAATGTTCGTGCATTTAGCTGAATGAATGCAAAAAGCTTTCACAGCCAGAAAGGTTTCCCCAGGCCAGGCGACTTTTGCCGTGGCCAATCAGAGAATGAGCTCTGAAGGGGGAACTCCACGCCAAATTTCTGAAAAAAAAATTGACGTGGGTTCCCCCTCCGAGAGCATACCAGGCCCTTAGGTCTGGTATGGATTCCAAGGGGAACCCCCTACGCCGAAAAAACGGCGTGGGGGTCCCCCCCAGATCCACACCAGACCCTTATCCGAGCACGCTACCCGGCCGGCCAGGAAAGTGGGTGGGGACGAGCGGGCGCCCCCCCCCTCCTGAGCCGTACCAGGCCGCGTGCCCTCAACATGGGGGGTGCCTTGGGGGAGGGGGGGCGTGCGGCCCCCCCACCCCAAAGCACCTTGTCCCCATGTTGATGAGGACAAGGGCCTCTTCCCAACAACCCTGGCCATTGGTTGTCGGGGTCTGCGGGCGGGGGGCTTATCGGAATCCGGGAGCCCCCTTTAATAAGGGGGCCCGGATACCGGCCCCCCCACCCTATGTGAATGAGTATGGGGTACAATGTACCCCTACCCATTCACCTGTGAAAAAAAGTACAAAAAAAACACAACACAGGGTTAAAATATTTTATTGCACAGCTCCTGGGGTCTTCCGTCTTCGGGGGTCTTCTCGCCGGACTCCTCCGCTATCTTCTTGTAGCTCTTTTGCTAGCGGAGGAGTCCGGCTTTCTTCCTCGCCGCCGGCCTCTTCTCCCGACTTCGGGGGTCTTGTCCCCCTCTTCGGTTCTTCTGCCGGGCCACCGCGCCTTCTTATAGCCCTTTTAGAGGCGGTGGCCCGGTCTCCTCCTCCTCCTCCCTCCTCCCTCCTCCCTCCTCCTCCTCCTCTCACATGGGTTGATGTCACATGGCGACTGTGACATCAATTTCACGTGGGCCCCCCCCTCCGAGAGCATACCAGGCCCTTAGGTCTGGTATGCTCTCGGAGGGGGGACCCACGTCAAATTTTTTTTCAGATTACATAAGGGGGGCGTGTTTTATGAGAAGTGGGAGGGGCCAGAATGATGGGCGGGGTCTGGCGCCCGCCCCCCCCCCCCATCCAAAAACTTCACCAGCCGCCACTGATGGAAGAGCCTGTAAAAATATTTAATTGCAATATTTAAAATAAACATATTGTACCCTAAAAAGTGATATAAAGGCACACTTTCACATACTTTCCATAAGGAACATCTCTTCTATCTATTAGTGTTTCATTCCAGGACCAACCTCTAATTTCCTGGCTAATACACTCTAAGGCAGCACCCATTCATTAGAGCCAACTTGCCCACGTCAGCCAGAATATTAGGGGTTGGGGGCTTCAAATGAAGCACTAATGGACAATTCATGTCCCTTTATAGAAATTATGTGAAATGCAAATGTTTCACTTTTGTGTGTACAATATATTTATTTTAACCATTTCTCGCAAATGGACAAACAAATATGTCCTCTGGTGTCAGTGGTAAACTAGGATCAGGGCTACAGCTGCAACCTTGACCCTGGTTAAGTTTGTGTTTTTTTTTTTTTTTTTTTTTTTTTTTTTTTATTCCGGTGCTGCTCTTCAATGTAAAAGTGATCCAAGCAACTGTACAGTCTCTGCATCACTTTTACATGTGCCGGAAGGTGGTTACCACTTTCTTCGATCACCTTCCCAGTCCATCAGAAAGCCCAGGACTGAAATGGGCGGTACATCATGGAGATTGAGGAACTTCCGTTCCCCAATTGTCTCTATGGTATATGTAACTGTAACTATTTATTTTCACTTTGGTTTCGGTTTGTTTACAAGCTGTTACTCGCGTGTAGATCATCTGATCAAATACTCTCTATAGATCTCTCCATAAAGAGGACCTTTCATGGCCCATGCTACGACAAGGGATATTGTTCACCCCTTGTGATATCAATAAAGTCAGGGACATAAGAAAATTGCAACATTAACCATTTTTTTTTATTTTTTTTATTTTTTTTTCCCCTTCAGGACCTTTGCTTTCATAAAATATATAATGTTTGGTGGTCCTAGGGACCCTTCCACACAAGACAAGCTCTGTTGCAGTTTGTTTGCTCAGTGTGGCATCTGTCTGATCTGATCCCCACGGAGTGGGCGAATGGCTGCGTATGCAGAACAGACACAGCCCACTCTCCTCTATAGGCGGTCGGATGTAAATGGACCACCTGCCCATATATACCCGACCGCCATCCGCTCTGCCAGGGAAGATGGGGAATAGATCCCCTTTCCTCTGTTTTTAGTGGATAGGATTGGATCGTAGGTCAGCGGGTGTAAACCGACACATGTGCATTTACACCACTCCATAGAGGAGACTAGAGGGTCCGATCGAGTCTGCCTGAAAAACGGACAGGTGGACCCAATCGGTCCACTAGTGTGAAAGGGGCCCAAAGCTGGCCATACAATTTTCCTATTAAATAGATTTTTGGTAAATCTAAAGGAAAATTGTATAATGTATGGCCAGCCTTAGTAGTTATGTGGTAAAAAATGTGTGTGTGTGTGTGTGTGTGTGTGTGTGTGTGTGTATGTGTATATATATATATATAAGTGTTGGCTTGGGCAGCAGGTGGTTAAAGTGGTTGTAAACCTTTGTATTTTTACCTACAAGTATCCTATAATAAGGCTTGCCTGTAGCTAAACCTGTCCGGTTTAGGGGATATTCACTTTGCATGCAGCCCTCTGACGTTAGTGGCGCATGCGCTGTGCAGGTCCGGCAGACACTGTCAGACCTTGCCAGAAAGAATTCTCCCGCACACATGCGGGGCAGTGACATCGCGGCTCCGGCCACTCGCAGTGCGGAGGACGGGTCAAGGGGAAATGTCTGCTACCTCAGCATGGACTGGAATCAGTTGCAGACGTTTCGTTTCTAAGGGATTTCATAATGAGCTAGTATGCGGTGCGTTTTAGCTCATTGTGCCTTTTGCCTTACAGGTTTAAAAAAATATATATGTTTTTTGTGTGGGTTTACAACCGATTTAATAAAGATTTTTTTTTTTTGGAGGATCTTACGGTGTCCGTGTACTGTTACATTTACAGTTTTTATAAGAATTCACTGGTCTGGAGAGAACTGCAAGGAAGTGAATTTATTTATTTATTTTTTCTACTACATTATGTTGAAGAAAGACCCTGTGGCAATAATTAGAACTTTGGCAGAGTCAAATTGCCTTTAGTAAATCCAACCCCATTGACTTCTAGATGCCATCTCCCTTGAACATAGTTTATTTTTGGTTGTTTGCTAAGGGTGTGCCCACACAACTAACTCTCCTTTCATAAGTTAAAAAAAATATGTGCTTGTATAATACTATTCACAATAGGTTACTAACAACTGTTTGACGATGCTGCAATATTTACTGAGCTAAAAGCTTTATAAGGATTTAGTTTTGAAAGGCTGACTATATACATAAATAAAATATACAATACATTAATCATTTCAATGTTGGACATCCTGGTATGGCTGTATCAGAAAATTAATAAAAAGCCAACATACATAATTGCTTCTGACTGCAGAAAAACACTATTAGATCATAGTGCATGGTAACTGACTTTTTACTTTCAAAACAATGTACCAACTTCTGGCTAAATGTAAGGTAAGGTGGCTGAACCCTATAGTGGACCACACGCAAATATAAAATTCCACTGTTAAAACCAGTTATGGTTTCATAAAAATTAGTGCTTGAATCCATCTTTACATTACACTTGGCTGTATGAGACAGTCCCATTTTAAACAATGCTCAGTGTCCGAGCCACAGCATATAACCTAGTACAGTCCCAATTCAGGCAAGCTCACCCAGCAGGATCAAGTCATAGGCAACAAAGGTTCCTTCCAGCTCCTCTCAGCTCTGATAGCTCAACAGCCATTCCCCTCAGCCTCTCTGACCAGGTGGCTAATAAGCAGGCCTGAAAGGGAAGTACTTGCCCTGTTTTATTTCCAGGCTGACTCTCCACTATCTAATCTATTTATCTAATAAAAAATAAATACAATTTGACACTTTGATATGACTTTTAAAGCCTTTACAAAATGTAAATAAAAGAACTAATTACCCTTAACACATACAGTATATTGGCTACTTTGAATACATTCCAGCTGAGATGTTTTTGGTACATCATTGTGGTTTCCCTATGTAGTAGCTAGCGATACAAAAGATGTTTTAAAAGTATTTGCTTTGGAAAATTAAACTTGTAATTAGTGCCTTTTTAATTAGTACTCTGTAATTTGATGGCAAAATTTCGAAAGATGTTATTTATAAACCGAGCAGACAAACTTGCACTAGTTATATCAAAAGCCTCAGTAAAGCTATCTGTTGTTCTCTCTGCAATTCCTGTTATCTAAGGCCCCTTTCACACTGGGGCGGGAGTGGCGTCGTCTGTAAAACTGCGCTATTTTTAGCGCCACTTTACTGCCATTTTAGCAGCGGTATTCAGCCACTAGCGGAGAGGTTTAACCCTTGCTAGTGGCCGAAAAAGGGTTAAAACTGCCCGCAAATCACGGTATAGCCACGCTGCCCCATTGATTTCAATCACAGGCAGTGAGACATTTTCCGACAATGTCTCACTGCCTGTCATTAGCGCAGCACCGTGCCGACTTTCTGGCGGGCTCTGCACGTGGGCTGTGCGAACACGCTGGAGCTCATCCTTACAAACAGCTAAAGGGGAGATATTTGACAGGTAAGGAAACATGCAGGAGGCATATATATCCTTATAGATGAGCACTATGGAAGTAATTTATTGTATATTACTAATATTAATTCATGGTATAAGGAGCCTTTAGACTCATTTCACACTGTGGCAACTTCTTTAACATAAGTCAATGCAAGTTGTGCTGAAGTTGCACCAGAAGTAGTGCAGGAACCTTTTTCTAAGTTGGAGTGACTCAAGTCACTCCTATTAGACCGATTCCATTGCAATTAATGGGGCAACTTGTCATGCGACTTGTGCTATCAAAGTCTGAAGCACATGTCGCACCAGTGTGAACCGGTCTCTATCATCTCTATCATCTCTATCTCATAATGACAACAGAAACTGCCTAAATGATCAAAAGTTTACATGCCCCAGTTCTTAATACCATGTATTGCCCCCTTTAACATCAATGACAGCTTGAAGTCTTTTGTGGTATTTGTTGATAAGGCTCTTTATCTTCTCAGATGGTAAAGATGCCCATTCCTCATGGCAAAAATCCTTCAGTTCCTGTAAATTCTTGGGCTGTCTTGCATGAACTGCACATTTAAGATCTCCCCAGAGTGGCTGAATGATATTGAGGTTAGGAGACCGAGATGGCCACTCCAGAACCTTCACTTTATTCTGCTGTAGCCAGTGAATGGTCGACTTGGCCTTGTGTTTTAGTTTATTGTCATGTTAGAATGTCCAAGTACGCCCCATGCGACGCTTCCTAGCTGATGAATGCAAATGTTCCTCTGGTATTTTTTGATGACATACTGCATTCATCTTGCCATCAATTTTGACCAAATTTTCTGTGCCTTTGTAGCTCACACATCCCCCAAAACATCAGCGATCCACCTCCGTATTTCACAGTAGGAATGGTGTACCTTTCATCATAGGCCTTGTTGACTCCTCTCCAAATGTAGTGTTTATGGTTGTGGCCAAAAAGCAAAATTTTGGTCTCATCACTCCAAATGACTTTGTGCCAGAAGGTTTGAGACTTGTCTCTGTGATGTTTGGTGTATTGTAAGTGGGATACTTTGTGGCATTTGCGTAGTAATGACTTTCTTCTGGCAACTTGACCATACAGCCCATCTTTCTGCAAGTGCTTCCTTATTGTGCATCTTAAAACAGCCACACCACATGTTTTCAGAGTCCTGTGTTTCACCTGAAGTTATTTGTGGGCTTTTCTTTGCATCCAGAACAATTTTTCCAGGCAGTTGTGGCTGAAATTTCAGTTTGGTCTACCTGACCGTGGTTTGGTTTCAACAGAACCCCTCATTTTCCACTTCTTGATTAGAGTTTGAACACTGCTGATTGGCATTCTCAATTCCTTGGATATCATTTTATACAGTTCAACTACCTTTGACAATTCTTTTGCTTTCCCCATGACTAAGGATGAGCCGAACACCCCTCGGTTTGGTTCGCACCAGAACCTGCGAACAGACCTAAACTTTGTGTGAACTTTAGAACCCTATTAAAGTCTATGGGACTCGAATGTTCACAATCTAAAGTGCTAATTTTAAAGGCTAATAAGCAAGTTATTGCCCTAAAAAGTGTTTGGGGACCTGGGTCCTGCCCCAGGGGACATGTATCAATGCAAAAAAAAGTTTTAAAAACGTATGTTTTTTCAGGAGCAGTGATTTTAATAATGCTTAAAGTGAAACAATAAAAGTGAAATATTCCTTTAAATTTCGTATGTGGGGGGGTCTGTATAGTATGCCTGTAAAGGGGCGCATGTTTCCTGTGCTTAGAACTGTCATTTAAAATCACTCGCGGCTATAATGAATTGTCGGCTCCCTGTAATACAGAGAACAGTTATTGAAAAGTCATTGATTTAAAAAAAACAAAAAACAAAAAAAAAAACGTAGGGTTCCCCCAAATTCAATTACCGGGCCCTTCAGGTCTGGTATGGATATTAAGGGGAACTCCACACCAAATAAAAAAAAAAAAAGATGGCGTGGAGTTCCCCCTCAAAATCCATACCAGACCCTTTATCCGAGCACACAACCCGACAGGCCGCAGGAAAAGGGGGGAGGATGAGAGAGAGAGGGCCCCCCCCTCCTGAACCGTACCAGGCCACTTGCCCTCAACATTGGGAGGATTCTTTGGGGGTCTGTGACCCCTTAAAGCACCTTGTCCCCATGTTGATGAGGACAAGGGCCTCATCCCCACAACCCTGGCCGGTGGTTTTGGGAGTCTGCAGGGGGCTTATCAGAATCAAGGAAGCCCCCTTTAACAAGGGGACCCCCAGATCCCGGCTCCCCCGTTTTGAAATGGTAAGGGGGTACAAAAGTAGCCCTACCATTTCACAAAGAAAGTGTAAACGAATGTTTAAAAAAAAAAAGACACACACACACAGTTGAAAAAGTCCTTTATTAAAAATAAAAATAAAATGTAAAAAATATTCCAGCAGTGGTAATCCACTCTTGCTATCCAGCGACGGATGATCATCTCTCCGGGGTCCAGCGACGGGTGATCTCTCCCTCCAGCGCAGCACAGTTCATCCATCCTCTGTCTCCACTGGCGGAGACACTGCAGGAATCCCGGCAGCCTGACATTTCTTATGAAGAGGGCGGAGCCACCCGTCACCGGACCCCACCAACCTCTGACGCAAGTGGGAAAGCCTGGCTTCCCCAATGATGTGTGAGTGACCCCGCCCCCCCCTGATGTAATGCAGGTTTCCGTTACAATTCATTATAGCCGCAAGTGATTTTTAATGACTTTTTTTTTTTTTTCCTGCAGAAATGACACTTTGTGCAGGGACAGTTCTAAGCATGGGAAAAATGCGCCCCTTCACAGGCATACTATACACACCCCCCAGGTACAAAATTTAAAGAAATATTACACTTTTATTGTTTCACTTTAAGCATTATTAAAATCACTGCTTCCGAAAAAAAACGTTAATGCAAAAAAAAGTTTTAAAAACTGATACATGTCCCCTGGGGCAGGACCCAGGTCCCCCAAACACGTTTTAGGACAATAACTTGCATATTAGCCTTTAAAATTAGCACTTTAGATGTCTCCCATAGACTTGTACAGGGTGTTCCGCGTCTTTTCGAATTTGCCGCGAACACCCCAAATTGTTCACTGTTCACCGAACAGGCAATGTTTGAGTCGAACATGAGTTTGACTCGAACTCGAAGCTCATCCCCACCCATGACTCAGAATCCAGATGCATCAGTGACGCACTGGATGAAAGATGCAAGGGTTTGTCAGGAGTCCAGAAACTCATTGACCTTTTTACTCGCTCTCGCTCTCGCTCTCACATTACAAGCAAACGGATCACAAGTGAGGATGGTTACCTTTTTAATAGCCATTCAAACCCCTTTGTGTGAACTTGTGTGCATGTTATCAGGCCAAAATCACCAGGGTATGTAAACTTTTCACCAGTGACAAATTACACATCATATACTCTATGTATATTTATATACATAAAAAAAAACACATCAAATGCAATACATTCCATCCTTGACTCTCCCAGACCCCTCATAGAAAATTACTTAATTTCAAACAGCACTCATTCTAAACCTTCTTTAGCCATGAGTGTAACTCCCTCTAATTTTTACACCACCGAGAAGGTGTTTTAGTCAAAAGTTCATTAGAAGCAAATCCAGGCTTGGAACATATCCAACATCAGAGGCCTTGCCATCATGAAGCCACTTTTCTCTGGTCTTCCTATGGCTCAAAGTGGAGACAGCCTGTGAAGTGGGAAACAACGCAGATTATCTATGCCTTCCAATAATTCATAAACAATAGACCCTGGCCCTTCAGCTACAATTTCTCCTTTAACTGGACTCTTGCCTGGATCGCTGACCAACACCTTGTATCCACTTTTGATCCTCCCAAAGAACATCAATAGGGAGGAGAGGAAATATACAGATATTTCCCAAAAGATCATTTCTGTTTATTTTGGAAGATTTGATAATAAACAGACTCTCTTTCCACTCTTGCTGAGAAGTGTTCACTAAACAGAGTCCCAGCCACTGCCCTGAAGCTTATCTGCCAATGCAAATATAACTTCAAACCTTCCTGCCAGATTCCCTCTCATTTTTAGATAGGCTTCAGCTTCAGATACATCACTCCTGCTTTCTATGTCATGGGAAACCGTAACATGGTACCTGTTAAGCCCTGTTCTTTCAGGAATCTTATGTAAATGCTGAACTCTGCACTCTGGCTGTGGAATCTGCACCTCAGCCCCAACCATCCTCTCATATGGTGTGCTCTTGGCTATTGGCCTAGAATTTAACATGACTGCCTGTGTGAAGACCCAATCCCACCCCCTTAGTGTATGTGTGGGTGTAAGTTGGTGTATCTGGTCCTTCAATAGTCTGTTGTATCTTTCAATCAAACCAGCTGCCTGTGGATGGTATGTGGCACAACCAGTACACATCAGAGTCTTTTGCCTATTGCTGTACTGCTAATCTGGTGAAGTGTGAGCCGTTATCACTTTGGACTTGTTTGAGACAACCGTAAGCAATGACAAGTTTCTGGAGCAGTTGAAGAGTTGCCGCTTCATCTGCACGTTTGCATGAATGAACAAGCAAAAGTCCTGAATAGGTGTCCACTGCAGTACAACAATATCTCAATCCATTGTTTCCCCGGGGCAGAGGACCAATGAAGTCAGTCTGACATATCTCAGCAGGCCTCTCATCCCTCTTAATCGACCCAGTGGAGTACTTTTGCAATGCTATTGTCGCACTTCTCCACACACTGAACAGTTCTCTATTACAAATGTCCAGATTGCTTGTGGGCCCAGTTGGCCAAGTTCATCAAGGCAGGATCAATTGGCACAGCTGCATTCACCTTGGCAATTTCATCTGCCAAACTGTTGTAGCTCTTAAAGCCTGGTATCAGGGACACATGTGCGTCAACATGCCCGACTTTTATGGTGCGGGAGTGAGCTTCATTCCAGATATAGTCCCAGGCTACTTTGCCTCCCCACACCACCTTTCCATGAATCATCCATTCACCGGACTTCCACGTGGGCATCCAAGTTGTCAGTCCTTTAAAAACCACCCAGCTGTTGGTGTAGATAGTGACATGGGAAGAAGGATCCTCCAAAAGTGTCAGGGCAGTTAGTGTTAGGTCCAGGGTAGCCCCCTACCCCCCCAATAAAGGTTTAACCCCCTGATTGCCCCTACACTTTCACCCCCTTTTGCCAGTGTCACTAAGCGATCGTTTTTCTGATCGCTGCATTAGTGTCACTGGTGCTGCTAGGTAGCTAGTTATTTTTTAGGTTCCCCATCAGGTTTTTATAGCGTCAGGGACGCTAAGGTTTAACCCCCTGATCACCCGGCGGGTGATATCTGAACATATCAATATCTGATCTGATCAGAGCTATACTAGCGTCCCCAGCAGTTTAGGGTTACAAAAAAAACGCAGGGGTACCTTGAGGATTTTAGCAAGTGGTTTTGCTTCTTCACTATCTGATCAGTTTTGACAAAGCTTTAGTCCCGGTTCACACTAATGTGGCAAAAAGAACCACATGTACTTCGGACAGGAATCGCATCACATTCCTGTTCAAATAACCACTTAAGGACCACCGCATGTAATTATACGTCGGCAGAATGGCATGTACGAGCACAAGCACGTACCCGTACGTGCTTGCCTTCCAGCGGGTGGGGGGTCCGATCGGGCCCCCTCCTGCTGGCTGCGGCGGTCCGTTTCACTTCAGGAGCGATCCGAGATGAGGGGATGGCCGTTGGTTTTTGGCCATCCCCTCTCAATCGCTCCTGGCGAATGAGAAGCTTCCCCTGCCTGTGTAGTGTAAACACAGGCAGGGAGGAAGTGATGTCACTCTCCTCGGGGCGGGCTTTTTGACCGGTCTGCGAGGAGAGGACATAGTAAGTGCACCAATCACTACACTGACACATAGGTACACATAGGCACACAAATCCCCCCCCCCCCCCAGTCAGTGTCACATTGCAGTGATAATTTATTTACTGATCACTGCATTTAGTGTCAGTTGTGACAGTAAAAAGTGTCAGGGCAGTTAGTGTTAGGCCCAGGGTAGCCCCCTACCCCCCCCATAAAGGTTTAACCCCCTGATTGCCCCTACACTTTCACCCCCTTTTGCCAGTGTCACTAATGCCGCGTACACACGATCAAACAAGCGGGTGGAAAGGTCCGGCAAACTCAAGTCCGCCAGACAATCCCCCTGTGTGTAGCCTCCGGCATATTTTTTGACCCGAAAGTACGGCGGACTTAGAAGTTTTGCACTCCAATCTTCCCGCCGGACTCGCATTTCGGCGGACATTCCGGCCGTGTGTATGCCAGTCCGCCGTACTTTTGAAATGAGCGGACTTTTCCCGCCCGGAGAAAAGTCCGCTAATTTCGAGCGGGTCTGCAGGTAGGCGGGGCCCGCGAAGGAGACTCCGCTGGCCCCGCCACCTGGTATGGACTTAAAGGGGAACCCCAACGCCGAAAAAAATCGGCGTGGGGGTCCCCCCAAGTCCACAACAGACCCTTGTCCGAGCACGCTACCCCGGCCAGGAAAGGAGGGGCGAGCGAGCGCCCCCCCTCCTGAGCCTTACCAGGCTGTGTACCCTCAACATGGGGGTGCCTTGGGGAAGGGGGGGCCGCGCGGCCCCCCCACCCCAAAGCACCTTGTCCCCATGTTGATGAGGACAAGGGCCTCTTCCCGACAACCCTGGCCGTTGGTTGTCGGGGTCTGCGGGCGGGGGGCTTATCGTAATCCGGGTGCCCCCTTTAATAAGGGGGCCCCCGGATACCGGCCCCCCACCCTATGTGAATGAGTATGGGGTACAATGTACCCCTACCCATTCACCTGTGAAAAAAGTACAAAAAAAACACAACACAGGGTTAAAATATTTTATTGCACAGCTCCGGGGGTCTTCCCGCCGGACTCCTCCGCTATCTTCTTGTAGCTCTTTTATTAGCGGAGGAGCCTGGCATTCTTCTTCGTCGCCGCGGCCTCTTCTTCCGACTTCGGGGGTCTTGTCCCCCTCTTCGGTTCTTCTGCCGGGCCACCGCGCCTTTTTCTAGCTCTTTTACAGGCGGTGGCCTGGTCTTCTGTCGCCGCCGCCTTCCGTTCTTCCGTTCTTGTCTTCTTCTTCAGATGTTGCCTCGCCGAGTCCTCCGCTCACAATGACGGGGAGCGGGCACGCGGCGACTTATATAGGGACAAGGGGCGTGGTCTTCGGTGGATGTCACATGGGTGGATGTCACATGGCGAAGTCCCAGCATCCTCCGGGACTGTAACATCGTAAGGGGGCGGGGTCACCATGTGACATCCACCGAAGACCCCGCCCCTTGTCCCTATATAAGTCGCCGCGTGCCCGCTCCCCGTCATTGTGAGCGGAGGACTCGGCGAGGCAACATCTGAAGAAGAAGAAAAGAACGTAGGAACGGAAGGCGGCGGCGACAGAAGACCGGGCCACCGCCTGTAAAAGAGCTAGAAGAAGGCGCGGTGGCCCGGCAGAAGAACCGTAGATTTTTAACCCTGTGTTGTGTTTTTTTTTTTGTACTTTTTTTCACAGGTGAATGGGTAGGGGTACATTGTAGCGTCACCAGCAGTTTAGGGTTACAAAAAAACGCATTGTTAGCGGGATCAGCCCAAATACCTGCTAGCAGCTGCATTTTGCCCCTTTTGCCAGTGTCACTAAGCAATCGTTTTTCTGATCGCTGTATTAGTGTCACTAGTGCCGCTAGGTAGCTAGTTATTTTTTTAGGTTCACCGCCAGGTTTTTATAGCGCTAGGTACCCCGATATACTACCTAATAATGGTTTTAACCTCCTGATTGCCCCTAGTTAACCCTTTCATCCCCTTTTGCCAGTGTCACTAAGCGATCATTTTTCTGATCGCTGCATTAGTGTCACTGGTGCTGCTAGGTAGCTAGTTTTTTTTTTAGGTTCACCGCCAGGTTTTTATAGCGCTAGGTACCCCCATAAACTACCCAATATCTGATCAGATCTATACTAGCATCCCCAGCAGTTTAGGGTTCCAAAAAAACGCATTGTTAGCAGGATCAGCCCAGATACCTGTTAGCACCTGCATTTTGCCCCTCCACCCAGTTCACCCAAGTGCAGTATCGATCGATCACTGTCACTTACAAAACACTAAACACATAACTGCAGAGTCAGGCCTGATCCCTGCTATCATTAAAGCCGCGTACACACGTAGCCGTCTGTCCGACGTACTTAGTCTGGCGGACTTCCCACCAGTCTGTCCGTCTGACTTTCCGAACGGGCTACTTGCCCACACACGGCCCTTTTTGAGCGGACTAATACGGCGTACTAAGTCCGCCGTACTATCCGCCCTACTTTTGAAATAGACGGACTCGCCCACACACGCGGAGGAAAGTCCGCTCATTTCGAGCGTGTCTCCAGGTAGGCGGGGCCCGCGAAGGAGACGTCCGCCTGGTATGGACTTGAAGGGGAACCCCAACGCCGAAAAAAATCGGCGTGGGGTCCCCCCCAAGTCCACAACAGACCCTTGTTCGAGCACGCTACCCGGCCGGCCAGGAAAGGGGGGGGCGAGCGAGCTCCCCCCCCCTCCTGAGCCGTACCAGGCCGCGTGCCCTCAACATGGGGGTGCCTTGGGGAAGGGGGGGCCGCGCGGCCCCCCACCCCAAAGCACCTTGTCCCCATGTTGATGAGGACAAGGGCCTCTTCCCGACAACCCTGGCCGTTGGTTGTTGGGGCTTGCGGGCGGGGGGCTTATCGGAATCCGGGAGCCCCCTTTAATCCGGCCCCCCACCCTATGTGAATGAGTATGGGGTACAATGTACCCCTACCCATTCACCTGTAAAATAAAAGTACAAAAAAAAACACAACACACGAGATAAAATACTTTATTGCACAGCTCCGGGGGTCTTCTCGCTGGACTCCTCCACTATCTTCTTGTAGCTCTTTTACTAGCGGAGGAGCCCGGCTTTATTCCTCGCCGCCGGCCTCTTCTTCCGACTTCGGGGGTCTTGTCCCCCTCTTCGGTTCTTCTGCCGGGCCACCGCGCCTTCTTATAGCTCTTTTACAGGCGGTGGCTCGGTCTTCTGTCGCCGCCGCCGCCTTCCGTTCTTCTGTTCTTCTTCTTCAGATGTTGCCTCGCCGAGTCCTCCGCTCACAATGACAGGGAACGGGCACACGGCGACTTATATAGGGACAAGGGGCGGGGTCTTCGGTGGATGTCACATGGGTTCATGTCACATGGTGACCCCGCCCCCCTACGATGTCACAGTCCCGGAGGATGCTGGGACTGTCGCCATGTGACATGAACCCATGTGACATGAACCCATGTGACATCCACCGAAGACCCCGCCCCTTGTCCCTATATAAGTCGCCGCGTGCCCGTTCCCTGTCATTGTGAGCGGAGGACTCGGCGAGGCAACATCTGAAGAAGAAGAAGAAGAAGAAGAGGAGAAGAACGGAAGGCGGCGGCGGCGGCAGCGACAGAAGACCGGGCCACCGCCTGTAAAAGAGCTATAAAAAGGCGCGGTGGCCCGGCAGAAGAACCAAAAAGGGGGACAAGACCCCCGAAGTCGGAAGAGGCCGGCGGCGAGGAATAAAGCCGGGCTCCTCCGCTAGTAAAAGAGCTACAAGAAGATAGGGGAGGAGTCCGGTGAGAAGACCCCCCGAAGATGGAAGACCCCCGGAGCTGTGCAATAAAGTATTTTATCTCGTGTGTTGTGTTTTTTTTGTACTTTTATTTTACAGGTGAATGGGTAGGGGTACATTGTACCCCATACTCATTCACATAGGGTGGGAGGCCGGTATCTGGGGGGCCCCCTTATTAAAGGGGGCTCCCGGATTCCGATAAGCCCCCCGCCCGCAGACCCCGACAACCAACGGCCAGGGTTGTCGGGAAGAGGCCCTTGTCCTCATCAACATGGGGACAAGGTGCTTTGGGGTGGGGGGGGCCGCGCGGCTCCCCCTTCCCCAAGGCACCCCCCATGTTGAGGGCACGGGGCCTGGTACGGCTCAGGAGGGGGGGCGCTCGCCCGCCCCTCCTTTCCTGGCCGGCCGGGTAGCGTGCTCGGACAAGGGTCTGTTGTGGACTTGGGGGGGGGGGGGGGGGACCCCACGCCGATTTTTTTTTTTCGGCGTTGGGGTTCCCCTTTAAGTCCATACCAGGTGGCGGGGCCAGCGGCGTCTCCTTTGCCGGCCCCGCCTACCTGCAGACCCGCTCGAAATGAGCGGACTTTTCTCCGGGCGGGAAAAGTCCGCTCATTTCAAAAGTACGGCGGACTGGCATACACACGGCCGGAATGTCCGCCGAAATGCGAGTCCGGCGGGAAGATTGGAGTGCAAAACTTCTTTCTAAGTCCGCCGTACTTTCGGGGTCAAAAAATATGCCGGAGGCTACACACGGGGGGATTGTCTGGCGGACTTGAGTTTGCCAAACTTTTCCACCCGCTTGTTTGATCGTGTGTACGCGGCATAACATTTTTTTTTTTTTTTTGGTAGCGTTTTATATTTAAATCCTGAAGGTGGTGCTTGGTTTTCGGGGTCCCGTACGTGGCTAGGCTCCAAAAAAGTCCCCCACATGTGGTATCTCTGTGCTCAGGAGAAGCAGCAGAATTTATTTTGGGGTGTAATTTTCACATATGCCTATAGCAGTGATGGCGAACCTTGGCACCCCAGATGTTTTGGAACTACATTTCCCATGATGCTTCACTACACTGAAGAGTGCATGGGCATCATGGGAAATGTAGTTCCAAAACATCTGGGGTGCCAAGGTTCGCCATCACTGGCCTATAGCATGTGTGAGCAATATAACATTTAGTGACAACTTTGTGCAAAAAAAATAAAAAAGTTTGTAATATTCCCGCAACTTGTGGCAAAATATAAAATATTTCATGGACTCAACATGCCTCTCAGTAAATAGCTTGGGGTGTCTACTTTCCAAAATGGGGTCATTTGGGGCGGGGGTTTGTGCTATTTTGGCATTTTATGGCCTTCGAAACTGTGATAGGTAGCGAGAAGTGAAATCAAAAATTTGCACCCTTAGAAATTGGGAAGGCAGTGATTGGAATTCGGGGTGCCGTACGCAGCTAGACTCCAAAAAAGTCCCACATATGTGGTATCCCTGTACTCAGGAGAAGCAGCAAAATATATTTTGGGGTGCGATTCCACATACAACTATGGCATGTGTGAGCAATATATCATTTAGTGACAACTTTTTGTAAACTTTTTTTTTTTTTTTTTTGTTTGTCATCATTCAATCACTTGGGACAAAAAAAATATTCAATGGGCTCAACATGCCCCTCAGCAATTTCCTTGGGGTGTCTACTCTCCAAAATGGGGTCATTTGGGGGGGGGGGGGTTGTACTGCCCTGCCATTTTAGCACCTCAAGAAATGAGATGGGCAGTCATAAATTAAAAGCTGTGTAAATTCCAGAAAATGTACTCTAGTTTGTAGACGCTATAACTTTTGCGCAAACCAATAAATATGCGCTTATTGACTTTTTTTTTTCACTAAAGACATGTGGCTGAATACATTTTGGCCTAAATGTATGACTAAAATTTAGTTTATTTGATTTTTCTTATAACCAAGTCGAAAATATCTTTTTTTTTTTTTTTTTTTTTTTTTTTTTTTAATTTTCAGTCTTTTTCCTTTTACATCGTAAAAAATAAAAATCGCTGAGGCAATCAAATACCATCAAAAGAAAGCTCTATTTGTGGGAAGAAAAGGACACAATTTTTGTTTGGGTACAACATTGCATGACCGCGCAATTACCAGTTAGGCCGCGTACACACGGGCGGACTGTTCGCCCAACCTTGTCCGCTGAACAGTGTTTGGGCGGACAGTCCGCTCGTGTGTGGGCTTTCAGCGGACAGTTTCAGCGGACAGTTGGACGGACAAAGTCTTTCGGAAATTCCGAAAAACTGTCCGCTGAAACTGTGTTTGAGCGAACAGTCCGCCCGTGTGTGGGCCTGTCCGCTGTACTTTCGAAATGAGCGGACTGTTCCCGCTCGGAAAGTCCGCCCATTTCGAGCGCGTGTACAGGTAGGCGGGGCCCGCGAAGGAGACGTTGCGGGCTCCGCCGCCTGGAATGGGCTTAAAGGGGAACCCCAACGCCGAAAAAAATCGGCGTGGGGGTTCCCCCAAAGTCCACACCAGACCCTTGTCCGAGCACGCTACCCGGCCGGCCAGGAAAGGGGGGCGAGCGAGCGCGCCCCCCCTCCTGAGCCGTACCAGGCCGCGTGCCCTCAACATGGGGGGTGCCTTGGGGAAGGGGGGGCCGCGCGGCCCCCCCACCCCAAAGCACCTTGTCCCCATGTTGATGAGGACAAGGGCCTCTTCCCGACAACCCTGGCCGTTGGTTGTCGGGGTCTGCGGGCGGGGGGCTTATCGGAATCAGGGAGCCCCCTTTAAGAAGGGGGCCCCCGGATACCGGCCCCCCACCCTATGTGAATGAGTATGGGGTACAATGTACCCCTACCCATTCACCTGTGAAATAAAGTACAAAAAAAAACACAACACAGGGAAAAAATATTTTATTGCACAGCTCCGGGGGTCTTCCGTCTTCGGGGGTCTTCTCGCCGGACTCCTCCGCTATCTGTGTGTAGCTCTTTTACTAGCGGAGGAGTCCGGCTTTCTTCCTCCCCGCCGCCGGCCTCTTCTCCCGACTTCGGGGGTCTTGTCCCCCTCTTCGGTTCTTCTGCCGGGCCACCGCGCCTTCTTGTAGCTCTTTTACAGGCGGTGGCCCGGTCTTCTGTCGCCGCTGTCGTCGTCGTCGCCGCCGCCTTCCGTTCTTGTTCTTCTTCTTGTTCTTCTTCTTCTCCTGGAGATGTTGACTCGACGAGCTCTCCGGCCGGAATGCCAGAGCCGCGCTGTGCGGTCACTTATATAGTGACAATGGGGCGGTGTCACATGGTATATGTCACATGGGTTGATGTCACATGGGGACTATGACATCGTAAGGGGGCGGGGTCACCATGTGACCAACCCATGTGACATATACCATGTGACACCGCCCCATTGTCACTATATAAGTGGCAGCGGAGCGTGTCCCTGGCATTCCGGCCGGAGAGCTCGTCGAGTCAACATCTCCAGGACAAGAAGAAGAACAAGAAGAAGAACAAGAACGGAAGGCGGCGGCGACGACAGCGGCGACAGAAGACCGGGCCACCGCCTGTAAAAGAGCTACAAGAAGGCGCGGTGGCCCGGCAGAAGAACCGAAGGCGGCGACAGAAGAACGGAAGGCAGCGGCGACAGAAGACCGGGCCACCGCCTGTAAAAGAGCTACAAGAAGGCGCGGTGGCCCGGCAGAAGAACCGAAGAGGGGGACAAGACCCCCGAAGTCGGGAGAAGAGGCCGGCGGCGCGGAAGAAAGCCGGACTCCTCCGCTAGTAAAAGAGCTACACACAGATAGCGGAGGAGTCCGGCGAGAAGACCCCCGAAGACGGAAGACCCCCGGAGCTGTGCAATAAAATATTTTTTCCCTGTGTTGTGTTTTTTTTTGTACTTTATTTCACAGGTGAATGGGTAGGGGTACATTGTACCCCATACTCATTCACATAGGGTGGGGGGCCGGTATCCGGGGGCCCCCTTCTTAAAGGGGGCTCCCGGATTCCGATAAGCCCCCCCGCCCGCAGACCCCGACAACCAACGGCCAGGGTTGTCGGGAAGAGGCCCTTGTCCTCATCAACATGGGGACAAGGTGCTTTGGGGTGGGGGGGCCGCGCGGCCCCCCCTTCCCCAAGGCACCCCCCATGTTGAGGGCACGCGGCCTGGTACGGCTCAGGAGGGGGGGCGCGCTCGCTCGCCCCCCTTTCCTGGCCGGCCGGGTAGCGTGCTCGGACAAGGGTCTGGTGTGGACTTTGGGGGAACCCCCACGCCGATTTTTTTTCGGCGTTGGGGTTCCCCTTTAAGCCCATTCCAGGCGGCGGAGCCCGCGACGTCTCCTTCGCGGGCCCCGCCTACCTGTACACGCGCTCGAAATGGGCGGATTTGCCTCCTCCTTACGTGGGCGAGTGCGTTCATTTCAAAAGTTGAGCGAACTGTTTGGCAAACAGTTTGCTGAAACAGTCCGCTCGTGTGTGGGCAAGTCCGCTCATGCAAATTTTGAGCGGACTGTTTGCCGAAACTGTTTGACGAACAAGGTTGGGCAAACAGTCCGCGCGTGTGTACGCGGCCTTAAAGCAGTGCAGTGCGAAATTGTAAAAAGACCTCTGGTCCTTAGGCTGACAATTAGTTCGGGGCTTAAGTGGATAACATGAGATTCTTTGCAGTACTATTTGAGTCCATTCATTTGGTATGGCTCAAATTGCACCCCACCTGCATGCACTGGAAAAGGATCGCATGGGTGTTCACACCCATGCAATCTGATTCAGCCAATCGCACTGCGTTTTTGATAACTATTTGAGGGTGCTGTTAACATTGAAACCCACAGTGGTTTGCATGAACGAAGTGCAATAGTTATACAGTGCAAATCCTGAACCGCATCAGCATGAACCAAAACTCATTGTTTAACCGCTTGCCCCCCCTTACCTATTGTCAAATGATGGAGGAACGGTGCAGCTCTCATTCTAAATGGATGTCATATGAAGGCGTGCATTGCGTCTAGTGCGTCGTTTTGCTAGGACATTGCGTGAGCCCCGATCTCTGTAAAGAGCCAATCACATGGCTCTTTAACAATGTGATCTACTATGTCCAATCACAGCCGGTTACATGTAAACACGGACATGCTGGTGATTGGCTTGCACCACCTCATACTGACAGTGTGTGGCGAGGAAAGACTATCAGCGGCATCTCTGCACAGGGAACACCCAGACATGTAATAAGGGCACTTCTCATCAGTGCACTGATTACGGTAAAGCACCCCCACCAATCAGTGCCCATTAGTGATGCCAGTCACTGCTACCTTTAAGTGTCCATCAGTGCCTCCTCATCAGTGAAGAACAATTACTTTACAAAATGTACGGGGGAAAAAAATGGAAACTAAAACTTTTTTTTTTTTTTTTTACAAGTGATTAAATACCACCAAAAGCTCTTTTTTTGCGAAGAAAATTAAAAAAATAATAATTTGGGTACAGTGTTGCAATTGTCAGTGTGACAGCGCTGAAAGCTGAAAATTGACCTTGGCAGAAAGGGGGTGAAAGTGCCTTGTAGGCAAGTGGTTAAACTTTGATGGAAAAAAGTAAATGGACAGAGTTTTGCATTGTGTCTAGTAGAAGCGTCTGGAATAGTAATCTGTTTGAACAGAATAACTGACAAATTCACATTTCACAAGTTTGCTTTTTGCTTAAATTCCAAACCACAGATCATTGAGGATCTGTCCTAAAGTTTGCAAAAATGCCTTGCAGTTTATTTGCAAAAGTTAACCTGGAGCGAAATCTTCTCTTCGCCGTCAATAAAATTATAGCTTCACTTTATTCAAACTTTTCATGACTCTACATAGTACATTAAAATGGCATGGGACCTTTATAGAGCCTTATGCCGCGTACACAGGATCGGACTATCCGCCGGACAATTCGCCCGTGTGTGGGCTCCGGCGGACTTTGAAAGAAGTCTTGACTCAAAACTACCGAGTCTGGCGGACAATCCACCCGTCTGTGTGCTAGTCCGCCGGACTTTTGAAATGAACAGACTTAGCCCACACACGGAGTCAGTTAATTTTGAACGTGGCTCCAGGTAGACGGAACTAGCGAAAGAAGTAAATGTCACCGCCTCCATCGGCGAGATTGACCCCTCGCAAGCCCCGTCACGTGGTATGAAATTAAAGGGGAACCCCCATGCCGAAAAAACGGTGTGGGGGCCCCCCCAAAGTCCATACCAGACCCTTGTCTGAGCATGCAGCCCGGCCGGTCAGGAAAGGGTGTGGAGACGAGTGAGCGCTCCCCCCCTTCCTCAGCCGTACCAGGCCGTTTGCCCTCAACATGCGCCCCCCACCCCAAAGCATTGTCCCCATGTTGATGAGGACATGGGCCTCTTCCCGACAACCCTGGCCGACGGTTGTCTGGCTCTGCGGGGGGGGTGCTTATCTGAATCCAGGAGCCCCCTTTAATAAGGGGGCCCCCAGATTCCGGCCCCCCACCCTATGTGAATGAGTATGGGGTACGATGTACAGCGGTGATGATGAAGAAGAAAGCGGCTCCTCCGCTAGTAAAAGAGCAGAAGATAGCGGAGGAGCCTGGCGAGAAGACCCCCGAAGACAGAAGTAGACCCCCGGAGCTGTCTAATGTACTTTTAAAAGCCTGTGTTGTGTTTTTTTGTATGTACCCTTTTTTCCGAGGGGAAAGGGTAGGGGTACATCGTACCCCATACTCATTCACATAGGGTGGGAGGCCAGATTCTGGGGGCCCCCTTATTGAAGGGGGCTCCCGGATTCCGATAAGCCCACAGACACTGACAAACAGGGTTGTCGGGAAGAGGCCCTTGTCCTCATCAACATGGGGACAAGGTGCTTTTTGAGGTGGGGGGCGCAGCACCCCCCATGTTGAGGGCACGCGGCCTGGTATTACTCAGGAGGGGGGTGCTCACTCATCCCCACCCCCTTTCCTGACTGGCTGGGCTGCGTGCACGGATAAGGGTCTGGTATGGACTTTGAGGGGACCCCCATGCCGTTTTTTTCGGCGTAGGGGGTTCTGCTTTTAAATCCATACCAGGTGACGGGGCTAGCGAGGTGTCAATCTCGCCGATGCTAGTTCCATCTACCTGAAGTCACGTTCAAAATGAACAGACTTTACTCCGTGTGTGGGCAAGTCCGTTCATTTCAAAAGTCCGGCGGACCCCCCCATAGTCTGGCGGATTGTCCGCCAGACCTAGTCCACCAGGAAAGTCCGGTTGTGTGTGGGCAGGTCCGCTCGTTCAGAAAATCTGGCGGACCTCCGCTGCAAAGTCCGGCGAGTTGTCCGCTGGATAGTCTGATCATGTGTATGCGGCATTATAGTGACATCTGGCAGTGGACGCCAGAAAATTGCTGGTTTAGAGCTGTAGATTCAGGGTTTTACACCGATACCAAAGCAGTGGGCCTGGTTGGAGAATCTTATGGTCTTCTTTTAATCAAATTGAAAATCCAACAATCATAATTTTATAGGCTTTTTATTTTTTTTATTTTTTTTTATGGTGCTACAGTCTGTTATTTTACTTTAATGCATTTTCTGCATTCAGGTATAAAACACCCCACTACTTGTCCTACCCACCCCAATCCCTAACACTTTCCTGACTCCTATTACCATGCCATTGCTGTCTCAGCTGCAGTACCGCTCCCCTTTCTTCATGGCATCACAGGGGGCAATAAGAGCAGTGAGAGCCATAGGCTTGTTGAGAAAGCACCCAGAGGAGGGAGGCGTGGACAGTGCTGGAAGGAGACTGCCAAATGACTGCAATATCATCACAGAGCAGGTAAGTATAACTCCTTTCAATATCACTCAATTGCAAAGAATGCATTAAGGTAAATAAATAGACTTTAGAACCACTTTAATCATTTAGAGGTCTGTTATCAGTATATAATGCCCAGCCAACCCTCAACCTCTGCCTACAGAGCATGTCCAATGAAGCGGTCTCATCAGGTACAATGTTTGGAAAGGGATCGTGCCAATAAATCACTGGAACTAGGTTATGATGATACTAATGATCAAGTGAAACAAGCTATAGCTCATCGCAACCTTTCATCTTTAGTTTGGGGAAAATGAAAAAAGGAAATTTGGTTAATAAGGGGAACAGCTCCATGGTTTTTTCATTTTTACTGGCAGATTTTTTAAATCGTTATTTTAAATCATGTCCTTCTTGCTCTCTGGCTCTGTGTAGAATTCAAGGTGGCAAGGTCGACACAGAAGTATAGTTTTGAAAAATGAAAGCTGATTAAAAAAAAAAACATGCTAACTAGAAAATTTCCTTTTGTAAAATATAAACCTATTCCCTATTACTTTACTATACTGAATGTGTTTTCTAGAAAGCATTAGCAGATCAATGATTACGCTTTATAGCTTGTGTTACTCTTTGCAATAGATCAATATAAAAATGATAGAAAGTCAAACAGTAGTGCTTTTTAAATATTATATCTTATAATAATTTATTATTATAATTCTCTAAATCTCTTTCCATTTTTTTTCATTAGGAAGTGAAACTCGTTTCTCTCTCAAAGCAAAATGTAAAGGTACGTTGATGTTTAGAGTGTAATAATGGAACATTGTCCCTTGACAGGTGTTTTTATATATGGTTACTGTTGATATTCAATTTACTAGTGGAAGGGCTGCTAAATATATACATAGCTCCCAACTGTCCCCGATTTTAAGGGACTGTCCCTGATTTGGTCCCTCTTTCCTCCTTTGTTTGTCCCTCATTTTGGTCTGATGTCTAAAGTTCTCTTTCAAAAAGGCTATCATCCAATTTCTAAATTGCTGCACTTGTAAATTTCAAAAGCCATTCTAAGAAGTAGTAATGGTAAAAAAGGACTTGTGGGTTTAATTTTTTGTATTTCTCCTTTAAGGGGGTGTGGCGGGGGCTTTTCTATGCCTACATTAATTTGGTAATAGGTGTCCTTTGTTCCTATCTTAAAAATTTGGGAGGTATTAAAATCAAATTGTGTGTATGTATGTGTGCCTTGCAAAAGTATTCACCCCCCCCCCCCCCCCCCCTTGGCTTTTTACCTATTTTGTTACATTACAACCATTAGTTCAATGTTTTTTTTAATCTGAATTATAAGTGATGGATCAGAACACAATAGTCTAAGTTGGCAAAATAAAATTAGAAAAATATATGCATAAAACAATTTTTCAGAAATGAAAAAAATTATAATTTGGCATGTGCGTATGTATGTATTCACCGCCTTTTATTTTTCCAAAATAAATTTTTATTGAAGAAAAGGTCAACATAGCAAGATTACAGAATCATCATACAATCGTTTAGAGATCAGATATCAAGTGAGCAAATGAACAATGGCTGTTGTGGAGAAAACATACAGTATATACTCAACATCTTGGTATCATATAGGTTCTCTTGTGCACACAGTGTAGAATCCAGATGGGGGTGAAATGGTATGCATGGTAAAATGAGCCATATTGAATCAACTTTATAATAAGTACTACTAAGTACCATAGCTCATTGTTCTGTCTTGTGGTGAAACTATTCAGGGGAGGTTCTGAGATTTAGAATAATGGTGCGGGTGTCCGCATGATGATTCGGTCTAAGCGTATGCAGTTGCCGCTTGGGTGATCTAATTTGGGCACCCGAGCCACAACGGGTAACAATACTAGGTCTTAGTGGATGGGAAGAAACAGGGGGATGAAGGGTCTCCCATACTCGTCCCTTGAGTAGGGGTGGGAGGCCCATGTCACCTGAAAGAGAAAAAAGAAGGGGGTGTAGGGTATTGTGCTCAGTATGTTCTCAGAGCAGGACATGTTCATGGGTTAGTTCATCAATGTCAGATATCTATCGGTTGTTTGAAAATGCATCCAACATGCTCATGTCTTAGAGAATCTGGCTGTGGAGTCTCGAGCAATGAAAATGAGTTCTTCCATTTTAGCTATTTTTTTGATTTGTTTAAACTATTCTGGAATGGTTGGTACTTGAGGAGAGCCCCAGTGCCTAGGAATACACATTTTAGCAGCATTGAGGATCAGG
Organism: Lithobates pipiens; assembly: GCF_037356315.1. Lineage (NCBI taxonomy): Eukaryota > Metazoa > Chordata > Amphibia > Anura > Ranidae > Lithobates > Lithobates pipiens. The sequence continues at coordinate 83,630,128 of NW_027507686.1, read as the reverse complement.
GTCTTACGATATTGGTGGGCTGGTATATCTGAGTGATGGAAGAGACATTGGGCTGGGGTGTGGTCTAAGGTATATGTAGATATTGATTCTGTGAGCTCTCGTACTTGTAACCAGAAGGGTTGGATTACTGGACATGACCACATAATGTGTAGCAAAGTGCCCGGTCCTTCGGCACAAGTCCAGCATTTGTTTGGATAGGAGGAGTTGCATTTGTTTATAATTGCTGGGGTTTTGTACCAGCAAGTTATCGTCTTGTAATTGTTTTCCTGAATGGAAACATTCAGGGAGCCTTTATGGGCAATCGTGAATATACGTTCCCATTGGTCTTCTGATAAGTCCAATTGTGTTTCTCTTTCCCATGACTTGGGTGCTTTCCCATCTTTAGGAGAGATCTGCAAATAGCATAGTGTAGATATTGGAGATCAAATGTTGGGGGGCTAGATTGGGAGCATAGGTGTTCAAATGGGGTTAATGGTCGTGTGATGGAGGAGTCGCAGTTGATCTCTTGTAAGAAATGGCAGATTTGAAAGTAGGTCCAGAGCAGGAGAGGATTTTCGGTGTGGGTGGGTACTAACGCAAGACAATCTAGGAGAGAACCGTCATGGAAATATTGGTGTGCGAGCACTTCTGGATGTTGCCAGCGCTGTGTTGGGAACTGAGCAGACATACCAGGGGGGAAGGCAGGGTTAAGTCTTATAGGAGTTGAGGGTCCTGGATCGGAGGAGATGCGCAGCTTTTTACAAGTTTCCTTAAAGGAGCAGAGCATGGGGTCAATAAGAGGATGTTTTAGTGTGAGGGGGTTAGATGTGGTTAGGTGACAACCAAGGTGTCGATCATAGTGGTATGGGGGACAATGAGTTCTCTAATCTGACCCAGTCTTTACTATGGTTGTGTAATGTCCAGTTCACAATTCTAGCAAGATGGCAGGCCCAGTAATATTTTTTGAGATCTGGAAGACCTATGCCCACTTTTATTTTTGGCTGTGTGAGGATTTCATATGCGATTCTCGGAGGTTTGTGCTTCCACATAAATCTTGTAGAAAGCCTTTTGTATGATGGGAAGAAGGATGGAGGGAGTTTTATGGGTACAGTTTGTAGAATGAATAAGATACGAGGAAGGATGTTCATTTTTAGGATAGCTGCGCAGCCAAACCAAGAGAATTGGTGTTTGTTCCATCTTCTGAGATCATCAGCTATAGTCTTGAGAATGGGTAGATAGTTTTTGGCGAAAAGATCTGAGAGGTTTGTTAGGTAAATTCCTAAAAATGTTATCGCATCATGTTGCCATTGGAAGGGGAAGTTAGTTTCGCAATGTGTGACCATCTCCTGTGGGATGGTAACATTAAGGGCATGGGATTTGGAGAGGTTTAATTTTGAAATTCGAAAGGTGCTAGAAGAGTTTGAAGTCTTTCAGTAAGTTTGGGATTGAGATATGGGGTTCGCTAAGGGAGAGTAAAATGTCGTCTGCAAATGCTGCTAACTTATAAGTGTGATTTGCTATGGGTATGCCTTTTGACATTCTCATTATTTCTGAGGCAGTTCAAGAGTGGTTCCAGGGTTAGTACAAAAAGGATAGGGGAAAGTGGGCATCCTTGCCTAGTCCCATTGGTTATGGAGAAGGCGTCTGACAAATGGCCATTAACCCGGACTCTAGCAGATGGTGTTGTATATAGGGACATTATTGAGTTAAACATTCGATCCTGAAGTCCTAAGCGTCTCAAAACTGCTCCCAGGTAGTCCCAGGCCAATCTGTCAAATGCCTTCTCTGCGTCTGACGGGAAGAACCCTTTGTGCTTGTTGGTGGTCATCCATTCACCCCCTTTATGAAGCCCATAAAAAGCTCTGGTGCAACCAATTGCCTTCAGAAGTCACATAATTAGGGAAATTATGTCCACCTGTTTGCTAAAGTGTCACATGATCTGTCATTACATATACACACCTTTTGAAAGGCCACACCTAAGCAAGAGGCACCACTAGCCAAACACTGCCATGAAGACCAAGGAACTCTCCAAACAAGTAAGGGACAATGTTGTTGAAGTACAGGGTTAGGTTATAAAACCAAAAAAAAATCCAAATCTTTGATGAGCACTATCAAATCTATCATAACCAAATGGAAAAAACCTGCCAAGAGACAACCGAACACACTCATGGACCAGGCAAGAAGGGCATTAATCAGAGAGGCAGCACGGAAACCTTAAGTAACCCTGGAGGAGCTCCAGAGTTCCACAGCAGAGACTGGAGTATCTCTACATAGGACAACAATAAGCCGTATGCTCCACAGAGTTGGGCTTTATGGCAGAGTGGCCAGAAGAAAGCCATTACTTTCAGCAAAAAACAAAATGGCATGTTTTGGAATTTGCGAAAAGGCATGTGGGAGACTCCCAAAATGTATGGAGGAAGGTGCTCTGGTCTGACACTAAAATTTAACTTTTTGTCCATCAAGGAAAACGCTATGTCTGGCGCAAACCCATCACATCACCCAAAGAACACAATGAAACATGGTGGCAGCATCATGCTGTGGGGATGTTTTTCAGCAGTCAGGACTGGGAAACTGGTCAGGGTTGAGGGAAAGATGGATGGTGCTAAATACAGGGATTTTCTTGAGCAAAACCTGTGCCACTCTGTGTGTGGTTTGAGGCTAGGATGGAGGTTCACCTTCCAGCAGGACAATGACCCCAAGCACACTGCTCAAGCAACACTTGAGTGGTTTAAGGGTGAAACGTGTACAGTAAATGTGTTGGAATGGCCTAGTCAAAGCCCAGGCCTCAATCCAATAGAAAATCTGTGGTCAGACTTAGATTGCTGTTCACAAGTGCAAACCATCCAACTTGAAGGAGCTGGAGCATTTTTGCAAGGAGGAATGGGCAAAAATCCCAGTGGTAAGATGTGGCAAGCTCAGAGACTTATCCAAAGCGACTTGGAGTTGTGACAGCCATAAAAGGTGGCTCTACAAAGTATTGACTTTAGGGGGGGGGGTGAATAGTTATGCACATTGACCTTTTCTGTTATTTTGTCCTATTTGTTTGCTTTACAATAAAAAAAATCATATATATCTATAGCTTCTTTAGACATCAGTTTCATGGTTTCCAGTGTTCGTTATTTCATGTGCAAACTATTGTCACACATTTTAGTCATCAAGTTAATCTATCATTAAAATTATAAATAGCTCGCTCTGTAATGACTGCGTCCCGTTCGGACGGGGGTCTAGCGTTTCCAGACCTCGTTAAGTATTACCAGGCAGCCCAGCTCCGAGCAGTGACCACCTGGTTCACCCAGCGGTCGTATAATAGATGGACGGAAATCGAAAAACTTTGGCTGGCCCCAGCTCACCCTAATAGTATGCTCTGGAGTGCGGCAGCATTGGTCCCCCGGGCCCAATTGCTGGGAACTATGTCTCACCTGCAGGGCCTATGGCATAAAATATCGAAGGTATATGATTTGTCTTCGGATAAGTTGCTCCTGACGTTCTTTTTATACCACCCTAAGGTGCCAGATAGCCTGACATACCCGATGGCCCATCCGTGGTCATCCCGGAATCTTTTCCATCTGGGGACCCTGGTGGACCCCAGATCGCGGAGACTGATGTCATATCCCGACCTTCAATCTAAATTCGACCTCCCGCGACAGAGTTTTTACAGTTATTTACAGATACGATACTATGCCCAGACCATATCCTCTGACCTACGCTTCTCCCCGCCCTCCGCTTTTGAGACTGTAATCCTAGCGGGCATGGCCCAAAGGGGATTGATATTTGCCATTTATAAAATAATCAACGCTCCCCCTATAGCTTTAAAAGGCAAGCATACCTATATGCTCAAGTGGGAGGAGGCGTTGGGTGAGGAGATCACGGAGGAGCAGTGGCAGACGATATGGTCCCAGGCCTCAAAAAGCTCCCTATGCACGCTCTACAGGGAGAATGCGTATAAAATTTTATTTTTCTGGTACATGACCCCGGACGTTCTTCACGCCATCTACCCCACCTCCTCCGACAGATGCTGGCGGTGCTTGGACCACAGGGGTACGCTGTTCCACATTTTTTGGCAATGCCCCATTATAGTTCCCTTTTGGGAGGAGGTCCAGCGCCTCTTGACTAATATCCTAGATCAGCAGGTGGCGCTGGACCCCAAGACCTTCTTGTTGGGCATCCCCTTTCCTAAATTGACGAAGTCCCGAAAGAAACTGTCGAGACATATCCTGACAGCCGCGAGGTGTCTAATTGCTCTACATTGGAAAAAAGTACAGCCCCCCACCCTCTGTGCTCTCCATACTAGAATCAGGGACGTGGAGTTGATGGAGAGGATGACCGCCAGGATACAGGACTGGATTGAGGCTCATGATGTGGTCTGGAGCCCATGGAATCTTCGGGAGGACCGGATGTGATCTGGAGCGGGGGCCACACACGGTGATTACCCCCTCTTCCCTTCCCCTTCCTTCCCCCCCCCTCGCTCCCACCCCTCACCCCTTTTTCTTTAAGTTCTCTCTCCCTTTTCTTATCCCTTTTATCTCCTATTCTCTCGTCTTTGCTCCATTTTCTTCTCCTTATCGTTCAGTATCTCTTTCCTTTTTTTTTCTTATTTTTTCTCTATTCTCCCTGGCTCTCGTTTCCATGTGCTTCATCGCTCCTCTAGAAAGATGCTTTGAAGACAACGACTGGAGTGAGCAGTTAGGTACAGATATCTACAAATGTTACTATCTATTGGGCTACCTCACTGGACACTATGATGGGCAGCACTATATATCTAACTCCAGTGATGGCCCGGTTGATCGCGGAGGAGTCTCTTTGGCCTGGTTTGTACCTACTCCAGGAGGCTCCCTGTGGTGGGTCAGTGGGCGGGAGGCCCCTAGCGATTGCTCATTTTCTTTCTTGTTGAGCTAATGTGACGCAGTACAGCATGAAGTGTAATGCATTGTTTAAAAGAATAAAAAGTTATTTGACAAAAAAAAAAGTATAAAGATCAACACTTGGGCAAGCCCACCATACATCAGCAGGGTTTAGAAATGGTGGCGAGGCTTTTTTCTTAATGAAGTACAGACTGCTTATGTACCAATATATGAATAACATACCGGCCTTCTAGAAAGGAAAAGGATTTTCCTGTGTGCTAGGGTAGGCCTCATCGCAAACTTTTTTAAAGTTTGACTTCCTGGTATCCATCCTGCAGGACTTTAGAGCAGTTAGTAAAGGGAGGATGTTCCCTGTGTTCAAACATAGCCCTCCCCACCCCCAAAGCTCTCCTGCTCCAGAAAACCCACATACCACTCCAGGAGGTAGCTCCTATCTACCTCTACAGTATACACCAAATGCTCCAATGTGGATGTATTTTACTTAATGCTCCTGACTACATGAAAAATCCACCCCTGTAAGGAAAGGGATGGTCAGCACTCAGGATGACTTCCAAAAAATTTGTATTCCTTTATTGAAAAGACATGTACAAAGTTGAATCTGTAAAAACAGGCTACGCATTTCAGACGTTAGTCCTTAGTCATGGCCAACACCTGGAACACACAGGCTGTTTTTTTTTAGCTTTGTACATTTCTTTTCAATAAAGGAATACCATTTTTATGGATGTCCTGAGTGCCGACTATCCTTTTCCTTACTCTGGTACATGGAAGTTGTCAGCAGCATTGAGGTCTAAGCATCGGGCGGACCTTTGCACATGAGTCCAGCAGAAATAACGCAAGCACAATTTTTAACACTGCGTCCCAACAAACCGCATGGTACTGTGATACCATATGTTTTGGCGGTCACAAAATCACATGTGGATTGTCTATGGACTTTTTATGAACTCTTTAATTAAGAAATCATATTAACTGTCATTTTTTTATTTTTTATTTTGAATGTATCAACCATTTATAACCTTTAAAATTTCTTTTTATTCTGGGTAGTTAGGTATAGATCATTTCCCTGTTGGCGCAGCTTTTTGTATTTCCTCGTTTTATGATTGATTGTCCATTAATCAACCGATCGATTTGTTGCACAATCCTCATTTACACCCATGTGCATATTCCATCTAATACCTTCACTGACATACGTATATACTCTTTGCTCCTGTATTTGACCCAAAATTATTTTAGGTCAGAGTTTGCTTTCCCCCTTTAACCAGGGTTGGTATAGCCACGATTACTCTCCAGCATAGGATCTTAATCTACATCCATCCTCATGCCCCTTAAGGAATCTTGTTCTCCAAAGTTCAGAAAAAATAGACCATCCTAGTGTATTACTGTTTCCCTCCAATATGGAATCGCACATTAAAATGCGCACATGCGGTGCTCTACAGTATAAAGGATGATTCCACTAGAATGGAAGAGGTAGTGTACTGCATGTCTGTGCGGCTTGTAATATGTTGGCCACACTAAAGGAGCTCTAGCCAAGAGGGTGCAGGAACATGTGTACAACATTTCTATAGGTTTCAGCAAACACAATATTTCAAAGCATTTTGCATTATATCACAATAAGGACAAAGCCGGAATAACATTTTGGGGAATTGAAAAATGTAATATACATTAGAAGGGGAATAATAAAGTCAGCACACTCAGCCGGAAGGAATCGAAATAGATTTATTGCCTACAAACTCTGGTACCTAAAGGGTTAAACATTGATTTTGATATTAATTGTTGCGTTGAAGATTTTTAATGAATTGATTTTTACTTTCCTAATGTGTTGTCTAATTTAGCAGAATTTTTGACCCGTAGGTGGCACTTTTTTTGTTATTTTTGTTATTACTTTTTTTTTTTTTTTTTTTTTTTACAATTTGCACATTTAAACCACTTACCGAAAGCCATATAGCACATTTACTGCTATAGAGTGACCGTGCTGCTCAGGTTCACATATATGTACGTGATCTTGCACTTCCGGACATTGAGTGCCAGCCACTGGCGGCTTGCTCCCGCTGTAAATCTACACAGCAAGAGCTGATCAGCGGGCGCTCTCAGACCCGAAGTCTGCCGGCATCCGCTGATCGTTCTGTATACAGGCAGAACGGTGATCTGCCTGTGTAAACAAGGCAGATTGCCATTCTGTCAGTACAGAAGGCATGGATCCTGTGTTTTTTTGTAAAGCAGAAACACAGATCCATTCCTTCCACTAGTAAAAGCATCTCCCACACTACACGGAATCACCAGCTAGGCACACATTTAACCTTCTGATCACCCCTGATGTTAACCCCTTCCCAGTCATTAGTACAGTCCATATTTTTAGCACTGATCACTGTATTCGTGTCAGGTGTCCAATTTATCCGCCTCAGTATCGCAATACTCCCATATGTTTCTGATCGCCACCATTACTAGTAAATACAAAAAAATCCATAAATATATCCCATAGTTTGGTTTGCGCAAAAGTTATAGCATTTACAATCAATATATGCTTATTGGGATTTTTTTTTACCAAAATATGTAGCAGAATATTTATTGGCCTAAATTGATGAAGACATTTTTTTTTTTTTTATTGGACATGTTTTAGAGCAGAAAGTAAAAATTTTATATATATAATATATATATCGTGAGAGGAGGAGAAGAGCTTACCCATTTGTTGCTGATTTCCTTCTTTGCAAAAGCTGATCATTTCAATGATGTGCCTGCTCCATAGTGAAAGATGTCAAAGCTATACGTTAATGCTGAATAAAGAAATGTCAGCTGCCAATCAAGCCCATGTTTAGAGCCTTGCTCTCTCCTGTATGTATACATTTGTAGAGTGCCCCTTGTCCTATGTAATGACCTGAAAGTAAATATCTGAACACCAAGTACACTATCTGGTCATTTGTATATTTATACATGGTGAACATATCCCCACTTAATTTCCTCTTCTCGAGTGAATAAATTTAGTTCAGCTAATTATAGCTGAGCTTTTCCATGCCTATTATCGGTTTGGTTACCCTTCTCTGCACTTTCTTCAGTTCTCCCCTCATCTGGAACATGCAATTCACTTTTCAGAACAAACACCTAGAAAACCTCCATATACGCTATGCCCACAATTTATCCAAAGGAAGGCAAAAAAACACAATAAGGCAAGATCCAATTTGCTCCATCAGGCGAAAAACTCGTTCCTGATCACCCCAAGAGGCAATCCAATATTCCCTGGCATTATTGCCCATAAATGTAAATATCCACTTTTATTTTGTGTATTTAGGAATGCTTTCAGCTCTGTCTACTGAGTTGGCTAGAACTAGTTGTTGAAGCAGTCTATTGTGCCATCAAAAATTATTCATTCATATTCAGTATTCATACCCCCTTGAAATTTTCCACATTTTGTCATGTCGCAGCCAAAAACGTAAATGTATTTTATTGGGATTTTATTTGATAGACCAACACAAAGTGGCACATAATTGTAAAGTGGAAGGAGAATCATACATATTTTTTCCATTTTTTTGAAAAGTGAAATGTGCATTTGTATTCAACCCCCTTTAATCTGATACCCCAAACTAAAATCTAGTGGAACCAATTGCCCCCAGAAATCCCCTAATTAGTAAATAGAGTCCACCTGTGTGTAATTTAATCTCAGTATAAATACAGCTGTTCTGTGAAGCCCTCAGAGGTTTCTTAGAGTACCTTGGCGAACAAACAGCATCATGAAAGCCAAGGAACACACCAGACAGGTTAGGGATAAAGTTGTGGAGCAGTTTAAAGCAGGGTTAGGTTATATATATATATATATATATATATAATTGCAAGCTTTGAACTTCTCACGGAGCACTGCTCAATCCATCATCCGATAATGGAAAGAGTATGGCACAACTGCAAACCTACCAAGACATGTCCGTCCACCTAAACTGACAGGCCGGGCAAGGAGAGCATTAATCGGGGGAAGCAGCCAAGAGGCCCATGGTAACTCTAGAGGAGCTGTAGAGATCCACAGCTCAGGTGGGACAATCTGTCAACAGGACAACCATTAGTTGTGCACAAATCTGGCCTAATCTGCACATAACTCTGAACACACCATCCCCACTGTGAAATGTCATGCTGTGAGGAATGCTTTTCTCCATCAGGGACAGGGAAGCTGATCAGAGTTGATGGGAAGCTATGGATGGAGCCAAATACAGGGCAATCTTAGAAGAAAACCTGTAAGTCTGCAAAAGACTTGTCCTGCTGGAAGGTGAACCTCCACCCCAGTCACAACAACCCTAAACATACAGCAAGAGCTACAATGGAATGGTTTAGATCAAAGCATATTCATGTATTAGAATAGCCCAGCCAAAGTCCAGACCTAAATCTATTAGAGAATCGGTTGCAAGACTTGAAAATTGCTGTTCAGGCGCTCCCCATCCAATCTGACAGAGCTTGAGCTATTTTGCAAAGAAGAATGGGAAAAAAAATGTCAGTCTAGATGTGCAAAGGTGGTAGAGACATCCCCAAAAAGACTTGCAGCTGTAATTGCAGTGAAAGGTGGTTCTACAAAGTATTATCTCGGGGGCTGAATACAGAGGGGTATGAATACTTTTTCAAGGCACTGTGTTCAATATTTCCACAGCTCTTTCTGTGAAGAAGCCTTTCCACATGTGGAAGTTACAGATTGCTGTCAATCTATACCAAAAAGTGGTCAGCATCTTTGTGAAACTGAAGTTTTGCCCATGTGGGCTGAGCAATAGATTCACTTTAACCACTTCCCGACCAGCGCACGCCAATGTACATCCGCAGAATGGCATGGGCAGGCATATTGGCATACAGGTACGTCCAATCTTAAATGCCATCCTGCCATCGCGAGCGTGCCGCCGGCAGCGCGCTCGCTCGCATGCGAGTTGGGACCCCCGTGAGTCCGGTCGTGGGTCCCGCGGACTCGATTGCCACGGGCATACCCACGATCGTCTCACGGGGCGGCTGAACTGGGAGATGCCGTTTATAAACAGCATCTCCCCGTTCTGCCTAGCAACAAGTGACGCTGATCTCTGCTCCACGTGATTGGAGCAGAGATCAGTGTTCACTAAAAGAGCCCAGCCCCCAACAGTTAGAAACACACCCCTAGGAACACTTAACCCCTACACTGCCACCCACTGTTTAATCCCTTCACTGCCAGTTTCATTTACACAGGAATCACTGCATTTGTATAGCAGTGATTGCTGTATAAATGACAATGGTCCCAAAAATGTGTCAAAAATGTCTGATGTGTCCGCCATAATGTCAGTCACAATAAAAATCGCTGATCACCGCCATTACTAGTAAAAAAAAAAAAAAATTTATAAAAATGCCATGAAACTATCCCCTATTTTGTAAACGCTATAACTCTTGCGCAAACCAATCACTTATTGCGATATTTATTTATTTTTGTTTTACCAAAAATATGTAGAATACGTATCGGCCTAAACTGAGGGAAAAAAAAAATGTTGTTTTTTTTTAAAATATATTTTTGGGGGATATTTATAACAAAAAGTTAAAAAAAAATGCGTTTTTTTTTTTAAATTGTTGCTCTATTTTTGTTTATAGTGCAAAAAATAAAAACTGCAGGGGTGATCAAATACCACCAAAAGAAAGCTCTATTTGTGGGGGAAAAAAAAGACATCAATTTTGTTTGGGAACCACGTTGCATGATCACGCAATTGTCAGTTAAAACAACAGTGCCAAATCGCAAAAAGTGGTCTGGTCTTTGGCCAGCAAAATGGTCCGGGGCTGAAGTGTTTAATGGTCGCCCCACTGGCTGCATATAGTCTCCTTCCTTTCACTACCCTGCCATTTTGACCACTGGGACTGCAAAGAGGAAGAGCCCAGGATTGTCACATGGGAGGAAGGCGAGGGAGTCGCACGCTTCTCCATACCTGGAAGTACCAAGTATTTCTATTTCTCTCTGGCAGCCAAACAGAATGGTGGGGAGTGTAGGGAAGTATAAGAGGGAACAGTATAGTCTATTGAGTTTTTTTTCTTTTGTACTTGTAAATTAGCTTTCGATAAATAATTGTACTATTATGTGTTAATGTTTTAAAAGCCTTGTTTTATGTATACTTTGTAATTATACATGTATAAAGTCATATTTGCTCATCGCATATGCAGGCTCTGCTTGTTTCTTTGCAAGTCTAAGGGTCTGATCTCTTATTTCAACAATTGCTAGAGACTCTGTCATTTGGGGTAGACGGGGCAAAATGCTGTAGGTATGAAGTGCACAAATACCTACAGCATTTAGCCCAAACCTTTTCATTAAGAATGAATTACAGGCTGTTCTGCCAGGCAAAGCTGTTACACTTCTAGGTAGTTTCAGATCTTGCAGTAAAAGGCTCAATTTCTTTTTGGTAAAATAAAAATAAAAAGATGTTATACATACTTTGTGCAGCAATATTGCAGAGATATCTTTCCCTGCCGATGCGCTCTCCTTCCTTTTTTGCCCGCTCAGAAAGCCATGTGCTATGTGGGCACCCTCCCAAGCCAGCTTGTGTGTGTGTGTGTCCATAGACACACACACACACACAGCACTGCTTGCCCATGCTCTCTCTATTCCTCCCTCACAAGATTTGTTTGACAACAGCAGGAGCCTGCTGCTTTCTAGAAGAGTCCCCTGTCCCACTGCTGACGATGAGCACAGTGCTGGATAGAGAGAGGATTCAGGTAAGTGTTAAGGTGGGTGGGTTGCAGGTATTGGAAGATTTGTATCTTAATAGAGAAAATGCATTAACCCCTTAGTGCCAGGGGTACGCCCTTGGCACAGCATTGTTTAAATCAACCCCAATGGTGGTGGGGGCGCAAACAAACGGAAAAATTTTAACTGTAATGCCGCGTACCCACTATCCGACTTTCCGGCAGACTTGGTCCGGCAAGAATTCTTCAGACAATTTGATCGTGTGTGGGCTCCAGCGGACTTTTTTTTTTTTTTCCCCAAAAGTCAGACGGACCTCAAAATAAAACCTGTTTCAAATCTATCCGAAGGACTAAAAATCGTGAAAACTGTTTGTCTGTGTGCGAGTCCTGACGGACCAAATACGACGCAAGGGCAGCTATTGGCTACTGGCTATTGGCTACCATCACAGTGCCCCTTTACATCGGGTGTCCCCATCACAGTGCCCCTTTACATCGGGTGTCCCCATCATAGTGCCCCTTTACGTCGGGTGCCCCCATCACAGTGCCCCTTTACATCAGGCATTCCTGTCAGAGTGTCCCCTTACATCAGATGTCCCCATCAGAGTCCCCTTTAACATAAACTGTGCACATCAGGGTGCCCCTTAACATAAAATAAGGGTCATGCTGATGGGCACATTTTATATTAAGGGGCACTCTGGACACAACAAAACGCGCCCCTTAACTTAAAATTTGCCCATCAGAGTGCCCCTTTTAATATAAAATGTACCCATCAGTGTTGCTCTTAAAATAAAATATGCCCATTAGCGTGCCCCTTAACATGAAATAAGGGTCACACTGATGGCTGCCTATTATGTTAGGAGGCTCTCTGATGGACAAATTTTATTTTAAGGGGCATGCTGATAGGTATATTATTAATATGCACAATGCTGGGCTTTTTTTGTAAGGAGCACATGGGTATATTTTGTATGTGCACACTGATGGGCATGTTTTGTTAAGGTGCCCCTTAACAAAATATGCCCATCGGTGTGCACAATAAAAATATACCTATCAGCGTGCCCCTTAACATAAAATAAGGGTCACGCTGATGGGCACCTTTTATGTTAAGGGGTACTCCGATGGACAAATTTTATTTTGCGGGGCACGCTGATGGGTATATTTTTAATGTGCACATCGATGGGCATATTTTGTAGGGCACATTTTGTTGTGCCCATCAGCGTGCCCCTTAACAAAATATGCCCATTGATGTGCACATTAAAAATATACCCATCAGCGTGCCCCACAAAATAAAATTTCTCAATCGGAGTACCCCTTAACATAAAAGGTGCCCATCAGCGTGACCCTTATTTTATGTTAAGGGGCACGCTGATAGGTATATTTTTATTGTGCACACTGATGGGCATATTTTGTTAAGGGGCACCTTAACAAAACATGCCCATCAGTGTGCACATAAAAAATATACCCATGTGCTCCTTACAAAAAAAGCCCAGCATTGTGCATATTAATAATATACCTATCAGTGTGCCCCTTAAAATATGCCCAACAGTGTGCACAATAAAAACGAATGAATTATCCATAATGTGCCCACATACCTTTACTACAGGAGCGAGGGCACAACTGAAACTGCCTGGCAAGAAGAGCCAGGACCCGGGAATAGGGAACCGCGGGCAGCAGGGGGGCAGGGCGCGAATGTGACGTCACACCCCTACTGCCCGTGAGCGTGTCTCTCTTCAGCTTCGAGAGACACGGCCAGGAGCAGGGGGCGGGCACATGCGCGCAGCGTCACTGGTTGCTGGGGAAACCTGCGGTCCCAGCAAACCAGTGATTGCTTCAATTTAGTAGTATGCTGGAGGCACGGCGGTCCGGGCAGAAGCTCCGTTCGGTCCGGACTCGGACCGCGGGCCGCCATTTAATGATGGCTGCACTAGAGCATTGGAAGATTCAGTACATAAAGAGCAATATAGAGCAAGGTGAAAGACATAAGTTACAACAGACAGAGAAAAATGTCCACAAACGCAGGCGCAAAGGTGAACTGCGTATCCGTATCTCGTACTATAAATAACAAACAGTTAATGTAAATCAAACAAACTATTCTGGTCAACAAGAGGCCGGAGGCCAAAAGAGAAAAGCTAAACATCCGAACATTTATATGGTCAGCATAGTATGTCCCCAGGAGGGGAGGGGACAGGTTACCCGGAGGACTGGGTAGGGAAGGGGGGGGCGGTAGCCATCAACAAAGGGCCCCGGTCGGTAGCTGCAGTCAGATGGATGTTCCGGCAGGGGGGGCCTCATATGCTGATCGATCCCAGGGTTCCCACACTTTATCGAACTGAGGAACCAAATCATGCACCGAGGCTGTCAAATACTCCATTCTCCTAATTTCAGAGTAACCTAGGACGGGGGAGTTGCACTGGACAACCAACACAATGGGACAAGCCTCTTAGCAGCAAGTAAAATGTAGGAAACCAGTCGATTGGTGTTTTTAGGTATACCTGGTATAGGGAGACCCAGCAAGCAATGTAGGGGATCAATCGGGAGGGATACCCCCGTCACCTACACCACCAAAGAGCCCACCGCTATCCAGAAAGGCCGTATCAAAGGGCATTTCCAGAAGATATGAAACAATGACCCAATGTCAAGTCCACATCGCCAACAAGATGGCGAGACTGAGGAATCGTATTTGTGGATGACATCGGGGGTCTTGTACCAAAACATAAGGATTTTTATTGCTGTTTCCCTTTGCGTGACACACTTAGAGGATTAAGTTTCATGCATTTTTGATGCTCAGGGAGCTAACCGAGATGAAGCCCGTAATACTAATGTTATCCACTAGAAGGAAGAACAAATCATAATTTTTAGATTTAATATTGCAAGAAAAATATTTTTCTTTGCAATATTTATATCTATAAGGGAGCCATCAAAAAGACAAATATTGCAATAAATAAAAATTCACCTTGGCTGCAATGCATTTGTGGTCTTCTGGATCGAGCACCGCCTCTTCGGTTGAAAACCACCTTTACTGCTTTTGTCAACCAGGGACGGGAAAGAATCTCTACAGAATGTATGAGTAATAATAACAAAAAATAATAATACATTGGAACAACACATGGTAAAGGTGAAATACAGCCTGCTGGAACTGCTCAATGCTCCCCTTTATGTGGTCTGAATCTATATCAGTCTTCAGGAGTTTGGCATAAACTGTATTGACTGCACGGCTGTGAAAGTTCCATTTTTGAGAAGCGGCCTGTTGCATTATTAGATTTAGCTGATGTGCATAGCAGTAGATATATTGGGCATTTGGGTACACCTCTTGTATCTTCCTTTGCACACCTGCAGTGGCACCCCTAATTACTCTGGCTCCATCATATGCTTGGGAGATGAGTTTATGCTTCTGATCCCTGGAAGGATGGCAGCAAGGCGCTCTTGTAGTGCTGTAGCAATGAAATCCGCTGTGGTTGAATGCAGAGAAATAAACTCAAAAACCTCTCCTGTATGTTGTTTTTTGCATCAATGTAGCGCAGTACAAGCACAAGTTGGCAATGAGTGGCAATATCGGTGGTTTTGCCTGGATTGAGATAAAATCGTTGCTTCTTGGATAATGTGCTCCTTTACAACAGACAACATACAGTCCAACAGCTCGTTCTGCACAATTTTTAAGTTCTCCCTAAACACAGTGGCATTCTCGAGGTGCTCTTTCAAAACTCCATCAAGAGAAGCAACAAAATAGACCAAGCCACAGATTATTCCGGGATTCTCTGATCTCTTGCTCTCATCATGGCCATGCAAAGCCAGCTTGAATGCACCACAAAATTTGACAGTCTATTATTCTAGGCAGGATGTGTTTTTTTTTTTTTTTTTTTTTGTGACCACTTCATTGTGCCTTTTAATTCCAATTCTGTAGCTTGCATCTAGCTGTTTAAAAATGCTACGCGTCCCAAAAAACTGGAGCTTCAGAGCGTTGTCAAGATGGCTCTGGGTGCTTTTCATGCCGCTTGCACTTTTCACTGAGATGCTTTAAGCCGAAAAGCCCCTGTTTTTGTCCACTTGTTGGTTCCAGGGCTTTCAAATGGCAAACAAGGGAAACCATAAAAGGCATGACTCATTTATGAAATTAAGCATATTTAGCTTGACGTGTTAGCTTTGTGAACTGAACCTAGTTTAAAGAATGCAAACCTTTTTATTTCATAATTGTAAGTGAACCCTAAGACAGACACTGGTGTCATTTGAGTTGTGCAATATATATATATAAATCTTAGCACTTAGATGGGAGGGCTTGTAGTCCCTCAATATACATTGTGAAGGTAATTTGTAAATTCTCTATATACTTGTATTGTTTTGTAACGGAGACCAACGTGGGGGGTGAAGATTGGGTCTGTTGGTTTTACCACAGAATCCCTGCGGTGGGAAAGGTAAGTGGAGATTTCGAAGGAATTTAAAAGTTTCTTACGAAATGTCTCCTTTAAAAAGTAAATGTCATGACTAAAAGTCACCAATGGGGGCTGTATAGAACACGTACCTTGTCATACTTTCTCAGATCATGCTGTGTCAGCAGAAGCTGCAGACTTCTCTCTGGATAGCAGTCACAGGACTCCAGTAAGATGGGGTATTTTTTTCTATAAACACCCCCCCCCCCACCAGGACAAAAGCTCTCCCCCTCTCCCTGAGTAGAGGGGGAAGCCAGAACGATCAGCGGATGCTGCTCCGTTTTCTAGGTGGTTTGTCACAGCTCAACTCCTCGCCGCCCCCACACATGCCGATCCCGTCAGATCGGAGGCACGCGCTCGTGTGGGAAAAAGCTTTTTTTTGTGAAAAGAGGAGGGGGAGCATGGTGGCAATACAGTGTGGGCATGGCTTAGCGTGGCATTGGCATGCAGCAACGTCCAGCACAGGAGTACTTTTAAAAGGCTCCATTTTTGCTGACTGCAGCTGTCGGACACAAAAGCAAAAAAGGGGCATGTAAGTGGTGACATAGGCATTCCCTTGCCACATTTACTGAAGCATCAGGCTGAGCGTTAATAGCAGCGAACGTTGCTGGACTATTTGCTCAAGCAGTGAATGAAATTTCTTCTGATAGTACCTCTGCATTTGTGCATCGGGCTATGGTCAGAATGGGAGGTAGAAAGGGCTCAAAAGGGACTCCTTCAAGCTGTAAAAATCCTAAACTCATCTCTACAATGGCATCCTCCCCTGAGAGTTCTGGGGTGGCCAGTCGTGAGCCATTGGGGCGTCAAATATTGCAATTGTTTTCAACACTGCAGCCCCTGTCTATATTACTGAAGATGGTTTTTCCTCAAGCCATGATAGGATTGGCTAGTGACTTTAACCGCTTCTCCACTGCCTCATGCAGATATATTGCGGGAGAAGGGCACGTACAGGCAGATTAACGTACCTGTACGTTTCCCTTTAAGAGATGACGTGCGCCCACCGGGAGCTCCGAGACCGTGATCGCTGCTCCCGCGGACTCTGTCTGCGGGCATACCCATGATCGTCTCACGGTGAGGAAGAACAGGGAGATGCTAATGTAAACAAGCATCTCCTCGTTCTGCCTAATGACACTGTCACTGATCACCACTCCCTGTAATCGGGAGCGGTGATCAGTGACGTGTCACACACATCCCCTCCCCCCCACAGTTAGAATCACTCCCTAGGACACACTTAACCCCTACAGCGCCACCTAGTGGTTAACCCGTTCACTGCCAGTGACATTTTTACAGTAATCAATGCAATTTTTTAGCATTGATTGTTGTATTAATGCCAGTGGTCCCAAAAATGTGTCAAAATTGGCTGATGTGTCCGCCATAATGTTGCAGTCACGATAAAAGTTGTTGATCGTCGCCATTACTAGTAAAAATTAAATTATCAATAAAAATGCCATAAAATTATCCCCTATTTTGTAGACTCTAACTTTTGCGCAAATCAATCAATAAACGCGTATTGTGTTATTTTTGGTTAAAAAAAATGTAGAAGAATACGTATCGGCCTAAACTGAGGAAAAACTTTTTATATATATTTCTGGGGGGATATTTATTATAGCAAAAAGTAAAAAATGCATTTTTTCAAAATTGTCGCAATTTTTGTTTTTTTTGTTTTATAGCGCAAAAAATAAAGACCGCAGAGGTGATCAAATACCACCAAAAAAAAGCTCTATTTGTGGGGAAAAAAAGGATGTCCATTTTGTTTGGGAGCCATATCGAACAACCGCAATTGTCAGTTAAAGCAACGCAGTGCCGAATCGCAAAAAGTGCTCTGCTCAGGAAGGGGGTAAATTCTTCCGGGGCTGAAGTGGTTAATTGCATCCCAGAATCGGATAAAATGCGACAGGTCCCTTTCTATTACCCAGGACCCTCAAACTGAGGATCTGGGGGTGGGAGAAGATGATTTCCCTCAGAGGACCGTGAAGAGGCTGATGACTCCTCTTCTGAGGAGTCAAATGCGGGGGGATCAGCTTCACAATCTGAAAGATTGATGGTGTAATTCTTACTGAATTTGTCCGCTCCACATTTTTGCTACTCTTCATTGAGTCGGTTGATATGCCCACTTTTTGTTGGGTTCACTAAAGTCCCCTCAAGCTGCGCATGCCTTTTCCTGTCCAGTCTTTGCTGGAAAGACTTATGCATTCTGAGTGTGATCACCCAGATAAGCAGTTTTTTTTTCCTCCTATAAAGTTTTAACACTTTATCCTATGGAGGAAAAATTCACGAAGAAGTGGGAGATAACAGCAATTGTCGTACTATATCCTCTGTGAATGAAAGTTTGACTTGTCAGGTAGACGATGCTCAAATGCTTAGGGATCCAACACATAAGAAGTTGGAATGCCTATTTAAAAAAACAAAACAAAAAAAACACATTTTTTTTTTCTTTGACTCAACCTGGCAAGCTAGCAGCAATTGGTGTATGTCAATCCTTGAGAGGAGGAGGTGCTCAAGGTTATTCCTGATCAGCAGGCCCAGGATTTAGCCGGGTTACCAGCGGCCTTATGTTTGGCAATAGAAGCCATGAGAGATTCTATTCTTCAAGCCTCGCGCCTTACGCTTGGGCTGGCGCATAGACATAGAAATCTTATAATTGAAAAATTGATCAGCTGAAGTGTCATGCAAAGCTCCTGGCTAATTTTTCCTTTTCACGGTGAACGGCTGTTTGGGGATGATTTGGATAAATACATCCAAAAAATTTCTAGTGGAAAAAGTACCCTTTTGCTAGTTGGGAAGAAGGGTAAATGTATTTCGTTTTAAACAAGCTCCTTCTCCAGTGCCAGGAGCATCTGCCTGTCACAATGGCCGTCAAGTTCAAAAAGGGAAACTGAAGCCTCCTTATGAGGGGGTGCCCCCGCTCGCTCGAGTGGGGGGGGGAGACTTCTGCAGTTCTCAAGAGTCTGGCAGGAAGAGTGTCAGGAGCCTACAGCCACATCACCCTGAAAGTGCTAGATCTTGTCTGATCTCAGAGGCTAAGCAGGGTCAGGCTAGGTCAGTACCTGGATGGGAGACCGCCTGGGAATACCAGGCTGCAGATGGTGACTTCCTCAATAACTCTAGGGTACAAACATGAGTTCCAAAAGTCCCCGTCTCCTCGTTTTCTCAGATTCCAGAGGAAAAGAAGGCTCTTTCAAGCATTGGACCATCTTTTGTTTAAAAAAAAAAAATTGATCTTAGTGGAGCAAGGATTGGGGTTTTATGTAAACCTTTTCACGGTACCAAAACCAAATGAGTATGTCAGACCTATTCTAGATCTCAAAGATCTAAACCAGTTTCTGAATATCTGCTCTTTTCACATGGTGTCAATCCGATCAGTGGTATCCATCCTACAAGGTGGAGAACTTCTGGCGTCAATAGACATCAGGGATGCATACCTCCATGTGCCTATATTTCCCACTCACCAGAAATATATCTACGTTTCAAGGTAGAAAATACTAATCTTTTTCAGTTTGTAGCTCTGCCTTTCAGTCTAGCTACTGCAACTCGAGTATTTACAAAGCTCCTGGCTAATTTTTCCTTTTCACGGTGAACGGCTGTTTGGGGATGATTTGGATAAATACATCCAAAAAATTTCTAGTGGAAAAAGTACCCTTTTGCTAGTTGGGAAGAAGGGTAAATGTATTTCGTTTTAAACAAGCTCCTTCTCCAGTGCCAGGAGCATCTGCCTGTCACAATGGCCGTCAAGTTCAAAAAGGGAAACTGAAGCCTCCTTATGAGGGGGTGCCCCCGCTCGCTCGAGTGGGGGGGGGAGACTTCTGCAGTTCTCAAGAGTCTGGCAGGAAGAGTGTCAGGAGCCTACAGCCACATCACCCTGAAAGTGCTAGATCTTGTCTGATCTCAGAAGCTAAGCAGGGTCAGGCTAGGTCAGTACCTGGATGGGAGACCGCCTGGGAATACCAGGCTGCAGATGGTGACTTCCTCAATAACTCTAGGGTACAAACATGAGTTCCAAAAGTCCCCGTCTCCTCGTTTTCTCAGATTCCAGAGGAAAAGAAGGCTCTTTCAAGCATTGGACCATCTTTTGTTTAAAAAAAAAAATTGATCTTAGTGGAGCAAAGATTGGGGTTTTATGTAAACCTTTTCACGGTACCAAAACCAAATGAGTATGTCAGACCTATTCTAGATCTCAAAGATCTAAACCAGTTTCTGAATATCCGCTCTTTTCACATGGTGTCAATCCGATCAGTGGTATCCATCCTACAAGGTGGAGAACTTCTGGCGTCAATAGACATCAGGGATGCATACCTCCATGTGCCTATATTTCCCACTCACCAGAAATATATCTACGTTTCAAGGTAGAAAATACTAATCTTTTTCAGTTTGTAGCTCTGCCTTTCAGTCTAGCTACTGCAACTCGAGTATTTACAAAGGTCCTGGCCCCTCCTGTAGTCGGATTAAGGGCCCATGGTATAACTATTATAGCTTACCTAGATGATCTGCTCTTAAACCAGTCGGTAGCCTGCTTAGACCAAAGTATGATCCACAGTCAACTACCTGGAATACCTAGGTTAAATTCTCAACCTAGAGAAATCCTCCTTAAAAAAAACTATCAAGGCATTTGGAATACTTGGGTCTGATTGATACAGCCCAGAAAAGGGTATTCTTGCCCCAGACATAGATCAGTGCCTGATTCAGGTGAACAAGGCAAAGAAGAATTCTTCTATTCGACTTTGCATGAGGTTGTTGGGAAAGATGGTGGCTTCATTCCAGGCCATTCCTTATGCTCAGTTTCATTTGAGGCTGCTGCAAAACAGTGTCTTATGAGCTTGGAAAAAGAAGGTCCAAGCTCTAGATTTCCAAATGGGGCTGTCTCCAGGGTGTGCCAGATCCTCAGTTGGTGGTTGATAACCAAGAATCTGCAGAAGGGAAAATCTTTCCTACCAGTTACCTGGAAGATGGTAACAGATGCCAGCCTTTCGAGTTGGGGAGCAGTCCTGGAAGAGGCGAAGGAAATAGCCCAGATCAAAAAAAATGACCTTGACCATCAACATTCTATGGATACGGGCAGCACGCTTGGCCCTGAGGACCTGGACGTTCTGACAGGATCCACTCCGACAATACAGTGGCCTAGATCAATCACCAAGGGGGCACGAGAAGTCGTACGGCCCAGAGAGAGGTGAATCAGGTCTTAACTTAGTATATAAAAAGTAGATGCAGTCCTAAAATATAAATAAAAGAATCAAAGTGAAAAGAAAAGTGACAAAAGAAAAAATATAAGGCTAGGTGAGAATGCGCGGAACTCCCAGGAGGAGGCTGTGGTAGAGATCTCCACTCCGGCCTTCCTCAGCCCCACCAGCTATCCATTTGAGCGGGACCTACCGCATACCGACCCCCCACACCTCCTGGATGCTCCAGGGAACTGACCCGCATTATGGGCTGCCTCCCAAAAAGAGAAATTAGCTGCCAGCTGGACTTTAATATGGTGGCCCCTGCACCGTCCAAGATGGCGGAGCTAGCACACGGAGGCACAGAGGAACAGGACACCATTGCTGACCCACCATCACTTCACTATCAGCCCAGTCCCTTGCAGGCAACCCATGTGAGTACTAGTATCCCCCAGGGGATCTCCCCTGCCTCTACCGAATCCCTGCTGAGCAGGACAATGGGGGATCTCCTCCACAATCCAATGATGAACTCCCCACTAGGCCTTGCAGGCACCCAGCAGACCTCTCCCATGCCATCAGCCTATCACCCAGACATGAATCCTTTTTCTGCACAGCTTCTCTGAAATGCTGGCTACAGGCCTTGTCCAAAATGCTTCACAAATTACAGCTACCATTTAAGGCCGACTTGCAGAGCCTAGGAGCCGGTATGGATGCTATTGAGCAGGCAGTGGATTACACATCTGCCCGCACCAACCAAAACGCCACCTGCATCCAAACGCTGAAAGATCAACTTGAAGCTGCATTGGCCAAATTGGATGATTTGGAAAACAGGAGCAGGAGGTACAATTTCTGTATAAGGGGGATCCCTGAATCGGTTACGGATATACCAAGCACAGTCAAACTTTTCATCAAAGACATTATACTAGACATCCAGGGCCACAGACTCGAACTAGACAGAGCACATAGAGCCCTACAGCTCCCCTGCCAGGACTGGCCCCCAAAGGGACATTGTAGTCAAACCCCATTATTATGGCGTTAAGGAAGATGTTATGAGAATAACCTGCAATCTGGACAACATCACATTCCAGGGAAACGAGATCCAAATTTTTGCAGACATTTCCCCCACCACTCTCCAAAAGCAGTGATCCCTCAAGCCTCTCCTTGGGATTCTTGCTCAGAAATCCATCAAATATCACTGGTAATTTCCCTTCTGTCTTCAGTTTCAATTCAGAGACAAATCATACGGATTCACCAACTTTCAAGACGGCGAATGCTTGCTGTTACAAATGGGATTTATCTCCCAAGAATTAGCACCCCAGCAACCATCAGCCAAGACTAGCTCCTCCAAGCGCCCCCCCCCCCCCCCGGGTAGTCCACACTGACCCCGCTGCGGAACAAGCAACTACCAAAGAGACGCAGAGACTCTCACCCCTGAAGATGATCTGCCCTCCATTTATTCCCTGACAGGATGTTTTGCCCCTATTTTTTGGGCTGGAAGTCTGCCCCACCCTCTTTTGTGTAGTGATTTTCTCTACACACATCTGATTTCTGATGAACTCATTAGGCCTCTGGTCTCACTGAGATGAGCCTCCTTAGCCCCTTCAATGGCTAATTGGGATACCTGTTTTTCCTCCTGCCTCACCCCCTAGCAGGGATGGTCTCTGATTAAGTGTTTATATGCACAAAGTTTTGTTCCCTCTAGTTATTCTTCCCCTATTGATTTCCCCATCACCCACCTTCTCCCTCCCTCCCCTTCCCTTGCAAGGAAACCCCAATTTTTTCATCTTATTTTTCCAGTTAATGTGTGTTGTTACTGTTAGGATGCTTTTGGTTGGTTCGAACTTGAGTATTTTTTATACTCGCCTTCTCGGGTCCCACAATGACAATTTTCCCCATAGGGGGACCTGACGGCTGGAGCGGCCCAATATGCCTGTTATGAAATAGAGGGATTAGTATCCCTCTGGGGACACCAGGTACACAATCCCTTACGTGGTTGTATCCTCTGATTCCCCCTATCGAGGGGCTCTGACAAGGACTAGGCTTGCCAGTCCTGTAACTACATTACTAGACTCAGTATAATTTTTAGTACTAATGTTTTTATTTTTCCCTCGCGCTCTCTCTCCTCATCTCCTCCTTCCTCCTCTACTCTTCTTATGTCTTTTCTCCACTCCCCCACCCTTCGTAGCTACATACTACAGAAACCTTTGCGGGGAACACCTTCCAATTTTTTTTTCCTAAAGGTGCCCACAGGTTCTCAGCTCTCCAGAGACAGAGGTAAACTCCCCTTTATACATATTCGCTAACCCCCCTCCCCCAGACGCTCATGGCTGATTTGAACCCTCACCACTTATCTTTAAAGAGAGCTTCACATAATGTGCAGGAACTTAACTCGCCCTCCAAACGCCGGAAGGCCCTTCAAAGCTATCACGCCAGAAGCCTTGATATTGTATTACTACAGGAGACTCATTTTCCCTCCTGCTACACCCCTTCCTTTCTCCATCGTAACTTCCCCACCTTCTATTTGGCAAATGCGGGCTCTAAGGGGGGGTTACCATCTTATTAGCTAAACAAATTCCATTCGTACACACACACAGTCAAGGACACAGAAGATAGAAACATACTGGTCAAAGGGCACATTGAGGGAGTGATGTACTTCATTATTTCCTACTATGACCCTAACAAAGGTCAAGCACACTTCTTTACCTCCATGTTGTCAACTCTCTTCCCCCCTGCTGGAAAGAAGAGTAATTATAGCTGGTGATTCCAACATCGCATTTGATCATATGCTGGACAGGTCAGCCCAGGATAGGCCACATCTCAAAAAAACACCTAAACAAAGTCTCCGTATATAACTCATCTACTTCACGACCTGTGCCTAGTTGACTCCTGGAGGGAATTTAACCCCTCTTCTAAGGGCTATACACACTACTCTGCACTGCAAAAGACGTATTCCAGAATTGACCACATTTTTAACCCCAATTCAGAAATTGACACTGAGTCACATGCTTCTATCCATGAAGTACCTTGGTCGGACCACTCTAGCGTTCCTAATGCCGTGTACACAGGACCGGACTTTCTGACAGACTAGGTCCGAAGGTCTTCCTGACGGATTTTTCAGCGGAGTTCCGACTGACTTTCCGAACGGACTTGGACACACACAATCCTACCATTCGAACTTGATGACGTACAACCAGACTAGAATAAGGAAGCTCATAGCCAGTAGCCAAGAGCTGCCCTAGCGTTGGTTTTCATCTGTCAGACTAGCAGACGAACTGATTTTTCGACCAAACTTGAGTCCGTCGGAAAGATTTGAAACATGTTCTAAATCTTACGTCCGTCTGATTTTTCGACAGCAAAGGTCCCATGAAGCCCACACATGATCGAATTGTCTGATGGATTAGTTCCGTCTGACCTTTGCTGTCAAAGTCCGGCCGTGTGTACACTGCATTAGAATCGCTAGCTCCCTTTCCCCTCCGCCCCCCCCCCCCCCCAGTGGCGCCTAAGTGAATCCCTCTTGTCCAACCCAGTCCACTGTTCCATGCTAGAAAAAAATATCAAGGAATTTTTCCTCAGACACTGGAGACACGACCCCAAGCTCCCTGGGGGGCACGCAAAGCTGTATTAAGGGGAAAAATGATTCAGCTCACATCCAAATTAAAAAGGGAAAGGAAAACTAATGTGGAGAAACTTGAAAAAGACTTTAAATCCCATAAGCGTAACCCTACGTCCGACACTTTGGCCAAGTTAGAATCCACTATTTTAGCCCTGACCTCCAATGCCGACAAACACCTCAGCTGGTTGAGTGGCAGAATCTGAGGGCCGACAAAATTGGCCCACACCCAGCAGCAACTAAACTATCCCCCAAAATAAAAACGCTCTTTATTACAAAACATTTTCTGAGGTCCACTCTCCTCGTCTGGTCCGCCTCTAACTCCCTGCGCGAGGGGTCTCCCCGGAGCCGGCAGCCAACCTAGCTTATATAACTGTTATTCCCAAACAGGGAAAATATCCCAGTGAAGTAGGAAACTATAGGCCAATCTCGTTAATCAATAACGACTTAAAGATAATGACAAAAATTTTAGCAAACAGACTGGCTTCCTTCATAGACTCATATTGATTTATCCCCAGGAGGCAGGGGCCGGACCAGATTAGGAGAGCGGTAGATTTAATTTCCCTAATGCAATCCTCTTGGGATGGGGGCCCTCCCCAAAACAGGATACATCCTGGATACATCCTGTCCATAGACCTCCAAAACCTCACCTGTCTATACCTTTTTTACTGTCCTTCAAAAATGGGGCTTTGGTCTGGAATTAGAACCCTCAGAACCCTGTATTCTACCCCCAAATTAAACTACAAGGTCACTCCTTGCATCAATTCCCCATACTGAAAGGCACCAGACAGGGTTGCCCTCTCTCCCCCATCCTTTTCGCCATTGCGATAGAAACGTTGACATTGGCTATCAGACAAGACCCGGACATACATGGAGTTAAATGTGGTCAACAGACTCACAAATATGACCTATTCACTGATGATGTCCTCCTGTTTGTCACTTCCCCTTTCATCTACACTCCCAACATTCTTCAACTCCTGAAGACTTTCGGATTGGTTTCCGGCTTGCACGTGAACATGTCCAAATCAACAGCCCTCAAGATCTCCTCCCCCCAAGATCTAGTGGACAGATTGAAAAACCACTTCCCCTATTCCTGGAGCTCATCTTCTTCTCTTCGCTACCTGGGTGTACACCTTACTTCTAAGATTGAACTACTACATTGCCATAACTACCCACCAATGCTCAAGAGACTGTCTAAGACCTCTTGCAATTGTCCCTCTATGAAATGTCCTGGGTGGGGAGAGTGAATGCGGTCAAGATGACCCTGATTCCCAGGATTTTGTATCTCTTCTGCTCCCTCCCCATACCCATCACAAAGCATCTACTATACGAACTACAGTCTGCGATCATACGCTTCATTTGGGGGGGGGGGGGGGTGTAAGGGACACTGCCTCTCTAAGAATGTTCTGTATAGATCCAGGAAAAGGGGAGGTTTAGGACTACCCAACTTATGGTGGTATTATCAGGCCGCCCAGCTATGCCAATTTTCAGTAATTTACTCCAAAGGCCCGAAACCAGATTGGGTAGACATAGAAACACAGGCAAGCCCCACTCTAGATTTTCTAATCTGGACCGCACAGAAAGATTGGCACCCAATTTTATCCCGCACATTATCACACTCCATGATCCTATGTAATTCCTTACATAAGACACTCCCTGACCTTGGCTTGGCGCCCTTTAGCACACATATTCCATAACCCCCAATTCCCCTCCGATTAAATATCAAGGCTTTCAGGTGGTGGCTCGACAAAAGCCTTTATAGAATAGGGCAATATTTCAATAGCAATGGACCCATCACACTTGGCTGTTGCATATCCAAATTGGACATGCCACCTTCGGAAACGTTCCGCTATAACCAGCTGTTGCATTTCCTCTGCCAGGTATGGAAAAGTTCTGACTCCCCGCCCTCTGTAACTCAATATGAACTTTGGTGTTCCTCAGCCATGAGCGAGGGGGGGGGGGGGAGAGAATCTCCCTGATCTATTCAGCGCTAGCTGACCCCTTGGATAAAGATGTTGAATTGGGAACGAGACCTTCAGATGGAGTGGGATCTGGAGACTTGGCACATGAACTTTGCCTGCTCTTACAGTGGAATACTCAGTATCTCCATTTGTGGAAGCGGACCTCAAAGTGATATCCCGATGGTACCTGGTTCCCACCCGCCTCACCAAATTCTACCCTCTGTCCTCTCTACGCTGCTCCAGAGGATGTGGCCACCTAGGCTCCCTCCTACACACCCTTTGGGAGTGCCCCAAAATCAGGGGTTATTGGAACAGAATCTTTAGCCAGGGTTCACACATGTGCGTTGCGAATTGAAGCTCCGGTTTCACTGCGAAGATAAAAATCAGTTGTTCAGAGGTTCCTCTGCGTTTTAGCTGTGGATCAGTGAGCAGGGAGAGGGGGGAGGAGGAGAGAGTTTGTGTTCAGAACGGAATGCATCTGCAAAGCAGATGCGTTCCCATGGGTTGTAATTCGCGCCGCAATGCCCAGAAAATGCACACATCTTTGTGCAATGCGCAGTGCGAATGCAACGCACATATGGGAACCAGATGCATTCAAATTAATGTATTTTAACCACTTCAGCCTCGGACCAATAAATACCTTAAGGACCAGAGGTCTTTTTCCAATTTCGCACTGCGCTGCTTTAACTGGTAATTGCGCAGTCATGCAATATTGCACCCAAACGAAATTTGCGTCCTTTTCTTCCCACAAATAGAGCTTTCTTTTGATGGTATTTGATTGCCTCTGCGATTTTTATTTTTTGCGATATAAATGGAAAAAGAGCGAAAATTTTGAAAAAAAATGATATTTTCTTCTTTTTGTTATAAGAAAAATCGAATAAACTAAATTTTAGTCATACATTGAGGGCAAAATTTATTCAGCCACATGTCTTTAGTAAAAAAAAATGTCAATAAGCGTATATTTTTTGGTTTGCGCAAAAGTTATAGCGTCTACAAACTAGAGTACATTTTCTGGAATTTACACAGCTTTTAATTTATGACTGCCTATCTCATTTCTTGAGGTGCTAAAATGGCAGGGCAGTACAAACCCCCCCCAAATGACCCCATTTTGGAAAGTAGACACCCCAAGGAAACTGCTGATGGGTATGTTGAGCCCATTGAATATTTATTTTTTTTGTCCTAAGGGATTGAATAATGACAAAAAAAAAAAAAAAGTACAAAAAGTTGTCACTAAATGATATATTGCTCACACATGCCATGGTTATATGTGGAATTGCACCCCAAAATATATTCCACTACTTCTCCCGAGTACGGGGATACCACATGTGTGGGACTTTTTGGGAGTCTAGTCGCGCACGGCATCCCGAAAACCAATCACCACCTTCAGGATTTCTAAGGGTGCAAATTTTTGATTTCACCCCTCACTACCTATCACAGTTTCGAAGCCCATAAAAAGCCAAAATAGCACAAAACCCCCCAAAATGACCCCATTTTGGAAAGTAGACACCCCAAGCTATTTACTGAGAGGCATGTTGAGTCCATGGAATATTTTATATTTTGCCACAAGTTGCGGGAATATTACAAACTTTTTTTTTTTTGCACAAAGTTGTCACTAAATGATATATTGCTCACACATGCTATGGGCATATGTGAAATGACACCCCAAAATACATTCTGCTGCTTCTCCTGAGTACAGGGATACCACATGTGTGGGACTTTTTGGGAGCCTAGCCGCGTACGGGACCCCGAAATCCAAGCACCGCCTTCAGGATTTCTAAGGGCATAATTTTTTTATTTTACTCCTCACTACCTATCACTACCTATCACAGTTTTGACGGCCATAAAATGCCAAGATGGCACAAAACCCCCCCAAATGACCCCATTTTGGAAAGTAGACACCCCAAGGAAACTGCTGATGGGAATGTTGAGCCCATTGAATATTTATTTTTTTTGTCCTAAGGGATTGAATAATGACTAAAAAAAAAAAAAAAAAAAAAAATGTACAAAAAGTTGTCACTAAATGATATATTGCTCACACATGCCATGGTTATATGTGGAATTGCACCCCAAAATATATTCCGCTACTTCTCCCGAGTACGGGGATACCACATGTGTGGGACTTTTTGGGAGTCTAGTCGCGCACGGCATCCCGAAAACCAATCACCACCTTCAGGATTTCTAAGGGTGCAAATTTTTGATTTCACCCCTCACTACCTATCACAGTTTCGAAGGCCATAAAAAGCCAAAATAGCACAAAACCCCCCAAAATGACCCCATTTTGGAAAGTAGACACCCCAAGCTATTTACTGAGAGGCATGTTGAGTCCATGGAATATTTTATATTTTGCCACAAGTTGCGGGAATATTACAAACTTTTTTTTTTTGCACAAAGTTGTCACTAAATGATATATTGCTCACACATGCTATGGGCATATGTGAAATGACACCCCAAAATACATTCTGCTGCTTCTCCTGAGTACAGGGATACCACATGTGTGGGACTTTTTGGGAGCCTAGCCGCGTACGGGACCCCGAAATCCAAGCACCGCCTTCAGGATTTCTAAGGGCATAATTTTTTTATTTTACTCCTCACTACCTATCACTACCTATCACAGTTTTGACGGCCATAAAATGCCAAGATGGCACAAAACCCCCCCAAATGACCCCATTTTGGAAAGTAGACACCCCAAGGAAACTGCTGATGGGTATGTTGAGCCCATTGAATATTTATTTTTTTTGTCCTAAGGGATTGAATAATGACAAAAAAAAAAAAAAGTTGTCACTAAATGATATATTGCTCACACATGCCATGGTTATATGTGGAATTGCACCCCAAAATATATTCAGCTACTTCTCCCGAGTATGGGGATACCACATGTGTGGGACTTTTTGGGAGTCTAGCCGCGTACGGCACCCCGAAAACCAATCACCACCTTCAGGATTTCTAAGGGTGCAAAGGCCATAAAATGCCAAAATAGCACAAAACCCCCCCAAATTACCCCATTTTGGAAAGTAGACACCCCAAGCTATTTACTGAGAGTCATGTTGTCTGAACGAAAAAAAAGAGATTGATCGGTGGGTATGCCCACCATTAGATACCTCCCTTCATCCACCCACTTCTAATGATGGACATACATGCACCATTTATATATGCCGAAGCATGGGGGCATCCTCCTGCAAAAAAGTTATGCCGCGTACATACGTTCAAACTTTTCCATGGGCAAGCCCCCTGTCGGAATTTTGACCGTATGTACGCGGCATTAGGAGCAAAATCGCTCCTCCACCCCTTATGCCCCCATGCTTCGGCATATATGCTCTTTTTTAACTGTGGTGGTGAAATCACCGCCTACAGCACTGGAGTCACGGCTTTATGTATCGTGGGAGCAAACGCTGTTGCTGTCAAGATAAATAAATCCGCGCTGCAGCTGAATGGCGTACCTGCTAAGCAAATTATGGTTAACGTTAAAACAAAGTAACATCCCAGTAAAACCTTACCATACCATACCTGCAAAGCAATTGCCAAAAAAAACTGTAAAAAATAAAACATTTTTTAACACAACCTGTGCCTAAAATATATATATATGCCGAAGCATGGGGGCATCCTCCCGCAAAAAAGTTATGCTGCGTACATACGTTCAAACTTTTCCACGGGCAAGCCCTCCGTCGGAATTTTGACCGTATGTACGCGGCATTAGGAGCAAAATCACTCCTCCACCCCTTATGCCCCCATGCTTCGG
This sequence comes from Lithobates pipiens, assembly GCF_037356315.1. Classification (NCBI taxonomy): domain Eukaryota; kingdom Metazoa; phylum Chordata; class Amphibia; order Anura; family Ranidae; genus Lithobates; species Lithobates pipiens. The sequence continues at coordinate 83,599,758 of NW_027507686.1, read as the reverse complement.
CATATATGCTCTTTTTTAACTGTGGTGGTGAAATCACCGCCTACAGCACTGGAGTCACGGCTTTATGTATCGTGGGAGCAAACGCTGTTGCTGTCAAGATAAATAAATCCGCGCTGCAGCTGAATGGCGTACCTGCTAAGCAAATTATGGTTAACGTTAAAACAAAGTAACATCCCAGTAAAACCTTACCATACCATACCTGCAAAGCAATTGCCAAAAAAAACAGTAAAAAATAAAACATTTTTTAACACAACCTGTGCCTAAAATATATATATGCCGAAGCATGGGGGCATCCTCCCGCAAAAAAGTTATGCTGCGTACATACGTTCAAACTTTTCCACGGGCAAGCCCTCCGTCGGAATTTTGACCGTATGTACGCGGCATTAGGAGCAAAATCGCTCCTCCACCCCTTATGCCCCCATGCTTCGGCATATATGCTCTTTTTTAACTGTGGTGGTGAAATCACCTCCTACAGCACTGGAGTCGCAGCTTTATGTATCGTGGGAGCAAACGCTGTTGCTGTCAAGATAAATAAATCCACGCTGCAGCTGAATGGCGTACCTGAAAACATGAAAAATGGTTAACAATAACACAGTAAACAGTAAAGTATAAAAAATTTGAGAGAAGAGAGAGAGAGAGAGAACAATAAAACGACAACTATTTTTGGTTTTTATATTTTATATTTTTTTTTTTTTTTTTATTTTACTTTTTTTTTTTTTTTTTTTATACACTTTTTTTTGAACTGTAAACTGTAACTGTAACGGTTCGGGTCTCTCAAAATGCGATGGCATCTTGGGAGACCCTGTGTTAGTGTGCCTAGCCTGTGAAATGCTGTACCCTACGCTAATACTTCACTAGTTCATGGTAGCGTTCAAAACACTCACCCTGACAAAGACCAGGATTGCCAGGACAGCGTGGACAATAAGAACGGGTGTCACGCCTATATCCGCGCTTGCTACAGACACGACATCTTTTTTGGGGGGCTCGTTGGGTAGGGGTACTCGGGAGGACATAAGAATAATGCCTCTCATGCAGCCGGCTTACTGCATTTGGTTGGGAATGGTGAGGTACAGAACCGTCTGGAAACAGAAGCTCTGTGACAACCTCTCTTTGGAAGAAAAGAAAGGTTAATGTTCCGCCTGAAGTTTTGTATAGCACAAAAGCATTCAGCAAAGCCAATTGAAATAAGTAAGCAGACACTTTTTTGTACCAGCGTCTGGTCTTACGGGAAGTTAGATACGGCGCCAACATCTGGTCATTGAGGTCCACCCCTCCCATATTTTTGTCATATTCGTGGACACAGAGGGGTTTCTCCACAATACCAGTCGCCGTAGAAATTTGGACCGTCGTGTCTGCATGAAGGGAGGTAAGAACGAAAACATTCTTATTATGCCTCCACTTCATAGCGAGCAAATTATTACACCGATAGCAGGCTCTCTCCCCCAGCCTAAGACGGGAATCTACAAGCCGCTGGGGAAAGCCCCGGCAATTAGGTCGCACGGTGCCACATGCTCCAATCTGATTATCAAATAAATGACTAAACAGTGGCACGCTGGTGTAATAGTTGTCCACGTACAAGTGGTACCCCTTTCCGAATAAGGGTGACACCAATTTCCACACTATCTTGCCAGCGCTTCCTATGTAATCAGGGCAGTTCTCCGGCTCTACGTAACTATCTTTACCCTCATAAACCATAAAGCTCCATGCATAGCCTGTGGCCCTGTCACAGCACTTATAGAGCTTGACCCCGTATCTGGTACGCTTGTTGGGAATGTACTGTTTGAATGACAAGCGACCAGTAAACTTAACCAGGGACTCATCAACGCAGACAACTTTTTGGGGAGTAAACAAGTCTGCAAAACGTTGGTTGAAGTGGTTTATGAGGGGCCGAATTTTGTAGAGCCGATCGTATTCAGGGTCTCCACGTGGACGACAAAGTTCATTATCACTGAAGTGCAAGAACCGCAAGATCTGCTCGTATCGTTTCCTGGACATGGAGTTAGAGAACACGGGCATGTGGTCAGCCGGATGCGTGGACCAATAAGCCTGCATCCGCATAAATTTATGTGTGCCCATGTTGAGGGAAAGGCCCAAAAACTTCTTAAATTCGGAAACCGTAACTGGTTTCCAATCTCTGGCAAGAGACGGCAACTGGGGATTAGCGGCGATGCGTTGACCAGCATATAAATTGGTTTGGTCCACAATAGATCTATAGAGATCTTCCGTGAGATACAGAGAATAAAAATCGAGTGGCCTAAAATCATCTGTATCCACCTGAATACCGGGTTGGGCAGTGAATGGGGGAAGTACGGGTTCTGCAGAAGTGGTGGGCACCCAATTGGGATAGGCGAATTCTGCAGGAAGGGCACTATGGGTACGACGGGCCTGTCTTTGTCTTCTTCTTGGTGGCAGCGGGACACTACTTGTGCTTGCCACCTCGCCAGCTTGAACTGCACTTATGGGACTCGCCACGTCACCACGTGATACTGCAGTGCTGGATGTACGTCCAGGGTGTACTAGGCCGCTGGTGCTTGCCAGTTCACCAAAAGGATGAGCGGCGCTAGTACTGGCTCTATACTCCATACGAGGGACTTGCGGTTCCTGCACCTCAACAACATCAGAAAATCGGGGTCGGGTACGCCTGACAATAGCAGGGACCTCTTCTTCGTCGTCAGAGCTATCTGACATGGAGGCGCTGTCCTCTACAGGTTCGTATTCTGAGCCTGAATCTGACAGATCAGTGTCTTCCTCTTCACTATCTGTCATGCTCAGAAACGTGTAGGCCTCTTCACTAGTGTACCTTCGCTTTGCCATTTTGGGCTCTAAATTTAGGGGTACAGTAGTGAGGCTCACAGGTAAAAAAGCACCTAGCCTGTCAGCGACTGTATAAAACGCTACCAAAAAAAACTGTTAGCGATCGCAGGGATCAGGCCTGACTCTGCGAACGCTGCAGTTATGTGTGTTGTGTTTTGTAAGTGACAGTGATCGATCGATACTGCACTTGGGTGGGCTGGGCTGGGCTGGGCTGGGCAGAGGGGCAAAACGCAGGTGCTAGCAGGTATCTGGGCTGATCCCGCTAACAATGCGTTTTTTTAGAACCCTAAATTGCTGGGCACGCTAGTATAGATCTGATCAGATCAGATATTGATCTGTTCGGATACTATACCACTAAGGGAGGTGTATGCTTTGCGCGTGGGTGTTAGCGGTGCTGGCACTAACCTAGCACTGCCTGGGGCGACGCAGACCCTTTCTGACCCTAAAACCAAATTTATATCACCCGCCGGGTGATCAGGGGGTTAAACCTTTATTAGGTAATAAATGGCGGGTGCCCTGATGCTATAAAAAGCGAACTACCTAACCAGCGTCACCCGTAACACTTATACGGTGATCACTGGTGAAAGGGTTAACTAAGGGCAATCAGGGGTTAAAACCTTTATTGGGTATTTATATGGGGGTACCTGAAGCTTTATAAAAACCTGACGGGGAACCTAAATAACTAAATAACTAACTGGCTAACCAGCGTCACCAGTGACACTTATGCAGCGATCACTGGTGAAAGGGTTAACTCTAGGGGCAATCAAAGGGTTAAAACCTTTATTAGGTTATATATCGGGGTACCTAACGGTATAAAAACCTGGCGTTGAACCTAAAAAAAAACTAGCTTCCTAGCGGGACCAGTGACACTATTGCAGCGATCAGAAAAACGATCGCTTAGTGACACTGGTAAAAGAGGGTGAAAGGGTTAACTGGGAGGGCAATCAAGGGGTTAAACCTTTATTAGGGGGGGGTAGGGGGCTACCCTGGACCTAAAGGGGCCTAACACTAGCTGCCCTGACACTTTTTACAGTCACAACTGACACTAAATGTAGTGATCAATAAATAAATGAACACTGCATTAGTGACACTGTGACTGGGGGGGGGGGGGGGCGGGGGGCCGATCGGGGGGGGTGATCGGGGGGTGACTGGGGTGAAATGTGTGCCTGTGTGTACCTATGTGTCAGTGGACTGTTGGTGCACTTACTTGGACGTCTTCACTCCTCGCTGTCCGGTTCAAAAAGACCGCCACGAGGAGTGTGACATCACTTCCTCCTCCTGTGTTTACATTTTCACAGGGGAGGAAGTTCGTCACTGGCCAGGAGTGATCGAGAGGGGATGGGCGGAAACCAACGGCCATCCCCTCATCGCCGATCGCTCCGGCACCGAAAGGGACCGCCGTATCTAGCGGGAGGGGGTCCGATCGGACCCCCCACCCGCTAGAAGGCATTCACGTACATTTACGTGATTGTGCCTGCCTGTGCCATTGTGTTGACGTACATTGGCAATACGGCGGTCCTGAAGTGGTTAAAATGTTCTGCAAATTTGGATGCGTTGTAAGCCGCATCTAATTCGCATAGGTGTGAACAGGGGCTCAATCTCATCCGCAAGTCCACTGGATACGTGGTGAAGCAGGATCCAACCATAGCACTCCTTAATAGCCAAATCCCTGATGTACCCAAATTGACTCAATCCCTAATCCATTTTATCCTACTAGGGGCTAAGATAACAACAATAGCACACTCATGGAAATCCCCCTTAGTCTCCTTTTACCAGACTAAAAGCCATTTTGGATTCCTTGGAGAGATTTAAACTCACATGGGAACCCTGGGCTAAATAGCCTCTTTGCTCCCCTAAAGCATAGAGGGCCCTATTAGTCCCAACTACCCTGTTTTCGCTCCTCCCCGCAAAGATTCCCCACCTCCCTCTTTCTTCCCTTCCCTCTCCCCCTCTTCCAGACTCTCTCTACCCCCCTTTTCTCCCTCTTCACTGTTTGCCTATCTCTGTGTGTGGTGTGACTGGGGTGGGACTCGTGAACAGAGCCCTTTTAATACTGTTTGTATTTTCACCCCCTGTTCATTTCTTTGCATGGAGTCTGACTGGTTCATGTTGGAGACTATCTGTAAATTGTTTTTCTCTTCCAACTACTCACATGGGACTGTTCCATTTTTGTACAATTCCTATATATTGTGTTCCAACTTTGTACATGGTCGTTTTTCATCCTGTACAATTGTTATACTCCTTCCTTTTTGGAATAAACTTCTTTGAAAAAAATAAATTATATAATGTGTGTGTGTGTGTGTGTGTATGTGTGTGTGTGTATATATATATATATATATATTGTGCAAATATACACACACACACACATACCTACATATATATATATATACACACACACACACACACATTAATATATATATTAATGTGTGTGTGTGTGTGTGTGTGTGTGTGTATATATATATATATATATATATATATATATATATATATGTAGGTATGTGTGTGTGTGTGTATGTATATATATATATATATATATATATATATATATATATATATATATATATATATATATATATATATATATATATGTAATTATATTATGTCCCATCACATAAAAGAATCCATAAGTGTGTTTAAAGTCCATCCATGGAAATAGGAGAAAAATAGTTTTCATACACAAAATATAAATATATATATATATATAATGTGTGTGTGCGCATATAATATAGTGCATCCGGCTCTGCACACCCAAGGTGATATAATAATCTATAAAAATGAAATTTGTTGCGCTATAAGCAAAGGATAGAAATACAGCAGCTAACACAATATTGCTGGACACAATACAAGATATTTAAAAGTTACAGTGTAGCGCTTAGAAAATATAACAGAAACAAAGTTCATATGAATTGTTTGTATAATTTAAACTCCAAAAGAAGAAAAATCCATCCGTTTCAGTCCAGAGAGGTAAAGAGAAAAGGGACCATCGCCAGCACCCAACAACACTGACCATCAGTGCAATTTAACAATGCACATAAAGCATGTTCCTGGACAATCAGATCCCCTGGTCTCTTCCTTATCCTGACTCAGCAATCCAATCCAGAACATATCATCAGATGGTACATATGAAGATTTTAACTCCACCATACTCCAACAGATATATCCTCAGTAATAATTCAATAGCCACATGCAGGAATGAAGAAAACAATCTCGTTGCGCAAATACCATAAAAAATCTGAACAATCTTTATTCAAAAATTCTAATAAAAATGCACTCACATTTTATGTGAAGTTTACCAGCATAAAGATGGGGAAGTAACCAGCACTCCCTAGCACCAAAATGGAAGCCACTCTCGAACTCCTCCGCATGTCACTAGTCCCTCATACACCCAACGTTTCGCCATAATTGTGCATCTTCAGGGGCGTGGCTATGATGTGCTAAGGGTCTTTTATAGGGAATGTAATGAATAATGATGACCTTAAACAGGTGAAGCTCTCCACATGGGGGAAACATCCTTCCACCTAGAAAACTTCACCGAATTACGCATGTGCTGTGGTTAATCATACGTATGCGCTCCATTGGCCAGAAATTACGTTATGGTGCCTTGATATGCACCGCAATTATCCATTAGGCCGCGCGTGTGTCCCACTCACCGGAAATGACGTAAACAAATCTTCCGCATACACCGCGGCTAGTTTAATTCAATGCGTTCCGGAAGTGACACCGGCTCTCCTTCCGGAATGCAACCAAAACCAGAAGTCGGTATATTAAGGCCTCCTACTCGGCAAGGTTAGAATGCAAATACTATTAATTTGGCCTAACTTCCAAAACGGTGAACCGCAGACCTCAATATAACACGTTCACTGAACGTAAAATGTGTCCAATACGGAGAAAAAAAATAAAAATAAAACACACATATGGACACAAAGGAAGACCAAAAAATGTTTTTTTCTCACCAGATAAAATTAATTAATTAATTAAAAAATATTTTAAAAATATTTAATTAAACTCTTTATAATACAATAGCCCCAGTCCAGAAATCGGGAGTTGCATACTACATGAGAAATGGTCATTTACATGAGAAATGTATATATAAAAAGATCTACACAAAAAAATAAAAAATACAAAAATGAAAATAAAAAATGAAAAAAATACAATAAAGAAATATATATAAAAATAAAAAAATAGAAACTAATGCAAAAAAAAAAATATATAATTAAAATATAACCATATCATCCCATACCATAATTCAACCAAAGAGAACTTTATATCTTTCATAAATGAACAGTGTATATGTCCCCAAACACCAATCAGTCAACATAAAGATATGATTCTAACTATTATTGATAAATGCGTTATACCCCATTCGGTATGAATATCGAATGGGATATTAACAATGAACCTGGTATATCCATTTAGTTTCCAAACGTGAAATCTCCCGTACCATATTGCTGCCCCTCCAATGGCCACAAAACTTGTCGATGCCAAGGAAAGTGGTACCTTCTGGGTTTCTATCATGTTTTAAAGCATAGTGTTTAGATGTTTGTAAAAACCTCGCCTAATATTAGCTATATGTTCCTCTAGCCTTACATGAAGCATCCATTTAGTCCTACCAATATATTGTTTTGAACATGGACACTTGATCACATACACCACATATTTAGTGGAGCATGTGATAAAAGGCTTAATCTGAAATGTTTCCTGGGTGGAAGTAGATTGAAACGAATCAGTCCTTCTGTTGGTATTGGCATTCAGTTTGCAAATAGGGCACCTTCTGCATGGGTAAAAAAAAACATGCTCTGAAAAAAAGATAGTTGTCTTGGTGGATTGATTACATTAGGGGCAACTTGTAATTTTAAAGGGGGAACCCCCGGATACACGACTTTCGGTCGTTCCGGTAAGATAGAACTCAAAACCCTATCCCCTCTAAGAACTTTCCAATGTTTATCCATTATATTTTTTTATATCATAATGTTGGTTAGACTAGCCCAGTGTTTCTCAATTTCAGTCCTCATGGCCCACTAACAGGTCATGTTTTCAGGCTTTCCATTATTTTGCACAGGTGATTTGATCAGTTTCACTGCCTTAGTAATTACCCCAGCTGTTTCTTTTGAGAGAAATCCTGAAAACATGACCTGTTAGTGGGCCATGAGGACTGGAATTGAGAAACACTGGACTAGCCCGTAATGAAGTAAAACTTAAAGGAATTGTCCTCCCTCTTAAGTTTAGCTACCAACAATTCATCTCTACTTCTCTCCAGAGCCAAAGTGAAGGCTTCATCGAGTACTTCCTCCCGGTATCCCTTTTCAAGAAAACGTGCTTTCAACATTGCAGAAATCCTCTACGTTGGTGCAGTTGCGCCTCAATCACAGAAATTGGCTCTTGGGGATAGACTCTAACCAGACTTTATGATGGCAACTCTTGACACTAATGAGGCCATTTCGATCACTTTCCTTAAAATAGGTTGAAGTAACCACCTTTCCATCACTGACCCTAATTTTAAGGTCCAAAAAATGAATCCCTTTATTACTGGCCTCATGTGTCAAGAGAATACCTCTATCATTAACATTCAAGCCCTGAATAAAGCTGTTCAAAGATTGCAAGCTCCCATCCCACAGGAGGAGGATGTCGTCTATAGATCGTCTCCAGAGGACCAACTCCAGTTTGGCCTCCCGATAGTCGACATCCTCCCATTTAGCCATGAAGAGGTTTGCCATGCTTGGGGCAAAAATAGCCCCCATGGCAACTCCCCTTCTTTGGACATAATAGGAGCCATTGTACCAAAAACAATTCTGTTCCATAGCATACCTTAAAAGCCTCATAATAACGGATCTTTTGGGATGGAGAGTATCTTGCTGTAAAAAAGATTCCACTGCCTCCAATGTAAAGGTGTCTTTCCACTTTATACCTTCTAATAAATTGATAACTTGCATAGAATCTCTCAAATAGGATGGTGTACATACTACAAGGGGCTGTAAGAAATGATCAATATATTTGCCCACCCTGGAAGTAACCGAATCGATGCCACGAACCATCGGTCTTCCTGGGGGGCAAACAGGATTTTTGTGAACTTTTGGTAAATAATAAATTACCGGTGTTCTAGGGGCTACCTGAAGGGTCTGGAATGGCTATTTGGGGGAAATCCCACGTCGTGGGTTTTTTTTTTATCAATAACTTTCAATGACTGTTCTCTGTATTACGGGAAGCTGACAATTCATTATAGCAACGAGTATTTTTAAATTACTTTTTTTTTTTCCTGCAGAAATTACTCTTTGTGCAGGGACAGCTCTAAGCATGGGAAACATTGAGTCGAACATGAGTGCGACTCAAACTCAAAGCTCATCCCTCATCATAAGGATGGCGGTAGGGGACCCATGGTCCCTACAACCACGTCCAGACCTTCTCTCGCAAGGTCCGGTATTCCATCCTACCTTACAAACGCTAAATTTAATGGTTTGGCTATTGAGTCCCACGTTCTAAAGAATCGTGAGCTGTTAGGTCCAGCAGTATTTACCTTGATTAATGCAGGGAAGCTGGCTTCCAGAATCATAGATTATAGAGTCTGGAAAGCATATGTCTCCTGGTGTGAATCCAGGTGTTGGCACCCCAGCAAGCTGGCCTTGCATACTATCAAAGGCCAGGTCTCAGCCTTATCGGTATTATTTCAACAACCACTTGCTTCGCTTTCTTTGATTTGTAGCTTTATTCAGGGGGTAACGCGGCTTAATGCTCCAGTTAAGTCACCCCTGAACCCTTGGAACTTGAATTTAGTTCTGTCAGCATTGCTAAAACGGCCTTTTCTCTTTCGTTCATTGACGGACACTGCTCCTTTAATTCTTAATCTTGGGGTTATCATGCCACCTTCGGGAGAGGCCTAGGCAGAACATGAAAAACATGTAAAAACAGCAAGACTGCACAGCACCGCAAAGGGGGCAGTCCCTATGGCTATAACTCCTCACTCTGCTTCCTGCAGCTCAGTTTTTTTTCTGCCTAGTGTAGGAGAAGGAACTGGCTCCCTGAGACGATCATTGGTCCTGGGAATTTTTTTTCATTTTTTTTCTGCAATTTTGATCCTGTGATCTACAATTAACAGCCAGGCTGGGTAATGGGCTGGATAATATAAATCCTTTTAGTCTCCCTAGCCTGGCCATCAAACGTGAGCAGACCCTAGCTACACGCTGGGTAGGCCACGACATGCCCCTTCTGCTCCAGGGGTGGCCGGTGAGCTATATGCTTCGGGGCACACATATGACCGGGCTACTGCAGTCCATGTCACAGTGTGCCGTGGCCAACAGCCATTCCATACTGCTCGAGTGATGGGTCTGTGGTGGAATGCGTCCAGCAATCCCGACAGGAGGGGTAAGTACAGCTCTCCCTGCCTCGGCAGGATGGAGCAGCTGGGCATTCCCTGGGAGGTCGACTAGGGGGTCTCTCACTCTCCCTTTCCTCTCCCCATCCCTCATTCTTTCCTTCCCCTGCAGGGGCCTCTGTGTGACTGGGCATGAGGTGCAGTGTATGTACCTGGCCGAGGGTCCTACGGGGGGGCCCCGGGCTTTTTCTTGTAGTCTTATGCAGTGTATGTGTTGTCAGCCATTTTCTAGAAGGTACGGCGGCCATTTTCTTGGTGATTTTTTGCTAAGATGTCCGGAAGCCATTTTCTTGTAGCCTCAATGCAGTTTACCTCTAGTGCTGGTGACTGTGTACACCAGAAAAGCACGGTTTTTACTCTGGGCACTTCGTGACTTACTCAGGGCAGAGTGGAAAGCACATTGCAGCACTAGGTCAGGGTGGTGAGTCCTGCGGGGGGGGGCCCCCTCAGTCTGTGAGCAGCTAGGATGGTGGGATTTGTGTGCATTGCCTTAAGTTCCCAAGTTGTGGCAGGTGAGTGAGGGTCAGCATGGCGTCAGAAGCTGGCACCTTCTTCCCCAGACATTCCTGCTATTGTGACCGGCTCACCTGCTCAAAATGCGGAGCCTATGGACGCTTTGTTTGCGGTCCTGGAGACCTTTGTTGCCAGGGTGGAAGCAGCGTGCGAGCACGAGGGGGGTAAAAACGCCCCCTGCCCCCCGTCTTCTGGGGAGAGCTCTGATTCAGACTCGGCCCCACGGTGACTGGCAGCCCCTGTTCTGACATATCAGAGGATGCAGACCAGGACCGGTCGGACAGTGAGAATAACTGACTGTGTCCGGGTTAGCACAGGAAAAAGCGCTAGTAGGAGCACTTATCACAACGATGCGGGATACCCTGAAGATACAGGATGCAGCAGGAACTTCTGCTGAGGGGGTGGTCCCTTTTGGGTTCCGAAAACCGGTCCGCACGCCTAAGGTGTTTCCGTATTTGACTTATTTTGATAAGTTCATCTACAAGGAATGGGGAAGACCGCAACGGGCCTTTCCAGTCCCAAGAAGAATGGCGGTGCTTTACCCCTTTGAGGAGAGCCTCCTGAAAAAATTTACCCAGTCGTTGATCCCCAGGTATCCAAGTTAAATAAAGTAACCACAATCCTGGTAGAAGGGACTCCTGCCTTCAAGGACCCTGCCAACAGGAGGGCCGAGGCAGTGGCCGTTCCATGTTTACGATGGTGGGGTCGGCATTATGACCTGTGCCGGCCATGGCCTTGGTGTCGCAGACGTTTACTGAATGGGCAAAGTTGTTGCACTGTAAATTGGAGACGCAACAGTCTTCTCTGGTCTGCATAGAACTGGCAGATCAGTTAATGCATGGCCTTAACCTCCTCGCGCCCGCCCTATAGCCGAATGACGGCCGTAGAGCAGGCGCGTTCGTTCGGGCGGTCGTCCCTGGACGGCCTGATGTTTACTTCCGCAATGCGCGCCGCCGCGGGCACGCATCGCGGAAGTTCTGTGTTCGCCGTGTCCCCCGGGGACAGGCAAACACAGATCGCTGTAAACGGCCAATCACAGCGGCCGTTTACAGCGTGATCGGCGTGTCCAATGGGAGATGATCTCATATGTAAACATATGAGATCATCTTGCAGCGCCGCTCTCCTTCCTCGCACAGACAGTGCGAGAGGGGAGAGATGAACGGCTGCAGCGGCAGCCGTTCTGATTGTGGGAAAAAAATAAATTAAAAAAATGAAATAAAAAGTGCCATCCGCCCCCAGCAGTGCCATCCGCCCCCAGCAGTGCCATCCACCCCAGTGCTACCTGCCCCCTGTGCCATCCACCCCAGTGCTACCTGCCCCCAGTGCCATCCACCCCAGTGCTACCTGCCCCTAGTGCCATCCACCCCAGTGCTACCTGCCCCTAGTGCCATCCACCCCAGTGCTACCTGCCCCCAGTGCCATCCACCCCAGTGCTACCTGCCCCCAGTGCCATCCACCCCAGTGCTACCTGCCCCCAGTGCCATCCACCCCAGTGCCATCCGCCGTCAGTGCCACCTGCCCCCAGTGCCACCTGCCCCCAGTGCCACCTGCCGTCAGTGCCACCTGCCGTCAGTGCCACGTGTCATCAGTGCCACATAGTGCCATCTGTCATCAGTGCCACGTATCAGTGCCATTTGTCATCAGTGCCACCTGTCAGTGTCACGTGCCATCTGTTGTCAGTGTCACGTGTCATCAATGCCACTTATCAGTGCCATCTGTCATCAGTGTCACGCATCATCGGTGCCATGTATTAGTGCCATCTGTCATCGGTGGCACATATTAGTGCCACGTTTCAGTGCCACGTGTCATCAGTGCCACGTATTAGTGCCACGTGTCATCAGTGCCACGTATAAGTGCCACGCGTCATCAGTGCCACATATTAGTGCCATCTGTCATCAGTGCCACATATTAGTGCCATCTGTCATCAGTGCCACCTGTCATCATTGCCACGTATCAGTGCCATCTGTCATCAGTGTCACTTGTCATTGTCCTGGTGCTTCAAAAGTGTAATAAATAGTCAACAAGTTAGATGTGTAACTTATGTTCCTAGAACACATGATGGCGCTACCTGCATGTTGGGCCTCTCTATGTGGCCAGGCTGTGAAAAAGTCCCACACATGTGGTATTGTAATACTCAGGAGGAGTAGCAGAATTTTTTGGGGGGTGTCATTTGTGGTATACACATGCCACGTGAGAGAAATAACCTATTACAATGACAATTTTGTGGAGAAAAAAAAAAAAATGAAAAATCTTAATTTTGCAAAGAATTGTGGGAAAAAAATGACAACATCAAAAAGCTCACTATACCTCTTACTAAATACCTTGGAATGTCTACTTTCCAAAAAGGGGTCATTTGGGGGGTATTTGTACTTTCCTGGCTTGTTCGGGTCACAAGAAGCGAGATAGGCCACCAGTACATCAGATGTGATCAATTTTGTGCGATTCGCACCACAGCTTGTAGACTCTCTAACTTTCACAAAGACCAAATAATATCCACTAATTTGGGTTATTTTTACCAAAGACATGTAGCAGTATAAATTGTGACCAAAATTTATGAAGAAAAATTAATAATTTGCATAATTCTGTCACAGAAACAAAGAAATATGCGTTTTTTTTCAAAATTTTCGGTCTTTTTTCATTTATAGCGCAAAAAATAAAAACCCCAGAGGTGATCAAATACCACCAAAAGAAAGCTCTATTTGTGGGAAAAAAAGGACAAAAAATTCATTTGGGTACAGTGTTGCATGACTGAGTAATTGTCATTCAAATTGTGAGAGCACCGAAAGCTGAAAATTGGTCTGGGCAGGAAGGTGTTTAAGTGCCCTGTAAGCAAGTGGTTAAAGAGGAAGTAAACCCTGATGGGTTTACTTCCTCTTTCATTCCCTGCAAAGGCAAAGCATAATGGAGTATTATGCATCGCATAGTAGCCCATTATGTGTCACTTACCTGACACAGGAGCCAGCGATGTCACCGCTGTCCCCTGTAGTCCGGCGCATCCATCTTTTCGGTGGGGCCGCTGTCATTTGGCGGAGCCGCGATGACGTCACTCCCGCGCATGCGCACGGGAGCCGACACGCGCAGCAGTTCCATTGTTGGAAATGCTGCGCTCAGTGCGCCTGCACGCCACTGTCTACGGCGCATGCGCCGTAGACAGCGGTGCCTGTCTTCGGGCAAATATCTCCTAAACCGTATAGGTTTAGGAGATATTTCTTGGACCTACAGGTAAGCCTTAATCTAGGCTTACCTGTAGGTCAAAGTGGTTTGTAAGGGTTTACAACTACTTTAAGTAGGTCTGTGATGTGGCCCTGTATACGGTCCCCCTGCTCTCTAGAGCATCAGAATCAGCAGTGGTGCTACGGCACCTGATTTGTCTGAAATGCTGGTCTGCGGACCAGGCATCTAAAAAAAAAAGCACTGGTGGATTTGCCCTTCCAAGGTGAGAGGCTATTTGGAGCCTCGCTGAATGACATTATTAAAAATGTTACCGGTAGGAAGAGCACGTTGCTCCCACAGTCCAGGAAGGGTAAGGAGCCATACCGTAGGCAAGGGCCCTCTTTTTCTGCACAAACGTTTTTTGCGGCCACCCAGGTCGGCAGGTAAATGTTCCCAGTCCAACAAGTAAAAATGTCACCGCATGAAGGTTTGCCCCCACCCAACTCTCGGGTGGGGAGTTGCCGTTGGGAGTTTTGCAACTCGGTGGACCTCCCTACTGTCCGACCAATGGGTCTGTGATCTGGTTTCATCGGGATACAAGAGAATTTCTTTGTCCACCAAACTGATTTTTTTCCCCTCCAACCTACCTCTGCTTCTGGCTTGTCAGGAAGCCCTGTTCTGGGCAGTACAGGACCTGCTACTGCGCAGGGGGATAGTACCTGTACCGACGCTGGAAAGATTTCAGGGATTCTACTCTAATCTGTTTGTAGTCCCCAAAAAGGAAGGGGTACGTCCAATCCTGGACTTGAAGGCCCTTAACAGCTTTGTGAAAGTGCAAAGGTTCAGGATGGAATCTGGTCGCTGCACTCCATCGAGAACTTCCTGGCATCCTTGGATATCAAGGACGCATACTTACATGTACCCATATGCCTCAGGCATCAGATTTCTGCAATTTTCAGTCGGGGAAGAGCACTATCCGTTTATGGCTCTCCCTTTTGGGATTCAGGATCCAGTCGGACAACGCTAAGGCGTGGCATATGTCAACCATCAAGGAGGAACAAGGAGCTCAGCTGCAGCACGGGAGGTCACTCCCATCCTCCAGTGGGCAGAGTGGCACGTGCCAGCCCTGTCGGCCATATACATTCCAGGTGTAGAAAACTGGCAGGCGGACTACCTAAGTTGTCAGATGCTGGACCCAGTGGAATGGTTGTTGCATCCGGATGTATTCTGGCTCCTTTGCATAAAGTGGGGCACACCAGATGTGGACTTGGCCTCTCGGCTCAATCAGAAGGTGCAGATGTTTGTGTCCAGGACAAGAGACCCCTGGGCGGATGCGTCAGACGCTTTGGTGGCTCCATGGGGACATTACCGACTGATTTATGCCCCCCCCCAAACTTCTACCACATCTGCTGCGCAGAGTGGAGGCCAAGGGAATTCCGGTGATTCTGATTGCCCCAGATTTGCCTCGACGGCCTTGGTACACCGACCTAGTATGAATGGTGGCGGATGTTCCTTGGCGGCTGCCGATGCGAGAGGACCTTCTATCGCAAGGTCCGATACTTCATCCTGCTTTACCGTCGCTGGTTTTAATGGCATGGCTGTTGAAAACCAGATACTAAGGGACCAAGGTCTGTCAGACTCGGTCATTTCCACTATGCTGAGGACACAGAAGTCATCTTCTCAAAAGATTTACCATCGTATGTGGAAGGCTTACATCTCCATGTGTAAGTAGATGGGGTGACGTCCGTGGACTTATTCAGTTTCCAGGATCCTGCTGTTTTTGCAGCAAGGAGTGGATCAGAAACTTGCCTTTAGCACCATCAAGGGGCAGATATAAGCCTTGGCTGTCTTTTTCCAACCTCCCTTGGCGACTCACTCATTAGTGAGTACTTTTGTGCAAGGGGTTCGACACTTAGTCCCTCCGGTTCGACCACCACTACCTCCGTGGGATCTGAATCTGGTGCTAAACCGCCGTTTGAACACATTAGGGAGATTCCCTACTTTCTCAGAAAGTAGTCTTTCTAGTGGCTATTACATCTGCCAGGAGGGTTTCTGAGTTGGCAGCCTTGTCATACAAGTCTCCTTACCTGGTCATCCACAAGGATATGGCGGTGCTACGTCCGCAGCCCTCTTTCATTCCAAAGGTTGTTTTGGCATTTCATCTAAATGAGACATTGTGTTACCATCCCTATGTCCTAAGGCGACACACCCGAAAGTTGTCTTGCATTCCCTAGACGTGGACCGGGGTTTACGGTACGGTACACTCTACTGTATCTGTCTGACTTCTGGAAGGGAGCCATAGCAGACGCTGTCTGCCTCGGTGGCTGGTTCGAAGAAAGGTCTGTGGTCTCATCGACCACCATTTCTCGGTGGATCAGACAGATCGTGGATCAGGCCTATGCCTTAACGAGGAAAAGAAGAGTGGGTTGCGCTAAAAAACAATAAACTAAAATGAAATACAATAAATGTTGTATCACCAAAATTAAATAAGTGAATGTGTATATCAATCCTATGCAGAAATAATGTGCAGGAAATATGCAAAAATTACAGTGAGAATAACAAAAACAATCCTAAGTACTAGTAAAAATACTGAGAATGATAATTAACTGATCATGTGACCGCAAAAACAATTATTGAACTGTGTAGGTATTATAAGAAATATACATAAAAAATTCATTATATTAATAAATTAATCAAGAGAAACATAATTATAGACAGTAAGAAAAACCCTTTGATAGAGATAATTTTAAAACGTCCATATAAAAGTCCTTAATTGAAAAAAAATTATAGTGACTCCGCAGTGATGAGGTGATGACAGACCATCCAAAATATTGTGAGTAGTGAGCACCTCCACCACAATTTAACACTGCCGCTTACCAGAAGTGTATGGTTCTTTGTTATAGAGAACCATAAAACACGAATGACTGACTCCCCCAGTCCAGGGTATTCCCAGGTGGATGCAGGAAAAAGGCACTTCTCACAGCTTCCAATCAATTCCTCTCATCAGCGACCATAAAAGAAATATAAGGCTCGCAATAGTGTAAAACCAAAACACTTTAATATAATAAATAAAAAAGCCAATTGCGCACTTACAAAATGTCAGTAAACAGATCGCATAATAGATTCGAGCCGGCCGGTCTCAATACACAGCGCCCAATACTTCCGGGACAAACACGTGAAACGGTGACGTCAGGACGTCGCTCCTCCTCCTGTTTTCTTATTTATTGTTGAATGTAGTATAACATTTAGGTTTGCTGCTCATTTTTTTTATTTTACGATTGGACAAGCGCATTTTTTTCCTTTTTTCTATGCCTTAAAGAGGCGGGTGCCCCCTTTTTCCTGTCACGGATCATTCCACCAGGGCAATTGGAACCTCCTCGGCTTTCCTACATCAAGCGTCTGTCTCCCAGGTGTGCAAGGCGGCGACTTGGTCGTCCATTCACACTTTCAGTAAATTCTACAAAGTCGACGTAAGCGCATCTTCGGATGCTTGCTTTGGCTGCAAAGTTTTACAGGCGGCTGTGTAAGGTTGCAATTTACACTTTCTTTCAGTTACAAGTTTGTTGTGAACGCATCTTTTGATGCATAAGTTTGCCGCAGGTTTTGATGGCGGCCATTTACGATGGCAACTCCTCTGTTGAGGTGTTCCTTTTATTGTGGGTGAAGTTATGTTTTGCTGTTTCCACCCCTCGTTTTTTGACACTGCTTCGGGTCAAAAATTAAAGGAGCTGTGTCCGTCAATGAACGAACGAGAAAATTGGATTTTTGGACTCGCCGTAAATCCTTTTTCTCTGAAGTTCATTGACGGACACAGCACCCACCCCTCCTATTTATGTTTGTACTGCTTTATGACGAACTGAGCTTCAGGAAGCTAGGTGAGGGGTTCTAGCCAGAGGGACCGCCCCTGGGTGGTGAGGTGCAGTCTTGCTGTTTTTACATGTTCAGCCTAGTCCTCTCCCGAAGGTGGCGTGATAACCCTAAGGTCAAGAATTAAAGGAGCTGTGTCCGTCAATGAACTTCAGAGAAAATGATTTTATGGTGAGTACAAAAATCTAATTTTTGTGCTGATACAGCATGTTCCCTTACTCCTTTTGACAAGGATACAAATTTTTTCTGGTAGCTATATCTTCTGCAAGAAGGGTGTCAGAGTTGGCTGCTCTTTCTTGTAAAGAGCTATATTTGATTATTCATAAGGATAAGGTAGTATTGTGTCCTCATCCTAAGTTTCTACCGAAGGTAGTGTCTAGTTTTCATCTAAACCAGGATATTGTTCTACCTTAATTCTTCCCAGAAACCTGTTCTACGAATGATTAAAAAAACGGATGTTTTGTTTGTGTTGCCTGAAGGTCCCAGAAAAAAGACAGGCAGCATCTAAATCTACTATTTCTAAATGGCTTTAGCAGGTAACTGCTCAGGCTTATGGTTTAAAGAGGAGGATTCCACCCTCTCTAATCAAAGCGCACTCCACTAGGACTGTTAGTGCTTTGTGGGAGTGCATCACCAAGCTTCCATGGTTCAAATATACAAGGCCTCAACGTTGGTCTTCAATTCATGCATTTACTGGATTCTATCAGGTGGATGTAAAAAGACATGAGGCTATTGCCTTTGGGCGCAGTGTGCTGCAGGCAGCAGTATAATTTCTCTGATCTCATGGTGCTCTACTTTTGTTGTCTCCCTCCCTTAAGTTGGCATTGCTCTGGGACATCCCACATAGAAATTACTATGGCTCTGTGTCCCGTGATGTACGATTAAGAAAATAGGATTTTTATAATCGCTTACCTGTAAAATCTTTTATTTGAAGTACATCATGGGACACAGAGGTCCCTCCCCTCTTTCTGGTATACAAGTGTATTTCTTTGCTACAAAAACTGAGGTACTCCCAGTATAGGGAGCATATAACCCACATAGTAATTACTATGGCCCTGTGTCCCGTGATGTACTGCAAAGAAAAGTATTTTACAGGTAAGGTGTTATAAAAATCCTATTTTGGACTTCTGGATATCTCTATTACTGCAGGGTATTGTTATCATTTATTATGTTATGACATCAGGAAAATAATGTCAAATGGAAACTAAGGACTTGTGTTATCTAGCTAAAACTAACAGAGCAAGCAATGAGAAATGTATAATATTGCCAGTAAAAAAGATGGCTTTTTGAAACCTGAAACTGGAGTTCTTACACAAACAGTATGATAGAAAACAAGCCATTGTAATATATTTATGCAAGCTGGACACAGTAATGAAGGGTTCAACCCCCCCCCCCCCCCCCCCCCCCCATATATCAGAGCTGTAGCTGTATGCTTTAGCTTTATAGCTTTATGCAAAGGTGCTATTAGACAAAGGTAGTCAAATATTTCATTTTTAATGGTCCCACATTCTGTATATATACACTCACTCACTATACTCAATATACAGCTAACTAAATGTTCGTCTAATGAAAGGTTCAAAATATGAATTTGTTTTGTTTATGTACAAATATAACAATGAAAAAATGCGTACATTTGAATTCAGCCACCTTATTGCCTCTATTGGAGGAGGCTGGAGACAAAAGAAAACCACATATGTTAAATTGATGACGTAGGAATCAGCTGCTGTGAGCCCAGTGCAGGACACACTCCCTTGAAGACCCAGATATTTACATTTTTTGTAGATTTGATCCTGGTTTTATACTGAGTATGCAGTTTATCACCCAGAAGGAGACTCTGTATTCAGAGTCATTGGATCCTTTTTTTCCCAGCTCAAGAAGCAGAGCTCAATGTTTTAGCAAAGTCTTGTGAGCTATAAAAAGAGTATATATTCCTATAGATAGTAGAAAATTAAAGATCCTTTTTGGTTCCATTTGCAGGGCCAGAAGTTTGTTTTTACTTCAACAGGTAAACCAATAAAGCACGCCAAGTTAATTGGCTGTTTTCAGCCTTCCAGCTTCTTTCTGAGGTAGCCATATTAACTTTAAAATTCACACATGGAAGCAGACCAGGTGACTCTAATGCCCCATACACACGGTCAGACATTCCAACCACAAAATCCGTCTGATTTTTTTCAGACGTATTTTGGCCAAAACTAGTCTTGCATACACACGAACGCACAAAGTTGGAAAATCCGATCGTTCTGAATGAGGTGACATTCGTAACGTATGACGGGGCCACGTAGAGGCCTGTAGCCAATAGCTTTCATCTCCAATTTTTTTCTGAGCATGCGTGGCAGGGTTGCAGGGTTGAAGGTTTTGCTCAGTGCACAGTGTGCCACATGTATGCAAAACTGGTGCAAGAGCTCCAGGATGCATACCGCTGTGACAGATGTGAGCAGGTTGCCCTTCTAGAAGCTCGCATTAGAGATCTGGAGGAGCAAGTTGCAACACTGGGTGGAAAGGACAACCTTGAAAGGGGTCCTCTGCTCGCTGAGCAGGTGGTCAGTAGGGTTGATGTGGAGGGTGGAGGGGCAAGTCAGGATTATCACGTAGGAAGATGGGTTAATGTAGTTAGAGGGAGTGGAAGGGGCTCGCAGAAAAGGAAGGCCAGTCCTGTGTTTGTGCATCAAAACAAATTTGCCGAGTTGGGTGAAAATGTGGAGGTGACAAACACAGAGGTGGCAGCCCTAGATGTCACTGCTCCCCCTAACAGCCGGGAGAGCAGCCCATCTAGTAGAGGAGGTGAGGGGAGTGCAGAAAGGCCTAGACAGTTGGTGGTTATAGGGGATTCTATAATCAGAAGGACTGATAGAATAATTTGTCGCCAGGATCGCCTCAACCGAATAGTTTGCTGTCTCCCTGGTGCTAGGGTTCAGCATGTGGTGGACCGGGTGGATAAATTACTGGGAGGGGCTGGGTATGACCCAGCAGTCTTGGTCCACGTTGGAACCAATGACCGTATACATGGAAGGTGGAGGCTCCTCAAGAATCAATTTAGAGAACTAGGCTGCAAGTTGAAGGGAAGGACCTCCAAGGTGATATTCTCTGAAATATTGCCTGTGCCATGCGCAACACAGGAAAGGCAGGGGGTGATTAGAGAGCTGAATGCATGGCTAAAGACCTGGTGTAGGGAGGAGGGATTTGGGTTTCTAGAGCACTGGGCTGACTTTTCATTGGGGTGCAACCTATATGCTAATGATGGTTTGCACTTGAATGGAAGGGGGTCTGCTGTGCTGGGGAAGAGGTTTATGGGAAGGCTGGAGGAGTATTTAAACTGGGTTTGAGGGGGGAGGGTGAACCAGAAGTACATTGGGCAGACAGGTCAGTTAGGGGTCAGACATTAATGGAGGGTGGAATGGGGATAGATGGGGGGTGGGATATGGCAGGTGTCAAGAAATTTCCCATGTTGCAAACAGCCATTGAAAACTATAGTGCAATTTGTACTACTAAAAATAATATGAAAAACACCAGAGCAAAATGTAATAATGCATTAAAGTGTTTATTCACCAATGCCAGAAGTCTGCCAAGCAAAATAGGTGAGTTGGAAGCTGTGGTGCATCAGGAGAGCTATGATGTAATCGGTATTGCTGAAACTTGGCTTCAATCCTCACATGACTGGGCTATTAATATTCCTGGCTATGCACTCTTTCGGAGAGACAGGGTAAAAAGGAAAGGTGGCGGGGTCTGTCTCTATGTGAGAAGTGATCTCAAAGCAAGTGTGAAAGAGGACCTGGTGGATGGAGAGTGTGATGAGTCCGAAGCATTATGGGTGGAACTGCATTTAGATGGGGGTAGTTCAAAGTTAATCGTTGGAGTTTGTTATAGACCACCCAATGTGAATGAGGAGGTGGAGACTCAGCTCCTTGCACAGATGGAAAGGGCTGCAAGGGCTGGGACAGTGATAATAATGGGGGATTTTAACTACCCAGAAATTGACTGGAGTAATGGCACTGCTGGGACAGTTAAAGGGCAAAAAATGATAAACCTATTACAGGACAATTTTTTGGTCCAGTTTATTGAGGCCCCAACTAGGAATGAAGCTCTGTTGGACCTGGTAATCTCAAACCATGCAGAGCTTATTACTAATGTCCAGATAAAGGAACACCTGGGTAGCAGTGATCATAACATGATTTCCTTTGATGTTAGCGCTAAACAAGAAATACATACGGGTAAGATAAAAACACTTAACTTCAAGAGAGCTAATTTTCCAAGGATGAGGGCTACTCTCCAGGACTTAGACTGGGAGAGAATATTCGCTTCAATGGGCACAGAACAGAAATGGGAATTCTTCAAAAAGACTGTTGGGGACCTCACTGCAAAGTATATTCCCATGGGCAATAAGTTTAAAAGGCTAAAAACAAAACCTATGTGGCTCACGGCCAAAGTTAAAAAAGCTATAAACTGTAAGAGAAGAGCTTTTAAAAAATATAAAAATGAAGGATCACTAGTGTCATTTAAATGTTACAAAGAAATTAACAGTATATGTAAAAAGGAAATCAAGGATGCAAAAATTCAAAACGAACGACAGATTGCAAAAGATAGTAGGACAAACCCCAAAAAATTCTTCAAATATATTAATAGTAAAAAGGTCAAGTCTGAGCATGTAGGCCCTTTACAAAACAATCTAGAGTTGGTGACTGGGGACAAAGAGAAGGCTAATTTATTAAACACTTTCTTCAGCTCTGTGTACACAAAAGAGCATGGGGGAGCTCATGTCCATAATGGGGGTGGTAGTGACACAGCCCCAAATGATCCACAATGGCTCAAAAGGGATATGGTCCAGAAATACTTAGACAGAATAAAGGTGGATAAAGCACCTGGACCTGATGGCATCCACCCACGGATCCTAAAAGAATTGAGCTCTGTAATTTCAGAGCCATTGTATCTAATTTTTAGGGACTCATTAATGACGGGAATAGTCCCACTGGATTGGCGCAGGGCGAACGTGGTGCCTATATTTAAAAAGGGATCAAAGTCTTTACCAAGTAACTATAGACCTGTTAGCTTAACTTCTATAGCTGGGAAGATACTGGAGCGTTTAATAAAAGACCACATCGACGAGTTCTTGCTGAACAATAACACTTTAAGCAACAGACAGCATGGATTCATGAAAGACAGAAGTTGTCAGACAAATCTGATTTCTTTTTATGAGGAGGTAAGTAAAACCTTGGACAGAGGGGTGGCGGTGGACGTGGTATACTTGGATTTTGCAAAAGCATTCGATACAGTTCCGCACACACGGCTCATGTGTAAGGTAAAGTCTACAGGTTTGGAAATATCAGTTTGTAAATGGATAGAAAATTGGCTAGAAGACAGAATTCAAAGAGTCGTGGTTAATGACTCTTACCCTGAATGGTCTAAGGTTATCAGTGGTGTACCCCAAGGTTCAGTGTTGGGACCCTTACTTTTTAACATCTTTATAAATGATATTGCGTCTGGCATCAAAAGTAATATTTCTGTCTTTGCAGATGACACCAAGATATGCAGTGGAATAACGTCTTTACAGGATGTCTCCAATTTACAAGCCGACCTCAATACACTGTCTAATTGGGCGACTATGTGGCAGATGAGGTTTAATGTTGATAAATGTAAAGTTATGCACTTGGGGCCTAAGAATATGCATGCATCATACATGCTAGGGGGAGTACAACTGGGGGAATCCATAGTGGAGAAGGATCTGGGGGTTTTGGTAGACCATAAGCTCAATAACAACATGCAATGCCAAGCTGCTGTTTGCAAAGCGAGCCAAGTCCTTTCTTGTATTAAGAGAGGTATGGACTCCAGAGAGAGAGATATAATTTTGCCCCTGTTCAAATCATTAGTAAGACCTCACCTGGAATATGCCGTTCAGTTTTGGGCACCAGTTCTCAAAAAGGATATCGGGGAACTGGAGAAAGTGCAGAGAAGGGCAACCAAACTGATAAGAGGCATGGAGGAACTCAGCTATGAGGAGAGATTAGAGGAACTAAATTTATTCACTCTTGAGAAGAGGAGATTAAGGGGGGATATGATTAACATGTTCAAATATATTAGGGGTCCATATAGTGAACTTGGTGTTGAGTTGTTCTCTGTACGGTCAACCCAGAGGACACGGGGGCACTCTTTACGTCTAGAGGAAAAGAGATTTCAGCTTCAAGTACGGAAAGGTTTCTTCACAGTTAGAGCAGTGAAAATGTGGAATAGACTCCCACCAGAGGTGGTTCTGGCCAGTTCAGTAGACTGCTTTAAGAAAGGCTTGGATACTTTCCTGATGGTACATAATATAACTAGGTACTAACATAGGTAAAGTTGATCCAGGGAAAATCCGATCGCCTATTGGGGGATCAGGAAGGAATTTTTTTCCCCTGCTGTAGTAAATTGGAGCATGCTCTGCTGGGTTTTTTTTTCGCCTTCCTCTGGATCAATTGTGGGCATAAAATTGGGTATCTGGATTGTACGATTATTTTTTATTTTATTTATTTGTTTTTAAGGTTGAACTGGATGGACTTGTGTCTTTTTTCAACCTGGCTAACTATGTAACTATGTAACTATGTAACTATGTGGCACTTTGTGCGTCGGAATTCTCTACACACAAACGGAAAAAGTCAGATCGGATTTTGTTGTCGGAAAATTTTAAATCCAGCTCCGACTGGATTTTCCAACAACATAATCTGATCGGAATTTCCGACCGTGTGTGTGGGGCATAAGGATGCTGCATTTACAGCCCCGCACACTTGCTGGATGTGTGCAACTCAGATTCCACCCCAGTTCTGGCCCAGTATAGCTGGGATTAATAATTCAACTTTAAGGGCCCCAGAACGAGAATAACAACAAGTGGTCCACAGGGGGCATCTTCTTATTAAACAGGACTTTGGAAAAGGTGATCATTTTATGTCTGCAAGACTTACTTTTCCCTCCAGCTTGACACATGGACCGTGTCATCAGTCACAAGCAGTGATGGCTGCCTTAGTAAATGAGTGTGTGATAGAGCCAGGGATCACCACTGTTGTGTGTGTGTTTTTTTTTTTTGTTTTTTTTTGTTTGTTAATAACATACCACTAATCAATAAGAGGATAGGAGTTGCCTATCTAGAAAATGTCCAGGTCAACATACTACTCCTTCCTATTTTAAACATTAATTTTTTTGCTTCTGAAACAGCTTTACCTAAAACATTCAGTGAACTTATTTTTATTCTAGCCTAATGCTAGTTGCTCCTTAACCAGTTCCCGACCAGCGCACACCGATGTACGTCGGCAGAATGGCACGGGCAGGCATATTAGCGTACAGGTACGTCCATTTCTATATGCCGCCCTGCCATCGCGTGCGCGCCACCGGCGGCGCACTCGCGTGACGGTCGGGACCCCCGTGAGTCCGGTCGCGGGTCCCGCGGACTCGATCGCTGTGGATATACCCGCGATCGTCTCACAGGGAGGCTGAACAGGGAGATGGCGTAGTAAAATCTCCCTGTTCTGCCTAGCAACAAGTGACACTGATCTCTGCTCCATGTGATTGGAGCAGAGATCAGCGTTCACTAACACAAAGTCCAGCCCCCCACAGTTAGTAACACCCCTAGGAACACTTAACCCCTACACTGCCACCCCCTGGTTAACCCTTTCACTGCCAGTGTCATTTACACAGGAATCAGTGCATTTATATAGCACTGATTGCTGTATAAATGACAATGGTCCCAAAAATGTGTCAAAAATGTCCGATGTGTCTGCCATAATGTCGCAGTCACAATAAAAATCACTGATCGTCGCCATTGCTAGTAAAAAAAAAAAAAAGTAATAAAAATGCCACAAAACTATATCTAAACCTATTTTGTAAACGTTATAACATTTGTGCAAACCAATCAATAATTGCTTATTGCGATTTTTTTTTTTTACCAAAAATATGTAGAATACATATTCGCCTAAAACTGATGGAATTTTATATATATATATATATATATATATATATATATATATATATATATATATTTTTTTTTTTTTTTTTGGGGGGGATATTTATTATAACAAAAAGTAAAAAAGAATGCGTTTTTTTCAAAATTGTCGCTCTATTTTTGTTTATAGCGCAAGAAATAAAAACCGCAGAGGTGATCAAATACCACCAAGAGAAAGCTCTATTTGTCGTAAAAAAAAAGGACGTCAATTTTGTATGGGAGCCACGTTGCACAACCGCGCAATTGTCAGTTAAAGCGAGGCAGTGCTGAATCGCAAAAAGAGGTCTGGTCTTAAGCCAGCAAAATGGTCCGGCCTGAAAGTGGTTAAAGTGAAACTTCAGAAAAACATCTAGAATTGAAAGCCAAGAAGAAAAAAAAATAGTTTACCAGACCATGGATTATTGGCTGCATTCATTTTCCTTTTTATACATTTTATTTTTTAATTTTCCTTATTAACAAAATAATCTCATGCATTGCTTGCTATAACATTCAGCGCCTTTTATAGTCCATAATCAAGAATTGCAACCAACCAACCAATCGCACAAGGATTGTTACACACAGATGACAACGTTTTCCCATGTCTAATTCTAGCTAAATAGTCAGGAAGAAAGGTGGGAGTATACAGCTATATACACCCACCTTCCTTCACCTTCCTATATCATCACTGACTGCAGATATAGATATACATCATCTGTCCTGTATAAAGCTATATATACAGTAACCGGACAGATGTATATCTGCAGTCATTGATGATAGAGGAAGGTCTCTATATACAGGAAGGAAGAAGGTGTGGCTATATATAGCTGTATACGCTACACAGGACAGATGTAATCACAATTTGTAAGTGCTGCTTGATACTCCTTATTTAAACAGCTTGTAACGTACTAATCAAAAACACAATAATGGACGAGAAAAGAACTGAAAATTAGTCAAATAACGGTGAAGTGGTCCAATCCCTATATACTTGTAAAAAAAAAGGCTTCCCCCTGAGTGGGTGGGATTTTAAATGACCATCAACTCCGGACACACATGGACACAATAATATACAATTTTTATTCATAAATTACACAATGTACATAATATTACCCGGAAGTGCAAATGGGCTAAACAATGTCCTCCTGGTATATTAATAAATAAACAAACATATATACAGAACAAAATATGATTAAAACAATGCTTGTCCTATATCACCCACACCCGACGCATTTCCAGTTGCTGATAATTCAGAACCTTCATCAGGAGTGAACAAACTTAATGATATAGCAATCTAGTGAGGTGTAAGTTCAAGGATCAAAATGCCTGCCATTTAGAAAAATGTAAGTATGTCTGAAGAGTACTTCAAATACTGTCGAGATGTCAACCAAGTACAGGATGTCCTGCAAATTACTTCCAGATCAGTTAGACGGATTCTATGGCAAGGGGGGTTTTTGTTTCTATGTGAGACATTAATTGGAACAAACAATGGCTATCTGGATGTTTCAAGTCCACCTTCATGTGTGTGTCAAGCTGAATTAGCATGTATATGACTTGCACCCAGGGTTGCCTTGTCCCATTCCCAGGAAATAAGCCCAAAAGGAAAACTGGAAGCTGTAGTCCAACCACAAATTACAAACAGCAAAGCAGTCCTCTATGTGCAGCGTATGGATAAAAACACAATAATGGCGGAACCCTCAAATGCAGTGGTAGGCAACCTTTAAAGCAGAGTGTGGCAAAAATTTTTTTCGAAAAAACAGAGCGCATAAAACAAAACGTTCACACTCTCAATCACGAAAAGGAAATATATACTGCAAGGTAACTCTGGTAAAGTTGAAATGTATATGCCAGTCCCAATTCCTGCACCTTTTATTACACACCTCAGATCGGTCACAATTCCTGCCCCTTCAATCCTCAGATCAGTCGCAATTCCTGTCCCTTCACCCTCTCAGATCAGTCCCAAGTCCTGTCTCTTCACACCTCGGATCAGTGCCAATTCTTGCACCTTTACACTTCGGATCAGTCCCAATTTCTGCACCTTTACACATCTGATCAGTCCCAATTCCTGCCCCATCACACCTCAAGGCTTGGGATGTGGCATTTCTCATAAATCCTGGCATGTGACATTTCTCATTTGTCTCCCCTTATGCTTGAGTCTGTCACATGGCTACTTAAAGTGTAAGTTCACCTTTACAGAAAAATCTGTAAGGTGAACTTACACAGGTACCCACCCCCACGGTCCCGCTGACCTGTACCGCCACAATCTCCAGTTCCAAGCCCCAGTATATCTACGTCAGGAGCCGGGGCTTAGAAATTCTCTCTCCATCCTCACGTCTTCTGCATAGCTGACAGGACGGGCTATGCGGCTGCTGATTGGCGCCGCCCATTTGACGCCGGTGACCAATTAGAATGCTCTAAAATGCCCCCCAACATTCAGAGGATTTCTAAGCCCCCGGCTCGCGGCGTGGGTATAACGGGGCTTAGAACTGGAGATTTTGTCGGTACAGGTCAGTGGGCCCTGGGGGGGGGGGGGCAAGGAGGGGGACCTGTGTAAGTTCACCTTACAGAGTTTTCTCTAAATGTGAACTTATCCTTTAAGCAGAGGAGGGTTCAGAGACAGCAGGTCCACACATGTGAAAAGCCCACAGAGGGGGAAAAAAGTGCATAATTACCGCCATGAGCAGTGCTGCTGGCCCCAGGGCACTCGATTCCCTCTCTCCACAGCTGGAATCAATGGAAAGTGCTCACTGATGCCGGCGGGAAAAGAGGTGGATGGGGACCAGTCCCACTGCTGAATCTCCTCTATACTGCCACTGTGCCACTGACTGGCTGAACTGGACCGGCATTCACTTGTGGGATTTGGGTCTCCCAGGATCATTCTCATATGCAACCACCCCCCCCCTGACCGTTGTCCACGTACGCACTGCTTCTCTATAAATCCGCTCAAATAGACCAGCTTTCACGTGTGCGAGGTGTGTCTCCCAGGATCGCTCCCAAGTAGCACCCGAAGGGTGTCCACGTGCCGCGTGTGACGGGGATTGCCAACAACTGCTCTAATGAATGTAGACCTCAAACTTCAATATCGCCACAGTACCCGTCTTTGTGATATGTAGTCATATATACATCACACTGAACATAAGACATAAAAAATGACTGCAAACTTAACAGGGATGGTGGAAACCTCTTCTACAGATATTTGGCTGTGGACTGTGTCAGTAAAGCAGTGGACAGTCAGTAGGGCAGTGGATGATGTCCATTGCATATCAGTGCAGCCTATCAGTGCCCATAAGTTCAGTCTTATCCGTGCTGCCTGCCTGTGCCCATAACTGCAGTCTCATCTGTGCCCACCAGTGCGGTCCCATCTGTACCCACTAGTACCGTCTCATATACAGCTATATATACCTCACCTTCCTTCCTGTATATAAAGACCTTCCTCCATTTATCACTGACTGCAGATATACATCTGTCCTGTATACAGCTATATATACAGTAACACGACAGATGTGTGTCTGCAGTCAATGATGATGGAGGTAGGTCTCTATATACAGGAAGGAAGAAGGTGTGGGTGTATCTATAGCTGTATACACTACTACACAGATAATATACACAAATTGTGAGTACATCTGTCCTGTGTAGTGTATACAGCTATATAGACCCACCTTCTTCCTTTCTGTGTATACCTCATCACTGCAGTCTCATCTGTGCCCACCAGTGCCATCCCATCTGTGTCATCTGCTCCCACTAGTGCCGTCTTATCTGTGCCCACCGGTGTCATTTCATTTGTGCCCACCAATGCCATCTCATTTGTGTCTCATCTCATCAGTCCTGTGTCATATACAGCTATATAGCCCACCTTCCTTCCTGTATATAGAGACCTTCCTCCATCACTGACTGCAGATATACAGTATCTCACAAAAGTGAGTACATCCCTCACATTTTTGTAAATATTTTATTATATCTTTTCATGTGACAACACTGAAGTAATTAAACTTTGCTACAAAGTAGTGAGAGTACGGCTTGTAGAACAGTGTAAATTTGCTGTCCCCTCATAATAACTCAAAACACAGCCATTAATGTCTAAACCGCTGGCAACAAAAGGGAGTACACCCCTATGTGAATATGTCCTAATTGGCCCCAAAATTTCAATATTTCATGTGGCCACCATTATTTTGCAGTACTGCCTTAACCCTCTTGGGCATGAAGTTCTCCAGAGCTTTGCAGGATGCCACTGGAGTTCTCTTCCACTCCATGACGACATCACAGAGCTTGTGGATGTTGGAGACCTTGCGCCTCTCCACCTTTTTGAGGCTGCCCCACAGATGCTCAATAGGGTTTAGGTCTGGAGACATGCTTGGCCAGTCCATCACCTGGTCCATCACCTGGTCAGCCAGGACTGTGGGGGAAGGGAGAGGAGAGCCAGCCAGATCACACACAGAGGGGAATTCCTTCTCTGACACAGCTTGTATCTGAAACGCTGGCCACCGTCAAAGTCCTCCTGGACCGGCTCTTATGATAGACAGCACACCGGTCCAATGCCGGGAAATCAAAGTAGTGCAACGTCTATATTGTAGAGTGGGACTTTAACAGTGGCCAGCATTTAAGATCCAACCTGTGTCAGTGGGAAGTCCTCTCTGTGATCTGTCCAGCTCTCCTCCCTGCGATTCCTGTGCAGAGATAGGCTTCATTCATGAGCGCTGATGAGGCTTCATTCATGAGCGCTGATGAGGCTTCATTCATGGGCGCTGATGAGGCTGCATTCATGGGCGCTGATGAGGCTGCATTCATGGGCGCTGATGAGGCTGCATTCATGGGCGCTGATGAGGCTGCACTGTTGGGCACTTATATGCTGCCGTTGAGGAACACCGATAGGCTCAACTGATAAAGTTGTAGGTAAGTGGTTGTAAACCCTCCTGGAAAAAAAAAAACACCCTGCAAGATGAAGGCATTATGAATTACTTACCCAAGAGCGAAGCCCCTGCAGCTGTCCTCGTCTCCCCCTCTGGCCAGCGACATCTATCCCAGAGGTTACTTCCGGGTATCACAGCTCTGGCGCTGTGATTGGCTGGAGCCCCCGTCACTCCCACGCATGCGCAGCGGCAGCCGGGAATGGCACAGTACAACTGAAGCAATGGTACGTACGCATGTGCCGCATGACGTCGGCAAATACAGGGATTTCTCCTAAACCGTGCATAATTAGGCTTACCTGTAGTTTAAAGTGATTGTAAAGGGTTTACAACCTTTAATATTTATTTGTTGTATCTTAATTCTGCATAAAATATTTAACAGTGTCCTTTCATGAGATCATTTATGAGGGCGTGTTTAGGGATTGAATTAGGGGTGGGGCAGGGTAGGGTTTAGAGGTTTGCTTTTGGGTTTATTAAGGTTTAATGTCCAACACTACATATTCCTACATGAGTCTGTATCGATCTACAAAAATAGCAGCTATATTCCAGTAAAGCCGGATATCTGCCAAGTGCGCCTAATTAAGGTGCATATCCTACTGCTGATATCCTACTGCTGACACAAGAATAATGTAGTAATGTAGTCTAGACAGGAATAAGCTTCACAGCGTTATCAAGCATAACAAATGTGCAAAAGGTCATTGTATATTCTATTCTAAAGCCATGAGCAGTTCCACTTATACATTTTATATACAGAGTGTATGTATATTTATCACTCAGTCCATCAAGTAATCTGAGAAGGATCACTGCATCTCAGGTATAAAGTTATCTGTAGCGGGATACCCAAATCTCAGGCCATTGTGACAGGCAAAACTTCTGCACTTGCTTAACCACTTCATCCCCGGAAGATTTTACCCCCTTCCTGACCAGAGCACTTTTTGCGATTCGGCACGGCGCCACTTTAAATGGCAATTACACAGTCGTGTGACGTTGTACCCAAACAAAATTAACGTCCCTTTTTTCCCATAAATAGAGCTTTCTTTTGGTGGTATTTGATCGCCTCTGCAATTTTAGATTTTTTGCACTATAACAAAAACATTTGACCCACGGTCACGGAGACTGCGGTGACACGACACGCTCGTGACACCGCTTCTTAAATGGGACGTATCTGTATGACCTTTTGCCTGCCAGTGCCATTCTGCCGACGTACATCAGCGTGCGCTGGTTGGCAAGCGTTTAAGATTGCCTGCCTTTTCCTGCCTCCCTTCCCTCTCCCTCTTCCTTTCCCTCTCCCTTTCCCTCTCCTCTCTCCCTCTCCCCTCTCCCCTCTCCCTCTCCCCTCTCCCCTCTCCCCTCTCCCCTCTCCCTCTCCCCTCTCCCTCTCCCTCTCCCCCTCTCCCTCTCCCCCTCTCCCTCTCCCCCTCTCCCTCTCTCTCTCCCTCTCTCTCTCTCCCTCTCCCTCTCCCTCCCTCCCCCTTTCCCTCTCCCTCCCTCTCCCTTTCCCTCTCCCTCCCTCTCTCTCTCTCCCTCTCTCCTTCTCCCTCTCTCTCTCTCTCTCTCTCTCCCTCTCTCTCTCTCTCCCTCTCTCTCTCCCTCTCTCTCTCTCCCCCTCTCTCTCTCCCTCTCTCTCTCTCTCTCTCTCTCTCTCTCTCCCTCTTTCTCTTCTGACCCCCATCTCACTCTCTCACTCGCGCACTCTCTCTCTCTTTTGCGCTCTATCCCCCTCCCCCCAATCTCCTCTCCCCCCCCCCTCTCCTCAAAAAAAATCCCACAGTTCATTCCAAACTCCCACAATGCACTGAAAAAATATAATGCCGAACACTAATTAATGCGCGTTTATAAGCGTTTATCAGCGTTTGTCGTTTTTTGGCGGTAAAAAACGTCACTTTGAATACGAGTTTGTGGTGTTCAGAAAAAAGCCCATAAACTCCACTGCTCATTAAAGCTAAAAAACATCCATGTGTGCATGGACACATAGGCTAACAGAGTGGAGTTTATGGGCTTTTAAAAACATGCCCAAACTCCAATAAACTGCAGTTTATGAACTCCAGTGTGCATGGAACCTTAAGATGAGATAACATTGAGGAGAGTTCAAGGCTGCTGATAAAACACCCAACTGCTCCTAAACGTGAATTTAGCAGCTGCAGTGTACATGAGGCCAATCAGATCTCCTACAGCCTTGATATGTGTGGTTCTTCATTGTGTGAAGTTTGTGACTATTTACTGCATTTTTAATGGAGCACTGTGCAGCTATTTTTTCCGGAGGGTCCCCTTCTTTTTTCTTTTCCCTTCAACTGGCTATCTGCAACAGTACAGTTATGATTATATATTGACACTAATGATTCTACTTTTAATTATGTCAGGTACTGTTTTACTGGGGGGGTTATGGTTTTAAATGAGGATGTTTCTCCTTAATGAATAGGATATACATATATATGCGCGTGCGTTTGAGTTTTTTGGGTGCTATAGGCTCTATGCAATAGACCTATGTTGGACACATTATTTAGACCAGACAGCGGCTCCCCAAGTACCACAACTGCCTGTCCCTCTGACACTGCCAAGAGCCCGCACAGCCCCCCCCCCCCACACGAACAAGCAAGGAGAGAGGGCTTGGTCCGCTCCTCCTCCTCCCGCGACTACCCTGCTGTGTCTGCCTGCCTACACTCCAATCTCCGGCATGCTGTGCCTCAGAAAAAGTTTGGGGAAACTTGAAGCCGATCAACCGGCAGATACATCATGGTTGAAAGATGTCGATGCCTGGGCCTCCATTCTCAGGTGAGTGAGCTCACCATCCACTATTTGTGACTGAAGTTTCCCTCCTCCCCCCTTCTCCCTGTTGCCTCCTCCTGAGTACACTAAGGAAAGGGGGACTCGGATCTAAGGGGTGCTCTGCAGACTCTGATGTACGAGGAAATTGGGGAACCCTAATTTAATGGGAAATGCTGGAAACTCTGTAATTGGCAGCTTTGGTGAGCAGAAACCCCCTTGCATAATAGTTCCCCTTTACACCAGTCCACTGTGTTCCCCCTTAAAAAAAATGCTCTGTGCCGCTAAAGTGTGCAGGTTTGGCTTGAAGCAAAGTTTGCAACCCTACACAGAAAGCACCTTTATAGGGAAATATTCAAATCATTGGAATTAAAACATGGACATAAAATAGAAGGGCAAGCATGCACAAATGGATTCTGGGGGGAAAAAAACATTTTGGGAAGTTTGAGATGGAGATGAGTGTACTGAAAAGAAATACTATACATATTATCTGTGTATAAAAGACATTAAGATTTGATATGTTATTCATCTTTTAAATGAGTGCTTCACATTCTCTTTTATTTCTTATACATTTTTTGATTAATTAAAATGTTCAGTAACATTTGCATTTTATCATCTTTTTCAGCCTCGCAACTCTTCACTTTATTGCTCTGGACAACACTCAGCCTTGCCATGATTATCATAGGTAACAAACAGAGAACCTATTTAAAATATATTACATTCTTTGTCAATTTAATTTTACCATTAATGCAAAAATTGACATTGTTGTTTCCATTTATCTGCAGGGTCCATGCATGTTTACAACTGTCCAGTTGAACCCAAAATCCCAATCTACTTGATAGTAGCTGGCGTCTTTCATCTGCTAGCATTTGCCCTAATCCCGCTGAAGTTGGTTGCTGAAAAAGTGGCATATGGTATAGAGAGTGTGCTGGGCCTCTTTTCTTTTGCCTGGTTTATTGCAGGTACATGTAGTTGGATTTTATTATATCCTCACAATATGTGCAAGTAATTTCCTGTTAAAAATTTAAGAGGAAAAACACATAATCCATGATGTAACTATAAAATACTAGCTGCAGATGGGAACTTCAAATGCAGATACAAGAGATATTCTTAAAGGAGAAGTATGGCCAAAGCGCTTTTGGTCCTACTACTCCTGGGGATCATAGGAGTGCCCTCCATTCTGCACTCCTGTGACCCACATTCAGCTAAAGCCCACTGTTGGCTGACATCACTCAGCTGGTCCAGACTCTAGAGAGATTGTGAATTTAATGTGAGGATCCACCAGGATGCCCTGGACTACCAGCTGGTTCGGCCTCTCGACGTAATGCTAAGACCCTGAGCCAGACGCTCCTGCCCCCTGCACAGTGCAGCTCTCTGAGCACTGAGGACAGAGCGATCCGCTGTCTTTGATTACTCAGTTCTAGGTGTAGAGGTGACAGGGAACAGATGCAGCAGCGGATCAATGCTGCATCCACCTAGGTGAGTATAAATGGTTTTTGTTTTTTTAATCCCAAACTTCTCTTTAACACTCTCTAATACATTTTTATCATGTTGTTTATTTATACTTTACATATTATGTATCTAAATACAACACACATTTAATAAAAACAATAAAAGGACCCCAATACCCACATCAAACAAAAAAAATATTTTTGTTGTACTCTGAACTTAGGAAAGTTAATTCTGATTAGTTGCTCTGGGGTCAGCTCAAAAATATTGTTAGGCTATTCGAGGTGAAGATGAAATATTAATTCTTGAGAAATATAGGCTTTTAGTAGGTTTTCTTTATATTTCCTGTGACAATTAAATTGCTTAACCATACAATACAGGACACGGCTTCCATTATTCAAGACTATAAGATATATGCTATCAGCTTCACTGGCAAACAAAAACTGTCAGGACAACCCCAACAACTTCTCCCACTTGCAACAATCTGTTTTTTGCTAGTGTCCTTAGGTGATGGACAGCCTCTCTCTACTGAGAGAAGGTTTCTTTCTGGTTTAGAACCCCGATTTCTATCTGAAAGATTGGGAAGACTATGCACTGTTCTTCACACAGAGAGGTCGGTTCTCTACCTAGCTGAAGATCCTAGGCAGACTCACATTTTGGTGCTCACCCTTGAAACAGTACAATGAGGTGCAGTTGGCTACATGTCCAGGGCAATGAAGATCCGCATCGATGTCACCCAATGCCCAAAGACGACCGCTATGCAGGAGGGGTCAGTCCTCATCTGCTGTGTTATTCCCTTGTACCCCTTCCTCTGCGGGTTCCACTTCACACGTCCTACATTCAATCATTCAACCACCCCTATGGCCTTTTTGCTCTGTGTTTTTGCTTGGTGTCTAATAAAGGTTCTTGTGGTAAAAGCCAAGGAAGCTTAGACTTCTGTAGTGTATCAATGCTTTACTAAATAGAAAAGCCAAACATATAACTGCACAATTCATAGTTACAACATATGCCTACAACATGCACAAGCCAATTATCCTTTCTAAGCATGTACAATATGTATTCAATAAGTAAACTAAACAGTTACTCAACATAGAGATGGAATCATGATGAATGTTCTTCATGGTTCTTTTCTCAGAGTCCAACACCTACTCCAAAGGCCCTCAGCTTCTAGCAGCCATGTCTTGTCTCTTTGTCTTCCAAAACAACTCTTTTGTCTCTCCACATGATTGTTTAAAAAAGTCCTAAACTACTAATCCCCCCCCCCCAAACTTCAGCTTACATCATACCCTGTCCTCTGCTTAGCTCCTAAACTAATCCAACTGGTTTATTTGCATATCAATGGGGGAAGCCTGGCTTCTTAATGCAGCACATGATCTTAAAAAACAAATCTAATCTAACAATTACTTTTGCTATAAAATCACCTAAATTGCAGCAACCGATTTTGAGTATTCTTAGGGGATCCGCTTGCCCTCATGGTGGATGTCAGGCACAAGGGAAAGGGGGTGAGGAGGCATGCCAATGCACACTATGCGCACAGGGCTATAATGAGGTTATGCAGGGTTAATCTGATGTAAGGGCTTACCTAGGTTGGAGTTCATGGCGCAGAGATGTACGCTCACCCTTGCAAATAAACACAGCCCACGGTAACAAAGAGATAAGCTACCTGGGCTGTGAATCTGTGCACAGGGGCTAGACAGGAATAGCCATGGGATAGTAGCGGTAAAGCCGCAGACAGGGATTCCAGAAGTCAGGATAATGATAAACAAAACCAGGGTCTGAAGCCGGGGTCAGTCTTGCAACTCTGGAACACTGCAACAGAAGCCAGGTATACTTGACAAACCTGAGAAAATGAACTGACAAAGCTCTCAGAGTGAGACAGAGTTTAATACCCAGCTAATTAGGTAACCTGCCTCAGCTGATCCAGGAGTGACAGGTACAAACACAACAGTACTTCATGCTAAACTAGGCATGGCTGGAAAGCAGGCTGAATAGAATGAGGTGTGGCTCAGAGGTAAAGAAAACAGGAGCAAGAACAGACAGTCATGAGTTTAATATCGCCCAAAGCCACTTGGGGCGCGACCATACCTGGCCGTCTGCAAGATATGGTAGTGACAGTGACGTCTGAAAACTTTGCTTCTGGTACTTTGGACCTCATTGTCCACACCTTAGAATCTCTCCATCTGCTCAGGTACCCCCCATTTCTCCTTTTAACTAGAAATGTATTTTCATGAGACCTTTAGAAAGCGTTTGCTGCCATAGCGACTTCAGGACACAGTGTGCTGCTCACTAACACTACAGGGAAGGGCACACCTATGTCGTCAGTAGTTCCCGATAAACCTAGTTGTATCCCTAGTGTTGTATCCCCTGAAAGACCAGAGGCTTCCGAGCAGTCAATAAGTCAACGCTGTTGCTTCACCCTTTATCACTAAGGATGAACTGTCCTTGCCCCTAGTTGCGTTAGAGCACATAAATGCTGACATGATTGCCTCCATCCCGAAGGGTGACAAGAAGAGTGACAGATCCCCCTTGCCAGAGCCTCCTAGTTTGGAGTAGGACTGGGTTGAGGATGGGGAAGAGCTAAAAGCTCTGGATTCTGTGGAGGGCCTGGTGGATTAGTCTGCTTCCGAGCAATCTGGACAAGAAGATATCCAGTTGATGTCTGCCTCTCAGTCGCAGAGGCTTTTTATCCTGACTCTTACCGAGATGGTTTGTTCTGCCTTTAAGTTGTCTCTTGCAGAGATTACTGAGCCCCCTTTGTCCTCTTTGGGGTCCCTGAGGCCTCTTCAGGCCACACAGGATTTCCCCTTACATCCTCTGTGGGAACTGGCAATGTATGCTTATTGGGAACAGCCTGACAGGATATTTGTTCCTCCTAAGAGGTTTTCCCTTTTATATCCCATGGATGAAAAGTTTGTTGAGAAGTGGAGAATGCCAACCATAGATGCAGCAGTCTCTTCCTTTAAACAAGAACTTAACTTGTCCGGTAGATAACGCACAGGGCTTGAAAGACCCTGTTGACAAAAAAACTGCAGTCATTATTAAAGACTTCCTTTTCTTTGGCCTGTTCAGCTATTCAGCCAGCTGTTGCAGCAATTGGTATCGTCCCAACTATAGCAGTTAAACTAACAAGTCTTTAGTTCTTTGGTAAAGACTTTGACCTTTTTAAATATAGGCACCATATTGGTCCTACGCCAATCCAGTGGTACTATTCCAAGTCCTTAATGAGTCCCTAAAAATTAGAAACCATGGCTTTGAATCTTTTAGGATCTGTGGGTAGATGCCATCTGGTCCAGGTGCTTTATCCACCTTTATTCTATCTAAATATTTCTGGACCATATCACTTTTGAGCCAATGTTGATCATTCGGGGCTGTGTCAATTGCCTCCCCATTATGGACTTGAGCTCCCCCTTGCTCCTTTGTATACAAACAGCTAAAGTATTTAATATGCCTTTTCTTTGTCTCCAGTCAACCACTCCAGATTATTTTGTAGCGGCCCTACATGCTCAGACCTGACCTTTTTACTATTCATATATTTTAAAAAAAAATTGGCGGTTTTTCCCACTATCATTTGCAATCTGTAGTTTTTGTTTTGAATTTTCACGTCCTTTTTACATATTTTGTTATATTCTTTGTAACATTTAAGCAATGATAGTGTTTCTTCATTTTTTTTTATATTTCTTAACAGCGCTTTTCTTATTATTTATAGCTTTTTTTAACTTTGGCTGAGCCGTTTTATTTGTAGCATTCTAAACTTCTTGCCCATAGGAATATACTTTGCAGTGAGTTCCCATACACTCTTTGAAGAATTCCTATTTCTGTTCTGTGTTCATCTATGCCAATATTCCCTCCCAGTCTAAGTCTAGGAGAGCAGCCCTCATCCTTAGAAATTGTACTCCCTTAAAATTAAGTATTTTTATATTTCCAGTATGCGTTTGTTGCGTACAGCTAACGTTAATTTAAATTGTGTAACCGCATGATTTTGAAAATGTGGGTAATTTTAAGTTGAGCCCAGTTACATAGTTAGTCTGGTTGAAAAAAGACACAAGTCCATCTAGTTCAATCAACATAGAAATAAATAAATAAATTCTACAATCCTATATACACAATCCTATACCCACACTTGATCCAGAGGAAGGCAAAAAAAAAACAGCAAAGCATGATTCAATTTGCTCCAGCAGGGGAAACAAATCCCTTCCTGTTCTAAAAAGTAGTGAAATAGTAATGAAGATGTAGTGAGAGAAATACGTTACTATAATCCGCAGTACTGGTAGAAGGCCAGTAAGTGCAGAGTGCAACAGATATAATATTTCTGTATAGGGAATAGAATGGATTTTGATAATACTAGAACAAAGTAAAATTAGAATTAAATTAAAGTGCAGCAAAAATTCATATAAGAATGGATTTTGATAATACTAGAACAGAGTAAAATATCATGAGATCCCCTGATGAAGTCACGTGGTCGTGACAAGATAGGCGCTTCATATTGACGTAGCCAGCATGAGCTTGCTGCTGGTAGGAGATAAGTGTTATTCATTTGTTTATGTGAGTACCCTGTATAATATTTTAATAAATATGCCGATTGTTTAAAATTACTACACTATGGTACTCC